>NC_135803.1:121425138-121774016 GCF_964213995.1 Mustelus asterias | reverse complement strand
GGGGGATGGAGGGAGGATTGGAGGGGGGGGAGGTGTGGGAGGGGGGAGGATTGGAGGAGGGTGGGGGGAGGATTGGAGGAGGGTGGGGGGGAGGTTTGGTGGGGTTCGGTTAGGAGGGGGTAGTTTTGGAGGGGGGAGGGGGTAGGTTTGGAGGGGGGAGGGGAGAGGTTTGGAGGGGGAGGGGAGAGGTTTGGGAGGGGAGGGGAGAGGTTTGGAGGGGGAGGGGAGAGGTTTGGAGGGGGGAGGGGAGAGGTTGGATGGGGAGGGAGAGTTTGGAGGGGGAGGGGAGAGGTTTGGAGGGGGAGGGGAGAGGTTTGGAGGGGGAGGGGAGAGGTTTGGAGGGGGAGGGGAGAGGTTGGAGGGGGAGGGAGGGTTTGGAGGGGGAGGGGAGAGGTTTGGGGGGAGGGGAGAGTTTGGAGGGGGAGGGGAGAGGTTTGGAGGGGGAGGGGAGAGGTTTGGAGGGGGAGGGGAGAGGTTTGGAGGGGGGAGGGGAGAGGTTTGGAGGGGGGAGGTTTGGAGGGGGGTTTGGTGGGGAGGGGAGAGGTTTGGAGGGGGGAGGTTTGGAGGGGGGAGGTTGGAGGGGGGAGGTTTGGGGACGTTTGGAGGGGAGTTTGGGGACGTTGAGTAGGGGGGACGTTTGGGGGGGGGGGGACGTTTGGAGGGGGGGGACGTTGGAGGGGGGGGACGTTTGGAGGGGGGGGACGTTTGGAGGGGGGGGACGTTTGGAGGGGGTGGACGTTTGGAGGGGGGGACGTTTGGAGGGGGGACGTTTTGGAGGGGGGGACGTTTGGAGGGGGGACGTTTGGAGGGGGGGACGTTTGGAGGGGGACGTTTGATGGGGGGACGTTTGGAGGGGGGACGTTTGGAGGGGGGACGTTTGGAGGGGGGACGTTGGAGGGGGGGACGTTTGGAGGGGGGGACGTTTGGAGGGGGGGACGTTTGGAGGGGGGGACGTTTGGAGGGGGGGACGTTTGGAGGGGGGACGTTTGGAGGGGGGGACGTTTGGAGGGGGGGACGTTTGGAGGGGGGGACGTTTGGAGGGGGGGACGTTTGGAGGGGGGGACGTTTGGAGGGGGGGGACGTTTGGAGGGGGGGACGGTTGCGGGGGGACGTTTGGAGGGGGTGGAGGGGGGGACGTTTGGAGGGGGGACGTTTGGAGGGGGGGCCGTTTGAAGGGGGGGACGTTTGGCAGGGGGGGACGTTTGGAGGGGGGGACGTATGGAGGGGGGACGTTTGGAGGGGGGACGTTTGGAGGGGGGACGTTTGGAGGGGGGACGTTTGGAGGGGGGACGTTTGGAGGGGGGACGTTTGGGAGGGGGACGTTTGGAGGGGGGACGTTTGGAGCGGGGACGTTTGGAGGGGGGACGTTTGGAGGGGGGACGTTTGGAGGGGGGACGTTTGGAGGGGGGACGTTTGGAGGGGGGACGTTTGGAGGGGGACGTTTGGAGGGGGGACGTTTGGAGGGGGGACGTTTGGAGGGGGGACGTTTGGAGGGGGGACGTTGGAGGGGGGACGTTTGGAGGGGGGACGTTTGGAGGGGGGACGTTTGGAGGGGGGGACGTTTTGGAGGGGGGACGTTTGGGAGGGGGGACGTTTGGAGGGGGACGTTTTGGAGGGGGGACGTTTGGAGGGGGGACGTTTGGAGGGGGGACGTTTGGAGGGGGGACGTTTGGAGGGGGGACGTTTGGAGGGGGGACGTTTGGAGGGGGACGTTTGGAGGGGGGACGTTTGGAGGGGGGAGGGGGGAGGAGGGAGGAGGATTGGAGAGGGGGAGGATGGAGAGGGGGAGGATTGGAGAGGGGGAGGATTGGAGAGGGGGAGGATTGGAGAGGGGGAGGATTGGAGAGGGGGAGGATTGGAGAGGGGGAGGATTGGAGAGGGGGAGGATTGGAGAGGGGGAGGATTGGAGAGGGGGAGGATTGGAGAGGGGGAGGATTGGAGAGGGGGAGGATTGGAGAGGGGGAGGATTGGAGAGGGGGAGGATTGGAGAGGGGGAGGATTGGAGAGGGGGAGGATTGGAGAGGGGGAGGATTGGAGAGGGGGAGGATTGGAGAGGGGGAGGATTGGAGAGGGGGAGGATTGGAGAGGGGGAGGATTGGAGAGGGGGAGGATTGGAGAGGGGGAGGATTGGAGAGGGGGAGGATTGGAGAGGGGGAGGATTGGAGAGGGGGAGGATTGGAGAGGGGGAGGATTGGAGAGGGGGAGGATTGGAGAGGGGGAGGATTGGAGAGGGGGAGGATTGGAGAGGGGGAACATTGGAGAGGGGGAGCATTGGAGCGGGGGAGGATTGGAGCGGGGAGGATTGGAGGGGGGAGGATTGGAGGGGGGAGGATTGGAGGGGGGAGGATTGGAGGGGGGAGCATTGGAGGGGGGAGGATTGGAGGGGGGAGGATTGGAGGGGGGAGGATTGGAGGGGGGAGGATTGGAGGGGGGAGGATTGGAGGGGGGAGGATTGGAGGGGGGAGGATTGGAGGGGGGAGGATTGGAGGGGGGAGGATTGGAGGGGGGAGGATTGGAGTGGGGAGGGGGGACGTTTGGAGGGGGGGAGGATTGGAGAGGGGGAGGATTGAAGAGGGGGAGGATTGGAGAGGGGGAGGATTGGAGAGGGGGAGGATTGGAGAGGGGAGCATTGGAGCGGGGAGGATTGGAGGGGGGAGGATTGGAGGGGGGAGGATTGGAGGGGGGAGGGATTCAGACGGAAAAGTGAAGTTGAGACCACAATCAGATCAGCCATGATCTTATCGAATGATAGAGCACGCTGGCTGGGTTGAATGCCTCTTCCTATGGCCTATGTACCTATGAATTATTCACAGGAAATTCAATTTTTCAAGTTGTCTCCATGGAGATCAAAATATCTTCCAGAAATAAAATCTCATGCTTGTTTTAAAAAAATAAATGTAACAATTTTTGTAAGGAAACCATGAACTAATCAAATTTACTGAAAGACCCCAATGGAAGAAATGACCAAGTTTCCAATTTTTCTAGCTTTTACTTTAACACAAATCAGAACCAACACAAATTAAACTTCAAACAAAAAGGTAAATTTCACTTTAGTTAATGCAACCATACATCTTATGCAACCACAAGCATTTTCATCGCACCCACACAGAGGCTGCACTACATTGTTTTACAGTGTGCTGGTCCTTATTCACGCAGTGTATGACAGGAGTCCGATCTGACAATAGCTTTCACCTTTTGAGTTTCACAGGTATGATTACCTGCAAGGCACGTCGTTATAAATGGTCTGCTCCTTCACATCACAATACAAGAACATAAGAAATAGGAGCAGGAGTAGGCCATCCAGCCCCTCGAGCCTGCCCCGCCATTCAATAAGATCATGGCTGATCTGAAGTGGATCAGTTCCACTTAGTCGCCTGATCCCCATAACCCCTAATTCCCTTACCAATCAGGAATCCATCTATCCGTGATTTAAACATATTCAACGAGGTAGCCTCCACCACTTCAGTGGGCAGAGAATTCCAGAGATTCACCACCCTCAGAGAAGAAGTTCCCCCTCAACTCTGTCCTAAACTGACCCCCCTTTATTTTGAGGCTGTGCCCTCTAGTTCTAGCTTCCTTTCTAAGTGGAAAGAATCTCTCCGCCTCTACCCTCTCCAGCCCCTTCATTATCTTATAGGTCTCTATAAGATCCCACCTCAGCCTTCTAAATTCCAACGAGTACAAACCCAATCTGCTCAGTCTCTCCTCATAATCAACACCCCTCATCTCTGGTATCAACCTGGTGAACCTTCTCTGCACTCCCTCCAAGGCCAATATATCCTTCCGCAAATAAGGGGACCAATACTGCACACAATATTCCAGCTGCGGCCTCACCAATGCCCTGTACAGATGCAGCAAGACATCTCTGCTTTTATATTCTATCCTCCTTGCGATAGTCCTGATAGTGTAGCTTTCCAGAGTTCCTTTACAACTGACCAGTTAGTCACATCCCAGTTCATGGTCTGACCACTTTTGGGAAAACACACAGCTCTTCAGTGTCTCCAAGTTATTCACACAGCTTTCCTTAGTTTAGACCTTTTTAAGCCACCTCCAAAAGTTCCTGTCACTTTTTCTGCCATCAGAAAACAGACTTTTTCTTGCACGGGATTTGCTTCTTCTCACAGGAATTCAGAGTTCCTCTTTCTGATTGTCTGCTTTCTCTTTGAGTCTGATCACCTTCACCCTCCAGCTCCTCCTTTGTGTCTGCCAGCCAGGTGGATTCTTTTTTACCTATCTTCCTTTGGTACTGCTTCCAGGTCAACGGTCACCAGATCACATGGCACTATTTATTATCCAAGAAAATTACAATTGACGCAAACTTTTTGAAGTCTTTTTTGAACAAATTCTTAAAAACAATTAGATTTCAGACCTTTTAAAGAAATTATGAATTTTCCCTTTTGAAATCCATGTTCACAACACCAGGTAAAAGTCCAACAGGTTTATTTGGTAGCACGAGTTTTTGGAGCATTGCCCCTTCTTCAGGTGAGTGAAGAGTTCGGTTCACAAACGGGGCATATATAGACACAAACTCAATTACAAGATGATGGTTGGAATGCGCGTCTTAACAGGTAATCAAGTCTTTACAGGTGCAGACAATGTGAGTGGAGAGAGGGTTAAGCACAAGTTAAAGAGGTGTGAATTGTCTCCAGCCAGGACAGTTAGTGAGATTTTGCAAGCCCAGGCAAGTCGTGGGGGTTACAGATAGAATGACATGAACCCAAGATCCACAATTCACAGTACCAAAGGAAGATAGGTAAAAAAGAATCCACCTGGCTGAACCAAACTCTTCACTCACCTGATTAAGGGGCAACGTTCCGAAAGCTCATGCTACCAAATAAACCAGTTGGACTTTAACCTGGTGTTGTGAGACTACTTACTGTGCCTCCCCCAGTCCAACGTCGGCAACTCCACATCATGAAATCCAGGTTGACGATTCATTATTTCATTTCTAGATGTTCTTCAGTTCTCTCCTCTAGTAAAGATTCCATTCTTTTTCGTACCAATTGTTATGATAACTCATCTATAATTACTTGGACATGTTCTGTCCCCCATCTTAAATATAAGAATTACATATCCACCAGTTCTCTGCCACGACACAGTTTTCTAACAAATGGTTAACTTTGCTAGAGAGATGTAGGCTATTGCCTATCCCTAAAAATGAAGATAAGGCTGAAGCATTTGCACAATCTTCAGTGAGATGCGCTAGTGGATGATCTATCTCGGTCTTCTCCGGAGGTCCCCAGCATCACAGATGCGAGTCTTCAATCAATTTGATTCACTCCACATGATATCAAGAAATGGCTGAAGGCACTGGGCACTGGCGATGGCCCCTAACACTATTCTGGCAATAGTACTGAAGACTTGTGCCGCAAATCTTGCTAGCCAAGCTGTTCCAGTATAGCTACAACACTGACATCTACCCGGGAATGTAGAAAATTGCCCAGGTATGGCCTGTCCACAAAATAAGTTAGTGAAAGCTAGTGGCTTTTGCTACCAAATAAACCTGTTGGACTTTAACCTGGTGTTGTGAGACTTCTTACTGTGTTTACCCCATTCCAACGCCGGCATCTTCACATCCTGTCCACAAAAATCAGGACAAATACAACCCAACCAATTACTGCCTCTTCAGCCTACTCTCAATCACCAGTAAGATGATGGAAGAGGTCATCGACAGGTGGTGATGTCGCCATGTATCTGCTGCCTTGTCCTTCTAGATGGTATTGATCATACGGCAGCATGTGTCACAGTGGTTAGCACTGCTGCCTCACAGCACCAAGGACCTAGGTTTAATTCTGGCCTTGGGTCACTGTATGTGTGGAGTTTGCACTTACTCTGTGTCTACATGGGTTTCCTCTGGGTTCCTCCCACAGTAAGAAGTCTACCAACACCAGGTTAAAGTCCAACAGGTTTATTTGGTAGCAAATGCCACTAGCTTTCGGAACATGCTGCTCCTTCGTCAGGTGGAGTGGGAGATGTGCTCACAAACAGGGTATACAGAGACACAAACTCAATTTACAGAATAATGATTGGGATGCTAATCAAGCTAATCAATGCTGATACAGCTAATCAAGTCTTAAAGGTACAAACAATGTGAGTGGAGAGAGCATTAAGCACAGGTTATTGTCTCCATACAGGACAGCTAGTGAGATTTTGCAAGTCCAGCATCTTTGTAGAAACTTGATGTCTGTGTCGATATGCGCGATCTTCTTGGAGATCCTCTCCACTTGGAGCCAGCAGTTTGCGGTGTCCATGGTAGTCATGATGTGGTGTCCATGGTAGTCATTCCTCCCACAGTCCAAAGATGTGCGGGGTTAGGTTGATTAGCCATGGGAAATTGCCCCATAGTGTCAGGGGGATTAGCAGGGTAAATGTGTGGGGTTACGGGAATAGAACCTGGGTGGAATTGTAGTCAGTACAGACTCGATGGGCCGAATGGCCTCCATCTGAACCGTAGGGATTCTATGATTTTGTGTAGGTTTGGAAAGTGCTATCTAAGGAGTCTTGGTGAGTTCCTGTAGCACATTTTATAGATGGTACACACTGCTGCTGCGCGTTGGAGGGAGTGAATGTTTGTGGATGGGATGCTAAGAGGGCTGCTTTGTCCTAGATGGTGTCAAGCTTCGAGTGCTGTTGGAACTGCACTCATCCACGCAAGTGGACAGTATTTCATCACTCTCCTGACTCTGCTACCTTGTTCTGAAGAAGTCATATTGGACTTGGAACAAAACTCTTTCTTTCTCCACAAATACCGCCAGACCTGACGAGTTTTTCCAGCACTTTGTTTTCATTTCAGCATTTCAGATCTCCAGAATCTGCAGTATTTTGTTATTTAGCATTTAACTCACTAGTACTTACCTGGTTCTTTCATTTTAGCAGATTTTTTTTCTACACTCTGCTGAACATCATGTTAAATGTTACCCATTGTTGTTCTATCTTGTTTGCCAATACAATTACCGATTTTATTTTCCCCAAATTCTATTCTCATCCCTCAAAATCAGTTTTTCTTCATTTTATTAGCTTGGTTCTCATCATACATAAATGTTTCTCCATCACCATCTCGAAATGTATTATACTATAATTCCTGTTGCCCAACTATTCCCTGACTTTCACTTCTCTTAACTGCTCTGGTTCATTTCCCAGTGTAGATACAATAACAAAACTTCCTTGGGAGTTAAAAAGGAAACTTGCATACATTCGAGGAACTCATTTATCCACCTCTTCTGTCCAATTAATATCAGAGTATCGAAGTCCCTGATTTTTATTATTTTTTACTTAATTCCCTAATCTGTCTGCATATTTTCCACCCTTCTTCCACTGTTTTGTAGTTTGTAAATTATACTTCTTAATGCAATGCACTCTGTATGTTGGATACCTCAATGGTGTATAAGGTTTCTGTGGAATAGAAGGTGCAGCAGGGGGGATATCTGGATCATTTGTTCATAATTTGGTTAACAATATAATAAGATAGTGGAGCCTACAGAAATAAAATTCCAGAGTGATGGCAAAGTGATGGAAGTTTCTATCTCTTATGGTTGAGTGAAGGAGAAAAATGCTGCAGATTGGAGTCACAGGAATTACACGTGAACAGAATGCAAGTCTATAAGAGTTTTTCTAAGGCAAGATGGGGCAATGTCATGAAAGCATAAGTACAAATGAAGAAAATGATTTTTAAATGAATACATATTCAGAACAGCATTTAAAATACATGGGGGGATGTGGGCAAATTGACCCTCCAAGTCAACACTCTGGAAAATTAAACTATGGGGTGAGAAATCAGAAAAATATTCTCCATAAATATGAGATGAAATCTGAGAGGAGCTGTTCCTCCAGTGAGATTCTGTCTTTCCCATGCTGCTGCTCCTCCAATCACAGTTCCCTCCTCTCCCACTTTACTGTGCCTGAAGAGACAGAATTTGGGATTGGAGTAGCAGCAAGGGTGGGAGGTAGGGAAACTGTGATTGGATGAGCTGGAGGAGTTATTCTGGCCAGTCCCATGATCACTTATGAGGAGACTTTAATGAGGCTGGAGTAGGTATCACTCTGCTTTGTGGGACTGTTGAGAGAGGCGAATATCCATTGTGGTCAGGCCTGTGTTGAGCGAGAAAAGGGCAAGATGACAGTGGATCCTGTGGCTAATGACTGGGGGTGGATGGGTCTGATTGTGATGTGTATATATGGTGGGGGAGGGGGGGCTGATTACAATGTGCATGAAGCAGAGGTTTATTTGATATTACTTTAAAAAATATTCAAATTCATTCAATTCATTTTTTGTTAGATTTTCAATTGGAAACTCCTATCCTAGTTCATCATCTACTAAAGTTGAATCATTCAAAGTTAACTGTGTCAGTTTAGGTTTTTCCATGATCTCAACATCTAACTCAATTTCTTAAAATTATATTTATAAAATGGATCATTAGAACTCCGAAATAACAACAGCATTTATATTAGAGGGAAAAAAATCCTGAGAACATGGTTCATATTTACCATGAGTACAAAGGACTACAATTAATGTTCCTTCGGTCCGTCCAATCTATGTCCAATTTAAGTGCGATGATCATGCAAGAGAAGGTGCTTTCGCTTGGTAAAACAAATCATTGAAATGTGATGTGAATTAAACCCTTTGTTATCTGATGGTTAACTTGGTACCGCAGGATTAATTTAATCATCACCCCATGACATTGTTGTACAGTTTTGGACCTTTGAAGTCAGTATCTTGACATGATTGTCTGCAGCCATTTTAAACAGAAATATCGAGGAGAACAAACCCAAAGAATTCTGGAGGGTATTAACTGCTTGCAGCTATTTTGTTTGAAAAAGAGGCTGCAGATGTTATGCCAAGCGATTAGAATTTCCATTTTGGAAATGGAGTTTTATTTATAATAAATTAACAAACATTTTTGGCCACAATCTGGCAGATGCATTAGACATAGATGCAAATGCTGTAATGGCCATTAAATCTCACGAGTGGCCATAAACGGGATTTATGCTGGTAAGATCTGAGTTTGCGGTCATCCCTGCCCTCTGCCAGTGACATAATTAGGTTCATGCCCATAAATTTAAATACATTTTAATATAATGAATGAGCTTGAAGCATAGCATCCGTCCACAACATCCACCAACCCCCAGGTGGCATATCATGCCAGCGCAATCATTATTGGTTTTCAAGAACTAAAACTGGGCATGATGACCACACCGGGGGCGCAGAGGTGCCTCAAGGTCCCGGGGTTTGAGGGACCTGTATGGGCAGTGCCCCCTGGCACTGCCAAGGGGATCCCCTTATCCATCGACTCTGGACCTCATGAAGTCCCATGGCATCAGGTCAAATATAGGCAAGGTAACCTCCTGCTGATTACCACATAACCTCCCCACAGCTGATGAATCAGTACGCCTCCATGTTGAACACAATTTGGAGGAAGCACCGAGTATGGCAAGGGCACAGAATGTACTCTTGAGTGGGGGACTTCAACATCCATCACTAAGTCTGGATCAGTAGCACAACCACTGACCAAACACTAAAGAACCAACTGGGTCTACAGCAGGTGCTGAGGGAACCAACAAGAGGGAAAACATACTAGACATCATCCTCACTAACCTGCCTGCCGTGGTTGCATCTGTCCATGACAAAATCGGTATAAGTGACCACTGCACAGCTCCTGTGTTTAGTGACCATTACAGCATTTGTACCCATGTTTAATGCAACTGCTAGATTGTGAAAGTCCAATCTTCACATTGAGGAACTCCTCCATCGTGTTGTGTTACATTGCCACCGTGTTAAATGGAATACATTTTGAACAGATGTAGCAACTCAAAACTGGGCATCCATGAGATACTGTGGACCATCAGCAGCAGCAGAAATGTACTCAACCACAATCTGTAATATACATGGCCCGGCATTCTGCCATTACCACCAAGCCAGAGGATCAACACTGTTTCAATGAAGAGTGTAGGAGGGCATGCCAGAAGCAACACCAGGCAAACCTAAAAATGAGATGTCAACCTAGTGAAGCTACAACACAGGACTGAATAGTGGTGGAAAATTAAATAACTCACTGCAGGAGGAGGCTCCACTAATATCCCCTCCCTCAATGATTGAGAAACCCAGCATATCAGTACAGAAGATAAGGCTGAAGCATTCGCAATAATCTTCAGCCAGAAGTGCAGTGTGCGCGATCCATGATGGCGCCTTGCGGAGAAAGAAGTTATTCAAACTGCACAGTGTTCAATCAAAATAACAAAACTTTTTTTTGATCTCTGGTGGAGGACATTTGGTAAGGCAAGCACTTATTGTGCATCACATGCCAGTCTTCAGCCAATTAGATTCAATCCACGCGCTATCAAGAAAAGCTGAAGGCACTAGGTTTTGCAAAGGCTATGGACCCTGACAATATTCCAGCAGTAGTATTGAAGACTTGTGCTCCAAAACCTGCTGCACCTCCAGAGGCACAAATCTATAGTATAATGGAATACTCTCTATTTATCTGGGTGAGTGCAGCTCCAACAGCACTCAAGAAGTTCAACACCATCCAGGAAAAAGTAGCCCACTTGATTGGCACTCCTTCCATAAATATTCAATCCCTCCACCACCAAACAGGTGCAGCAGTGTGTACCATCTACAAGATGCACTGCAGTAGTTCAAGAAGGTAGCTCACTACCACCTTTGAGGGCAAAAAGGGATGGGCAGTAAATGCTGCCCTAGCCCATAATGCCCAGATCCCGTAAATACATTTTTAAAAACTTACTCAGCAACAATGAGCTCAGATCTCAGCCTCTTCACAGCCTGGGTCCAAACATGAGCAAAAGAGTTCAATTACAGAGCAATTGCCATTGACATCAAGACAGTAATTGGTTGAGTGTGAAATCAAGGAGCCCTAGCAAAATTAAAGTTAATAGGAATCAGGAAGAAAACTCTCCATTATACCTAGTACAAAGGTTGTTGGTGGCCAATCATCTCAGCCCAGGATAGTGTCGCAGGCCCAACCATTTTCAAATGCTTCAGTGACCTTCCCTCCATCATCATAAGATAAGAGATAATGTTCATTGATGACTGCAGTGTTCTGTATGATTTGCAACTCCTTAAATACTGAACCACTCCACATCTGCATCAACTTCAACATCCTTGGGGTTACCATTGGATAGAAACGGAACTGGACCAACCATTTAAATACTGCGGCTACAAAAGTAGGTCAGAGGCTATGAATTAAGCAACAAGCAACTCACCTCCCGACTCCCGAAAGCTTGTCCATCATTTACAATGTGCAAGTCAGGAGTGTGATATAATACTTTCCACTTGCCAGGATGAGTGCAGTTCCCAAAAAGAACTCAAGAAGCTCCATCCAAGCTGTCCAGAATATACAATCCAAGACAAAGCAGCTCACTTGATCAGCACCCATCCACCATCAGCACACAATGGCAGCAGTATGTATCATCTACAAGACGAATTGCAAACCTAAGGGAACATCAAGACCTGGAAATTCTCCTGCAAGTCACTCACCATCCTAACTTAGAACTATATCGTACATCATCATCACCTTCTCAAGGTCAGTTAGAGATACACAATAGATGCTGGCCTTGTCAGCAATGTCCTCATCCAGAGATCAAATAAAAAGTTTTTTTTTTGATAGAGCATTGTGCAGTTTGAATAGGACTTTCTCTAACATCTGGTTTTGGCAGTAAAACTCAATATTTTATTGTCTGTGGAGTGCTCAACATGACTTTACTAAAACACCTTGATCATCTTCAACTTAATCCTTAACTTCATGGACTGTCATCCTTTTTATGGACCGTATTATATTAAAACATTTGCCTTAATTTAATCTGCAGTTGATTTATCCACTGATATTTTATCCATTTAAAGGAGTAGATAGATAAGCATACAAGGGTGAAGGGAAAATATGTCATGCTGATAGATGTGGAAGGATGGTGAAAATATGGTATCAGGCTGTTGGAGAGCATAAAAGATTACTAAGAACTGATTGTTACGAATGCTATACGAACGTGCAGTATATTCTGTGTAATTCTATGAAATATTTTGTCTCCTTCGATTCAACTGCCACTCTGAGTTCGGACATGATTTTGAATTTTACCAGAGTTTTTCAAAATTGAGTTTCAATTTGAAATTACTAAAGTAAATAACATGGATTACAACATGGAACTCTGGGGCTTTGCAGCATAATCACCATACCTATACTTAATTTCTACAAGCAAACAAGCAGCAATCAACTGGAAAAAAATAATTCTTTATTTGCCACAATAAAATGTGAAACATTGAAAATTAAATGAAAACTATATCTGAACTCTGCAACATTGACATTTGAAAGTCCAATAATGACTTTACATTCATTCCATACTCTGCTAGATAAGATGCCACTGGTATGTGCTATGTGCCATCACTCTAAGAGCTCTCAAGGTAGTGTCCTAGGGTGAACCATCTTCACTGCTTTGTTAATGACCATCCTTCTCTCATAAGGTGGAGATCTCATCAATACTGAAGCAGTCTGTGCACATATGCAGCATTACCTGAACAATATTCAGGCTTGGAGTAATAAGTTGTGACTAACATTCACACTGCACAGGTGCTACGCAATGACCATCTCCAACAAGAGAATCTGACCATCTCCCCTTGCCATTCAATTGCATTACAATCATTTAAATCCCCGACTTTCAACATCCTGGGGGTTACCACTAACCAGAAACTGAACTTGACCAATCACATTAATACTGTGGCTACAACAGCAAGTCAGAGACCAGCAATTCTGTAGCAAGTAAATCAATCTCCTCACCCTCTGAAGCCAGTCCACCATCTACAAGGCACAAATCAGGAGTGTTTAGAATACTCTCCCCTTGCCTGGATGAGTGCAACTCCAACAACACTCAGGAAGCTCAACACCATCCAGGACAAAACAGCCCACTTAATAGGCACTGCATCCACAAGTTTAATTCAAGTTTATTTATTAGGGTCACAAGTAGGTTTACATTAGCACTGCAATGAAGTTACTGTGAAAATCCCCTAGTCGCCAGACTCCAGTGCCTGTCCAGTGCCACAGAGGGTGAATTTAGCATCGCCAATGCATCTAACCAGCACGGACTGTGGGAGGAAACCCACGCAGACAAGGGGAGAACACAGACAGTGACCCAAGCCAGGAATTGAACCTAGGTCCCTAGCACTGTGAGGCAGTAGTGCTCACCACTGTGCCGCTCCATGTCAAACATTCATTCCCTCCACCACTGACGCACAGTGGCAGCAATGTGCACCATCTTCAAGATGCACTGCAGCAACAGAAACTCACCAAGGCTCCTTCGAAAGCACCTCCCAAAGCAGCAATCTCTACCACCTAGAAGGATAAGGGCAGCAGATGCAATGGAACACCACTACCCTACATGATCCTCTTCAAGCCACACACCATCCTGACTTGGAACTATGTTGCTATTCCCTCTACGTCACTGGGTTAAAATTCTGGACCTCTCTTCCCGACAACCCTGTGGGTGTTCTAACAACACACAGACTGCAGTGGTCCAAAGCAATAGTACACCACCACCTTCTCAAGGGCAACTGGAGATGGGCAATAAATGCTGGCCTAGCCAGCAACGCCCACATCCCATGAATGAATAAAAAATACCTCCTGCTATTACCTTTCCAGGAATTAAGTTGTAAATTCCTTCTCTTTATCTCAGTCCGAAATGAACAGTCCTGTATCCTGAGACTGTGCCCGTGTTCTAGATTCCTCAGCCAGGGGAAAACAATCAAGACCTTTTAGTCTCTTAAAAGCAAAATTGCAGATGCTGAGATCTGAAACAAAAACAGAGAATGCTGAAAAAGTTCAGCAGATCGGGCAACATCTGTAGGGAAAACAAACAGTTCACATTTCAAGTCCATTTGACTTCTTTGGAGCTGAAGAGAGGGAGAAATGTGTTGGATTATATACTGTACAAGAGGCTGGAGCAGAGTAGTAAAGGACTGTAGATTTTCTCAGTTTAGGAGCCAGGAGAGATTACAACAAAGATGTAGCAAAAGTTATGAACAAGTGACAGAGGGCCTGGTGGGGGAGGAGATTTTGCATTCGAACAAAAAATGTTTGGAATATATACATTTAATTCAACAACTTCAGATTCTGACACTTATCCTCCATCTCAATTATTTTTTAAAAATATATCCCAAACATTTCTGTCCCAATCCAAAATCCTCCCTCACCCTCCCCCACCAGGCCATCTGTCACATATTCTTAAGTTTTGCTACATCTTTATTGTAATCTCTCCTAGCTCTCACTAATCACTGACCTTCTGCGCTGTTCCAGCCCCTCTTATACAGTATATAATCCAATGCTTTTCATCTGAGTTAGCTGCAGTGAGACTGCTACTCTCAAATTGACCTCTATAGCCAAAACAGATGACACCCTGGGCACCATGCATCGTCTCCCAAGATGGATAGATGCCAGGCATAAAGGAGATTATCTCTCATTCGTCTAAACACTAGAGATATAGGCAAAAGTCCTCAGCCTCTCACCATAAGTCAACTTTCTCATCGTAGGAACCAATCTAGTTGTGCCTCACTGTACTGCCTTCAATGTAAGTATATCCCTCCTAAAATATGGAGATCAAAACTGCAAATGCTACTCCAAGTGTGGTCTCATCAACACCTGTAGTAACATTTTTTTATTCTTGGATTCAAATTCCCTTGCAAAAAACACCCAGATGCCATTTGCCTTCATAGTTTCTTGCTATACCTGCATGCCAACTTTGTCTTCCCAAGTCCGCCTTTACAAGTTTCATGCCTTATATTCTGTTCTTCTACTCTTATTGCCAAAATAAATAACCTCACACTTACACACAATACTTCACCTGTCACCCTGTTGCCCACTCACTTGTCTACATCTTTTTGCAGCCTCCGTGCTCTCCTCACAGCTTCTATTCCCACCTAGCTTTGTATAGTCAGCAAACTTAGATACATTACTTGCAGTCTCTAAGTCCTTACTGTGGACTGTAAGACTTAAATCCTACCAATTGTTTGTCTACGTAAATGGCAGGATACGCAAGGTCAAGATCTTCTGGGATTTGAAACCTTTAGTTATTAGGAAAGACTTACTGCATTGAACTTTATTTTAACTGCAGAAAAGAAAACTCAGGAGACAAATGATCTAGAACTTTAAAATGTTGGGAGGCATTGATGACGCATTCAAATATGATGTTTTGGTTTTTGCTGGCACAGAACTAGAGGGCATGGGCTTAAAAAAAATGAATAAACCTAAACTGGGGTAAGAAATGTATTTACGTTTTGCCCAGAGTAGCAGACATTGGTTACAGCAAAAGGTGGTGAAGGCTGAATACATTAATTCCTTTAAAAAGGAGTTTGTAAATATTTGGGTGGGAACAGTTTTGAAGCTAACATCCACTTTTTTTTGTGTGGTACCTGTAAATGTTTTTGCATGGCCACACATGTGGACAAGCAATGGGAGAGAACACATCCTAAGTGAGACAGCCAGAATGAGTGCGGTTATCTGGGAAATTTGGAGCAGTGTTCAGAATTTGGTGCAGTGGGGAAAAGGTCACTTTTTGATTTATTTGGCTAACTTTTTAATCTTCAGAGTGATCTTACCCTTCAGCAGGAATAGTGATTACAAGGGAGAGAGCTGATTGTTAAGTAGTGGGTAAGGTTGAGTAAGTATTTACTGCTTTTATCACTTATAATTTGTAAGGTTTTTTGTGGTCTTAAACTTCTAAGAACTATATTCTGTAGTGAGGACCAGAGAAGAAGGGCCCTAGACTAATTGATATTAGTTGATACCAAGCATCTTCCCAAAAGGTTTAATTTAAAAAGGCAAGTCATGGCAGGACAGCTCAAGAATGTAATGTGCTCCTCATGCTCTATGTGGGAAGCCAGGAACATTTCCAGCGCCCATGGCCAGCATACGTGCAGGATGTGTCTCCAATTGCAGGTCCCGTAGCCCGGTTTTTGGAGCTGGATCGACAGCTGGGACACCGTGGAGCATCCAGGCAGAGAGTATCCTGGAGAGCACTTATAGGGAGGTGGTCACACTGCAGGCTCAGATTCCACAGACAGGAAGGGAATGGGTGACCACCAGGCAGAACAAGAGGATGTGGCAGGCAGTGCTGTAATCTCATGTGGTTATTCCCCTGCAAAAAAAGGTACACAGCTTTGGATACTATTGAGGGGAATGACCTCTTGGGTGGGGGAAGGGGGGGGGGGAGCAGCAACAGCTCAGTTTGTTGAACTACGGTTGGCTCTAGTTGCACAGGGAGGAGTAAAAAGTAAGGGATTGCAATTGTTATAGGTGATTCAATTGTAAGCAGAATAGATACGCATCTCTGTGGCCGCAAATGAGACTCCAGGATGGAATGTTGTCTCCCTGGTGCTTGGGTCAAGGATGTCTTGGAGCGGTTACAGGACATTGTGAAGATGGAGAGTGAATAAACCTGTTGGACTTTAACCTGGTGTTGTGAGACTTCTTACTGTGTTCACTTTTGACTAGACAGGAATGAACAATTGTTGCAGTTCACCCATGCACCTTTTAAGTGTTTGCCATCGCCTATCCACCGTCATCCCTTTTAAGTAACGTTTCCCAATCCATCATAGTCAACTCTCACAATACCATTGTAGTTTCCTTTATTAAGATTTTGAACCCTAGTCTTAGAATCAGCTATGTCACTCTCATCTTGATGAAGAATTGTATCATAATATGGTTGCTCATTGTCAAGGGTCTTGCACAACTAGATTGCCAATTATTATTTTCTCATTACACAATACCCAGTCTAGGTTGGCCTGTTCTCTCATTGGTTCCTCAACGTGTAGCTACAGAGAACCATCCCCTACACACTCCTGGAATTCCTCCTGTAAGGTACTATGACTAATTTGATTTGCCCAATCTATATGCAGAATAAAGCCACCCATAATTACAAATGTTCCTATATTGCATGCATCCCTAATTTCCTGTTTAATGCCATTCACAACATCACTACAATTTGGGAGCCTGTATACAACCCCCTTCTGCCTGAGTGTTTCTCAGCTCTACTCATACAGATTCCACGTCATCTGAGATAATTTATTTTCTCATTATTGTGTTCATTTCTTCTTTAATCAGCAATGCAACTCCACCGCCTCTTTCTTTTTGTCTGCCCTTCCTAAATACTGAATATTCTGGATGTTAATTTCCTATCCCTGGTCACCCTGCAGCCATGTTTCCATAATCCTGACTACATCATTTACATCTATTCTGCAAGATTAGTTCATCCACTTTATTGCAAATATTCCATATGTTAGGGCTCGAAGTCTTAAGGCTTGGCTTTTTAACATTACTTGTCCCTTTCCTACTATTTTTCACTGAGGCCCTGTTTGATTCTGGCCCTTTATTTATCCTTCTATCACTTATTTTCCCTACTGTCTTTTGTTTCGGTCTTTGATTTCACCCTCCTCTGACTCATTGCATGGGTTCCCATCCCCTGACATTTTAGTTTAAACCCTCCACAACCACTCTAGCAAATACTCCCCCGAGGACCTCAGTCCTGGATCTTGCCCAGGTGTAACCCATTCAATTTGTACTGGACCCACTTTTCCTAGAACCGATCCCAATGTCCCAGGAATCAGAAACTCTCCCCCTCACACCATCTCTTCAGCCACGTCTTTATTTGATATATCAAACTATTTCTATTCTGCCAGCATGTAGCACTGGCAGTGTTCCTGAGTTCACTACCTTTGAGGTTCTACTTTTCAACGTACTTCCTAACTCCCTATAGTCTTTTTTTAGGACCTCATCCCATTTTTAACATATGTCATTTGCATCAAGGTTTTCCACAACCACTGTTTACCCCAGTCCAACGCCGGCATCTCCACATCATGACTAGTCAAAAGAAAAACAGGAAAAGTGAGCACACCATGGCTTACAATAGTATTAGATCTAAGGAAGAGGCATACAAACCAGCCAGGAAAAACAACAGACCTGAGGATTGAGAGCAGTTTGGAATTCAGCAAAGGAGTACCAAGGGATTGATTAAGAAGGGGAAATAGAGTACGAGTATAAGCTTGCGGGGAACATAAAAAAACTGACTGTAAAGATTTCTAGAGGTAGGTGAAGAGAAAATGATTGGTGAAGACAAATGTAGGTCCCTTACAGTCAGAAACAGGGGAATGTATAACGTGGAACAAAGAAATGGCTGACCAACTAAATACATACTTTGGTTGGTTCCGTCTTCACAAAGGAGGATACATATAACGTACCAGACATGTTGGGGAACACAGGATTTATTAGAGGGAAGAACTGACGGAAATCAGTATTAGGGCTGAAATGGTGTTGGGGAAATTGATGGAACTGAAGGTCGATAAATTCTCAGGGCCTGATCATCTATTTCCCAGAGTATTTAAGGAAGTTGCCCTGGAAATAGTGGATGCATTGGTGGGCACCTTCCAAGGTTCTATTGACTCTGAAACAGTTTCTACGGATTGGAGGGTAGCTTATGTCACCCCACTATTTTAAAAGGGAGATAGAGAGAAAACACAAAATTATAGACCAGTCAGCCTGAAGTCGGTAGTGAGGAAAATTCTAGAGTCCATTATCAAGGATTTTATAGTACAGCACTTGGAAAACAGTGACAGAATCAGACAGAGTCAACACAGATTTACAAAAGGTAAATCAGGCTTGAAAAATCTACTGGATTTCTTTGAGAATGTAACTAGTAGTTGATGAGGGGGAGCCAGTTGATTTGGTTTATTTGGACAAAGTCCCACATAAGAGATTAGCGTGTAAAATAAAAGTGCATGGAATTGGGGGTAGTATATTGAGATGGAGAGAAAACTGGTTAGCAGACAGGAAACAAAGAGTAGGAATAAATTGGTCTTTTTTCAAATGGCAGGCAATGGCTAGTGGGGTACCACAGGGATCAGTACAAGGATTCCAGCTATTCACAATATCTATTAATGATTTAGATGAGGGAACTAAATGCAATATCTCCAGATTTTCAGATAACTCAAAGCTGGGTGGGAGGGTGAGCTGTGAGGAGGATGCAGAGATGCTTCAGTGTGATTTGGACAAGCTGAGCAAATGCATGATAGATGCAGCATAATGTGGATAAATGTGAGGTTATCCATTTGGTAGCAAAAACAGGAAGGCAGAATGGCTAGAAATTAAGAGAGAGGAATGTGCAACGAGACCTGTGTGTCCTCATACACCAGTTGCCGAAGGTAATCATGCACGTGCAGCAGGCTGTAAAGATGAAAAATGGTACATTTGGCCTTCATAGCCAAGAGAATTTGAGTATAGCAGCAGGGATGTCTTACTTTAATTGTACAGGGCCATGGTGAGGCCACACCTGAAATATTATGTGCAGTTTTAGTCTCCTTATCCGAGGAAAGAAGTTCTTGCTGTAGATGGAGTGCAGCAAAGGTTTATCAGACGAATTCCTGAGATGGCAGGGCTGATGTATGAGGAGAGATCAAGTCAATTAAGATTATTTTGCTGGAGTTCAAAAGAATGAGCGGACATCTCAGAAACCTACAAAATTCTAACAGGACTAGACAGGGTAGATGCAGGGAGGATGTTCCCCAAGATGGAGGTGTCCAGAACCAGGGGTCATAGTCTAAAAATAAAGGGTAAACCTTTCAGGACTGAGATGAGGAGAAATTTATCCACCCAGAGAGTGATAAACCTGTGGAATTTGCTACCACAGAAAGCAGTTGAGGCCAAAACATGAAGTTGAAGTTTATTTATTAGTCACAAGTAAGGCTTACATGAACACTGCAATGAAGTTACTGTGAGATTTCCCTAGTTGCCACAGTCCGGCACCTGTTCGGGTCAATGCACCTAACCAATGCATGTCTTTCAGAATGTGGGAGGAAACTGGAGCATCCCACCCAGATATGGGGGGGAACGTGCAAACTCCACACAGACAGTGACCCAAGCCAGGAATCGAACCCAGGTCCCTGGCGCTGTGAAGCAGCAGTACTAACCACTGTGCTACCGTGCCGCTCCAAAACATGTATTCAAGAGGAAGTAAAATATAGCTCTTGGGGCGAAAGGGATCAAAGGATATGGGGAGTATGGCGAGATAAGGCCATGATCATAGTGAATGGCATAGCAGGCTCAAAGGGCTGAATAGCTTATGCCGGCTCTTATTTTCTATATATCTTAAAGGAGACATCTTATGCCAGGCCTGTGCACGTGTAACTTGGTGGAAGCATTGACTGAAGGGTCCAGAATAGACATAAATTCAATTTATCAAATAATTACATAGAGTCTGTGCATGGAACTAGGAGTTTTAGCCCATCAGTGCACATACACCAGAAAAGATTCTTCCTCATATAGTTAGTTCTTATCGCTCGATCCATTCCTCTATTTCCCTCTTGTTTGCATCAAATCTCCCTTAAATGTGTTAATGATCACCTCCTTCAAAACTCCATCTGCCATTGCATTAATAAAATTCTCCTAAATTATCTTTTGATTTTTGTGGCTATTTTACATTTATGCTCACTTGCTGTGGACTCACCCACGCAGTTACCGTTTCTCCAGATCCTCATCAAAACCTTTAATTAATTTTTGAGTTGTATCATATCTGTTAATTGTATATTAATTTGGTTAAATGTATGCAGGCAGTGGGTACAAACCGGGCATTCACTTTATCTCTCTATAAATAGGCACAGATTAAAACTGTAGTGGTTGGGTTAGGAAGGCTATGCTCTTAATGTGTACCTTTGTAAATAAATTTAAAGGTGTGTAAAGGCATGTTAAATCTGTCTTTAACCATCTGGCTTCCTGGAATAGAACAACTAACTGGCTTCCTGGAATAGAACGTGAATTTTGATTTTTTTTCTGAGATGAAAAATGCTCCAGATTTCTCAATCTTTCCTGCTGGTTGCACCATATAAATTTGGGTAGCACCTGCACTTTCTCCATTGTCAATATCCTACTGCAACATGAAGAATGCAGAATGGGCCTATATCCTCTAAAATTGAGAAGAATGAGGTGATCTCATTGAAATGTACAAATTATTCAAATGCTCGACAGTGAAGGTGCTGTAAGGTTGTTTTGCCAGGTTGAGAGTCGAGAACTAGCGGTCATAATCTTAGAATGAGGTCAGCCATTTAGGACTGATACAAGAAGAAATTTCTTCACTCAGAGGGTTGTATATGTTTGGAAATCCTTCGACTCAATAGGCCTCTGGATGCTCTTTCATTTAACACATCCATAACCGAGATCAATAGGCACTAAGGGAATCAAGGAATCTGGGGAAAGGGCAGGAAAATAGAGTTAACATAGAAGTTCAGTGCTAATCTATTGGACGAGAGAGCAGGCTGAAAGGATGGTATGATCTACTTCTGCTTCTATTTCATATGGAAACCAGAACTGGACACAACACTAAATGTGGTCTTATCAAGGTTCCATACAATTTTAAAATAGCCTCATTGCTTTGGTGTCCAGCTCCTCCAGAACTCCAGTATTTTGTTAGTAGTCTTTATGACCTTATCAATCTAACTTGATATTCTTAGTGATGCATGTATCTGTAGTCACAGATCTCTTTGTTCCTTTGTCCAAGGAATAAATGGATTAATTTTCACTATAGGTCCTAAGCTGTTGGGGTACAGAAATTTTATTTTTGATGAACAGGCCTTGTTAACAAAAGTACAAGGACTGATGAATGTTTAAGAATTCTGATGATTTCAATTGGAAATATTTATGCAGACTCTTCCTTTGGGAAATAAAATGAGCATGGTAGAATCCATGAGATTAGATTGCATATGGGTCTGTGGAAGGATGGCATTCGCTCACTCAATGTCATCTTTTCAAAATGTGGAGATGCAGGCGTTGGACTGGGGTAAACACAGTAAGAAGTTTAACAACACCAGGTTAAAGTCCAACAGGTTTATTTGGTAGCAAAAGCCACACAAGCTTTCGGAGCTCCAAGCCCCTTCTTCAGGTGAGTGGGAATTCTGTTCACAAACAGGGCATATAAAGACACAGACTCAATTTACATGAATAATGGTTGGAATGCGAATACTTACAACTAATCAAGTCTTTAAGAAACAAACAACGTGAGTGGAGAGAGCATCAAGAGAGGCTAAAAAGATGTGTATTGTCTCCAGACAAGACAGCCAGTGAAACTCTGCAGGTCCAGGCAACTGTGGGGGTTACAAATAGTGTGACATGAACCTAATATCCCGGTTGAGGCCGTCCTCGTGTGTGCAGAACTTGGCTATCAGTTTCTGCTCAGCGACTCTGCGCCGTCGTGTGTCGCGAAGGCCGCCTTGGAGAACGCTTACCCAAATATCAGAGGCCGAATGCCTGTGACCGCTGGAGTGCTCCCCAACAGGAAGAGAACAGTCTTGCCTGGTGATTGTCGAGCGGTGTTCATTCATCCGTTGTCGCAGCGTCTGCATAGTTTCCCCAATGTACCATGCCTCGGGACATCCTTTCCTGCAGCGTATCAGGTAGACAACGTTGGCCGAGTTGCAAGAGTATGTACTGTGTACCTGGTGGATGGTGTTCTCACATGAGATGATGGCATCTGTGTCGATGATCCGGCACGTCTTGCAGAGGTTGCTGTGGCAGGGTTGTGTGGTGTCGTGGTCACTGTTCTCCTGAAGGCTGGGTAGTTTGCTGCGGACAATGGTCTGTTTGAGGTTGTGCGGTTGTTTGAAGGCAAGAAGTGGGGGTGTGGGGATGGCCTTGGCGAGATGTTCGTCTTCATCAATGACATGTTGAAGGTTCTGGAGGAGATGCCTCAGTGCTCAGCCAACAACTGCCAGTTTCCAGATGCAATTTTACATCTCATCCACTTCATCCTGGACCACAATATCTTCACCTTCAACAACCAGTTCTTCATCCAGACACACGGAACAGCCATGGGGCCCAAATTCGCACCTCAATATGCCAATATCTTCATGCACAGGTTCGATCAAGACTTCTTCACCGCACGGGACCTTCAACCGATGCTATACACTAGATACATCGATGACGTTTTCTTCCTTTGGACTCATGGTGAACAATCACTGAAACAACTCTATGATGACATCAACAAGTTCCATCCCACCATCAGGCTCACCATAGACTACTCTCCGGAATCGGTTGCATTCTTGGACACACGCATCTCCATTAAGGACGGTCACCTCAGCACCTCACTGTACCGCAAGCCCACGGATAACCTCACGATGCTCCACTTCTCCAGCTTCCACCCTAAACACGTTAAAGAAGCCATCCCCTATAGACAAGCCCTCCGTATACACAGGATCTGCTCGGATGAGGAGGATCGCAACAGACACCTCCAGACGCTGAAAGATGCCCTCATAAGAACAGGATATAGCGCTCGACTCATTGATCAACAGTTCCAACGCGCCACAGCGAAAAACCACACCCCGACCTTCTCAGAAGACAAACACGGGACACAGTGGACAGAGTACCCTTCGTCGTCCAGTACTTCCCCGGAGCGGAGAAGCTACGGCATCTCCTCCGGATACTTCAACATGTCATTGATGAAGACGAACATCTCGCCAAGGCCATCCCCACACCCCCACTTCTTGCCTTCAAACGACCGCACAACCTCAAACAGACCATTGTCCGCAGCAAACTACCCAGCCTTCAGGAGAACAGTGACCACAACACCACACAACCCTGCCACAGCAACCTCTGCAAGACGTGCCGGATCATCGACACAGATGCCATCATCTCATGTGAGAACACCATCCACCAGGTACACGGTACATACTCTTGCAACTCGGCCAATGTTGTCTACCTGATCCACTGCAGGAAAGGATGTCCCGAGGCATGGTACATTGGGGAAACTATGCAGACGCTGCGACAACGGATGAATGAACACCGCTCGACAATCACCAGGCAAGACTGTTCTCTTCCTGTTGGAGAGCACTTCAGCGGTCACGGGCATTCAGCCTCTGATATTCGGGTAAGCGTTCTCCAAGGCGGCCTTCGCGACACATGCTGGCGCAGAGTCGCTGAGCAGAAACTGATAGCCAAGTTCTGCACACACGAGGACGGCCTCAAACGGGATATTGGGTTCATGTCACACTATTTGTAACCCCCACAGTTGTCTGGACCTGCAGAGTTTCACTGGCTGTCTTGTCTGGAGACAATACACATCTTTTTAGCCTCTCTTGATGCTCTCTCCACTCACGTTGTTTGTTTCTTAAAGACTTGATTAGCTGTAAGTATTCGCATTCCAACCATTATTCATGTAAATTGAGTCTGTGTCTTTATATGCCCTGTTTGTGAACAGAATTCCCACTCACCTGAAGAAGTGGCTTGGAGCTCCGAAAGCTTGTGTGGCTTTTGCTACCAAATAAACCTGTTGGACTTTAACCTGGTGTTGTTAAACTTCTTACTATCTTTTCAAAACACTGGAAAGTTATGTAATTCCTTGAACATCAGTACAAATATTGAGAGATTTTGATCTCAAATAATCTGCTGTATAATGTTATAAACTAATCCTACGGTGAACTGAAAGGAAGATTCATTATGACAATGCAGAAACTGAAGATGACACAACACATGTTGAATTGCATGTTAAAAGGAAATGCGTATAAATGAAAGGGACGTGGTGCAGGGAGAGTTAGGTTAAGTAGGATGTTAAGCCTAATTGCTCAAGCCTTTTTGTACAAAATGGTAGCAAACTGCAACAGTGGTGTGGAGTATGTTTTTATAAAAAACAATGCTTAATAAAAACAATTTAAAACGGAAAAGTTGGCCAGGGTAACATTACATTGTTACATCTAGTCGTGTCGTATTCTTTGAAATATTCATATCAACATTCATTTAAAAACCAATACAAAGAGAATATTAAAACACAGGAGTTCAGAGAAGGTTGATCCCGGTAATGGAGGAACTTTCCTGTGAGGGATGGTTGAGTAGGTTGGGCCTGTACTCAGTGGAGTTTAGAAGAACAAGAGGCGACCTTATTGAAACAAATAGGATTCTTGGGCTTTTGACAGGGTAGATGTTGAGCAATTATTTCCTCTTGTGGGAGAGTCTAGGACCAGAGGTCATAATCTCAGAGTAAGGGGTCGCCCATTTAAGACTGCGATGAGGAAGAATATCTTCTCTCTGAGGGTAGTGAATTCTTTACCGCAGAGGGCTGTAGAGGCTGAGTCGTTATGTTCAAGGCTGAGATTAAAAGATTTTTAATCAGTAAGGGAAGCAAGTGTTATGGGGATAAGGTGGGAAAGTGTAGTGGAGGATCATCGTTCATATCAGATAAGTCACGATTTCAGTGAATCGTGGAGCAGACTCAATGGGCCAAATGGCCTACTTCTACTCCCAAATCTTAGGCCTTATGGAAGTAGAATTTCTGTAGAGGCTTTCCAACCTCGAAGTATATTTGGCAAATCAATGGAAACCCAAGAGAAACAGTATGAAAGACCATTTACACCTTTTTCAAGGATTTCTGCTCAAACATTGGACTTTGCAACAGGAGTAAGTCATTCAATCTTTCATGCCTGCTCTGTCATTCAATAAGATTGTGGTTGATCTGGTTGTGGTCTCAACTTCAATTTGCAGTCTGCTCCCCATTACCCTTGACTCCATTGTCTATCAAAAATCTGTCTAATTCCACCTCGAATAAATTCAATGACCCAGCATCCACTGATTTCTGCGGAAGAATTCCACATTCTATCAATCCTATGAGAGAAAAAAAATCCAAAGATGTGCGGGTTGCTTGGTCATGCAAAATTGACCCTAGTGCCAGGGGATTAGTAGGGTAAATATGTGGGGTTATGGGAATAGGGTCTGGGTGGGACTGTGATCAGTGCAGACTCGATGGGCCGAATGGCGTCCTTCTGCATTGTAGGGATTCTATGAAAAACAATTTCCTCACCACTTCCTTAAACGGTAAACTGCATTCTTAAACAGTGTTCCCTGGTTCTTGTCTGTCCCCCAGCTCTCTACCCTGTGAAATCCCTTCAGGATCTTGTATGTTTCAATAAGAGCACCTTAAATCATAGAAACATAGAAATCATAGAAACCCTACAGTGCAGAAGGAGGCCATTTGGCCCATCGTGTCTGCACCGACCACAATCCCACCCAGGCCCTACCCCCACATATTTACCTGCTAATCCCGCTAACCTACGCATCTGAGGACTCTAAGGGGCAATTTTTTTAACCTGGCCAATCAACCTAACCCGCACATCTTTGGACTGTGGGAGGAAACCGGAGCACCCGGAGGAAACCCACGCAGACACGAGGAGAATGTGCAAACTCCACACAGACAGTGATCCGAGCCAGGAATCGAATCCGGGACCCTGGAGCTGTGAAGCAGCAGTGCTAACCACTGTGCTACCGTGCCGCCCCTCATTCTTCTAAACTCCAACACTTCTTCAGAAGATAAGCCCCTCATCCCAAGAATGAGTCAAGTGAATCTTCTCTGAACTGTTTCTAATGCAGCTATATCTTTTGTCAAACGAGTCCAAAACTGGACACAGTATTCCAAATAAAATCTCACCGAGGCTCTGTGCAACCGCAGTAAAATGTCTCTCCTTGAGGGAGGGTGTTAGTGGTTTCAAGTTGACAAATCTGGCCTTAGCAACTGGAATTAAGTCAACTCTCTAAGGCAGGTGAATCTGCAGGGATAATTGGAAGTTATCTTGGCTCACCGAAAGCGGAGGTTCTTATCATTTGGCTCCAGTTAACTCCATCACCCAATACCCTATCACGTAGCATAGAACATAGAACATAGAAAGCCACAGCACAAACAGGCCCTTCGGCCCACAAGTTGCGCTGATCATATCCCTACCTCTAGGCCT
This sequence comes from Mustelus asterias, assembly GCF_964213995.1. NCBI lineage: Eukaryota > Metazoa > Chordata > Chondrichthyes > Carcharhiniformes > Triakidae > Mustelus > Mustelus asterias. Next base: position 121,747,273 of record NC_135803.1, on the reverse strand, counting down.
ATCTATAGCCCTCAATCCCATTAAATCCCATGTACTCATCCAGAAGTCTCTTAAAAGACCCCAACGAGTTTGCCTCCACCACCACCGACGTCAGCCGATTCCACTCACCCACCACCCTCTGAGTGAAAAACTTACCCCTGACATCTCCTCTGTATCTACCCCCCAGCACCTTAAACCTGTGTCCTCTCGTAGCAACCATTTCAGCCCTTGGAAATAGCCTCTGAGAGTCTACCCTATCCAGACCTCTCAACATCTTGTAAACCTCTATCAGGTCACCTCTCATCCTTCGTCTCTCCAGGGAGAAGAGACCAAGCTCCCTCAACCTATCCTCATAAGGCATGCCCCCCAATCCAGGCAACATCCTTGTAAATCTCCTCTGCACCCTTTCAATGGCTTCAACATCTTTCCTGTAATGAGGTGACCAGAACTGCGCGCAGTACTCCAAGTGGGGTCTAACCAGGGTCCTATAAAGCTGCAGCATTATCTCCCGACTCCTAAACTCAATCCCTCGATTAATGAAGGCTAGTACGCCGTACGCCTTCTTGACCGCATCCTCCACCTGCGAGGCCGATTTAAGAGTCCTATGGACCCGGACCCCAAGGTCCTTCTGATCCTCTACACTGCTAAGAATGGTACCCTTCATATTATACTGCTGCTTCATCCCATTGGATCTGCCAAAATGGATCACTACACACTTATCCGGGTTGAAGTCCATCTGCCACTTCTCCGCCCAGTCTTGCATTCTATCTATGTCTCGCTGCAACTTCTGACATCCCTCCAAACTATCCACAACACCACCTACCTTGGTGTCGTCAGCAAACTTACCAACCCATCCCTCCACTTCCTCATCCAGGTCATTTATGAAAATGACAAACAGCAAGGGTCCCAGAACAGATCCCTGGGGCACTCCACTGGTCACTGACCTCCATGCAGAGAAAGACCCCTCCACAGCCACTCTCTGCCTTCTGCAGGCAAGCCAGTTCTGGATCCACAAAGCAACAGCCCCTTGGATCCCATGCCCTCTCACTTTCTCAAGAAGTCTTGCATGGGGGACCTTATCGAACGCCTTGCTGAAGTCTGATCTTACCTTGACTACGAGGGTAGAATACTAGCAACCATTCTCTAAGAGGATATACACTTCATGGTAGGGAAGCATAAATACTTATCTGAACTTGTGGTTAGCGAAACTTTGAGACTTTTATACATGCTGGTAAGTTTCTGTGGGCGTCATTCACCCCAGATAAACAACCCCAGCCACCACATCACCCTCTCAAACTATTCAAGGGGAACGAGTGAAAATGAGTTATTTTCCATTCCTATAAGTGTGCATAATTCATTTCAAGTTCATACTTGGCATCTTTCATAACACCAAAAAATGAGAATTTCTACAACACTGGGGCATTTCATTTAAAAGCAATAAATTATAGTGTATGTTAAAGCATTCTGGGCAAAACCCATGTGCCCTTAAAGTGGACAGTTGCAAACCTGAAGTATCCTTGAAGTGACATGCAAAGATGTGTGGGTTAGATTGATTGGCCATGCTAAATTGATCCTCAATGTCAAGTTTAAGTTTTTAAGTTTATTTATTAGTGTCACAAGTAGGCTTACATTAACACTACAATGAAGTTACTGTGAAAATCCCCTAGTTGCCACAATACAGTGCCTGTTCAGGTGGAGTGAGGGAGATTTTAGTATGGCCAATGCACCTAACAGCAGGTCTTTCAGACTGTGGGAGGAAACCCACACAAACACGGGGAGAACATGCAGACTCCACACAGTGACCCAAGCCGGGAATCTAACCCGGGGGTCCCTGGCGCTATCGGGCAGCAGTACCACTGTGCAGCCCACAAGGGAACTAGCAGGGTAAGTGTGTGGGGTTAGGGCTTGGGTGGGATTGTCGCTGGTGTGGGCTCGATGGGCCAAATTGCCTCCTTCTGCACTGTAGGAATTCTATGATCTCTGTGAAAATAACTTACATTCCATTTTAAATCACAACACCATTAGACGTTAATTTTAGAGGGGGGAAACCGTGCTTTACAGCATGCAGAAAGGAAACATTTGTTCTGGTAATGCAGGTTGGGTGTTTTAAATGGATGGATGGGGGGGGGGGGGGGGGAGAGTTGGCTTGTGAAGGGTGGGCGGGCAGGCTTGCTTGTACCAGCTGGATGCTGTGTAGCAGCTGGTGCAAAGCTGCGCTCTGCCTCACCCCCGCGGGCCGATGCCAATGTGCGGGGTGGGGTGGGGGCCGTTAGCTGTGACACCACGGGGGAGGGGGGTTCCACAGGTACACACAGATAGATAGATAGACAGACAGATCCCCGAGGCTGTAAGGTGACTGTCAGCGAAACAGAACATCAACACAAACCTGAAAACAGCCGAGATCAGCAACAGTCGGTCGGCGGAAAAAAAAATGAAACCTTGTTGTTGTTGTCCTCGAATGGGGAAGAAACGGGCAGCTTCTCTCTGGATGGACTGCTCTCTCTTTCTCTCTGAGGGACACTTCCTCTCCCCCCGCCCCCCCCAAAAAATAAACGAGCTTGTGGATCACCGGCAAACGATAGGAAAGAAGGAAAGGGAGGGAAGGAGAGACAGACAGGTATATGACAAGGAATGTTTTTCGGACTGAACGCCCGTTAGCTGTCAGTGTTGGCGGAGCGGCCGCGACCTACCTGTGGGCGCGGCGCGAGCTGAAGGACAGCGCGCGGCCGGGAGGGAGGCAGGCAGGCACGCGCTCGCGCCACGTGCCGTCCCCGCGCCTCACACGGAGCGGCACCTGAGGCAGCGCTGCACTCCCCCGGTTACATAACCGGCAACATCTCTCACACACACACACAGCAGCTGTCAGTCAGCACCTGCATTCACTCCCACACAGACAGCACTGCTGCTAGTCTACATCCACCATGGCACCTCCTTGTCTCCATTGCACCCGCATCCTCCCACTGAACACACACCATTCAGCACATTTTGCATTGGACACGCATGGTGTAACGGACACTGCGGAGCATCTTGAAAACAGCCGCCCCCCGTCTCATTGCTTTTAGCGTCCCTGAATCCCGGTGCTATGGAAACTCTTACGGCAGCAACACTCTTTCCCCTCCTTTGCACATCCGATTTGAGGCAAATTGTTTCAAACCATCTCACCTTCCCCACTGATTAAGCAACAAGTGCGCTTGTTCTTCCCACCACCATGTGCGATAAGGCACTGGCTTTGTGGAATACGTACCTGGCCAACAAAGTGCAAATTAAAAAAAGAGAGCTGATCTTGTTCGTTTTTTTATTCTCCAATTAAAAATAATGGCAATCTGAATGTGCCTATAAAATTAACCCTAACTCGATTATTAATTATTGGTCGAATGTTGGCGCCTCTTGTTCATTTTACTGTTAGTGACAACAGTCATAAAAATATCCTAATAATAAACTGCAGTTGCCACCGTTGACTTTTTGAAGCAACATGGCAAAGTACAACATATATTTACAGACTGAAATGTGTGTATTGAATAGATCATAACAGGTTTAGGTTACTGAACGCAAGATGAAGAAGCAAGCCAAGTATTTGACAGTCCCTTCCCTTAAGGCAGTGGCTCTGTGGAACAGGTGCCTGAAAAAAGGTGGACCCAACCCTGTGTGGAGTAACTTTTTCAAAAACAGAACAAACCGATGTTTGGTTCAGTACTTACTTCAGCGATTATGTGTCCAAGTGGGCACATGAAATTAACCCTACCTCGATTACTAATCACTTGAAGTATGTTTAGTAATGTGGTACAAAAAGTGAATAGCTATTTTTAAAATTACATGGAAGTGCATCTAATAATTTGCAATAACAGTACACCATAAGTATATTCGTTTACTTATTAATTCAGTAATTTGTAAACTATCAATCTAAAATATATGTGTGTACTCTACCAGAGACAAAAGCCTGTTTGTATGTTTTAACATATTGTTTTCATAGCTATAACCATGAGAGCTCTATTTTAAAAAATCAGTCTCCACATCAAATCAGTAATGTAAATTATATAACTCAGTGATACAACTTAAAAACATGTTTAGATATGTCATTACGCAATATGGACTTTGAGTATAAATTCAAAATTTACGTTAAAACAAATGGAGAACGGACAATTTGAGAGGTCAGGTGATTTTGTTTCCTGCTAATACACATGGAACGACATAAGACCCCTTGCTAACCTTCATGTCTGGCCAAGCCGTTAAGATAGGAACAACGTCTTAGAATCTATCTTTGAGAAGTCATTAAATACAACAAACCTTTTCTCTGGTTAATGGCTGCCCATCTTCAAATCATTAAAGAAATTGTTTCACAATATTACCTACAGACTTCTCAGCTTTGGAATTGAAATCCAGAGAACGGGTGTTGAAAAAAACCTTATTCTATCATGATGGTATGTGAATGGATTAAACTCGGACCTCAATATTTGATAATGACTTCATTGTCAGAAACCATTGATGAGGACAATGGACAGAAGTACTTTGGTCACATGGCTAAAACTCTGTTTTGGATAAGGATATTTAATAAGACACAATTTTAGAGAAGCAAAAGGAGAATGGTCCAGACCAGTGAGGGAACGCCCCCCTGTGTTTAATCCATCGATAGACAGTGACATCGGGTTAGCCTTGACTCTCCATTTGGAAAGGAATCAGTATGTTGTTACAGGGTTTTGATTGCATTTCAAGAAGAGTGAAATTACAGAGATCTGCTACTGCAAGCAATAAACTAGAACAAACCTGTCTTCCTAAACCTCCAGAAACTATTTTTCGGTGGACCAAAAAGGAATTACTATTTGAACTTTTAACACCTGAGTGCATGCAACCTTTTGTAATCACAATATTTTCCTGAGTGTGTGTGTCTGTATGAGTGTGCGAGTGGGTGTGGTTGCTATACTTTTGGGTATTGAATAATAAACATCTTTCTTTTAACATACAAGAAAACCTGTCATTCTTCTGTACTGGACAATTACTGCACCAAGGGGGTCAAGACACTTCATCCTTTAAAATACATCTGTCTTTAGTCAGTTGAGAGGTGAGAAAAGGGGGAACCATCCCTATTATCTATCCCTTCTCTATAATAAGTAATATGAACATATTTCTCTACTGCTATCATTATTGGCCAAATTCCACTTGTTATAACCCCAAAAGATTATTTATAGTACCCAGCACAGATTATTTTCATTGATCTATGACTTCCAAAGATTTAGTGGAGTTGATCCTGGAAAGTAATATAGTGGAAAACCTAATCGACAGATATCTTAATAAACGATAATGCCATTGGCTAGGAGAAAGATAAATTGTCAAAGATCACACAGCTATGGCGTTCATCAGTGAATAACCTTATAACTGTTATCGCTAATACTTGATTATATGTATCACCATAAATACACAATAACAGTGACTATAGTTGTTAACACATTATATTATGATGTATAAAATTCAGTTTGAATTGAAGGATTAGACAACAACAAAATATATCCTTGACTATATTTGTTCATCATGTTACAAACTGGCTGAGACATTTTTGCCAATTTCAATATAATAGATGACATAATCCTTCCTATTATAGGGTTCATTCCAACTACATTTATTGTGCTTTAAGAAGTACACTTTCAAACTGCCTCAATGTGAGCCCATGCGTTAAGACATAGGTGGTTTGTGGCAATCATTAAACATGATCTGTTTTTGTGCTTGAGTTTGTGAAATTATTAAAGTCTATTGTTTTGGAAAAATCAAATGTCATAACTAATTTGTATATATTTTGATATAGAGGCGGAAGTATAGAACTTATACTTATCAAATAGTCCACAACACCTTTTGAGAGTTAGGAAGTAAGGTTTCACATTTGTTTAATAGTGCCAGATGGTAGATCTTTCTTCAGAAATAAATTAATGGTTACATAATCCTGATTTATGTATGCAACATTAAACTTTCCAACAGTCATTAACAGTTAATTAAAATATATTTCTCTTAACTAGTGCAAGCATGGATTTAGCAGACAGATTTCCCTGGCATTTTAGGCCTTATACTTCAAAGATGTTCAGAAATTAGTGATCACTAAGTTTAGTCTATATGCTTGTGATTATATATTTGCAAATGGTAATGATTGCAGACATAGAGTCAGCTTCCACATGTATGATAGTGACATTCTGCACTACTCCTCAAACTCCTCTCTAAATCCTGCACTGCCAGATTGTTTGTCTGGCTTTTAATCATGCATGAGCCACAGTTTTCTCCAGCTAAATATTGTCTTTAACCCCCACCACAGACTTTGTTCTTGCCACTGATTCCAACCATCATCCTGTCCAGTGTTTCAGGCTGAAACACACTGTTCAAAACCTCAGGACACTATCTGATCTCAAGGGAGGATGGAAACACATCTCCTAAAATGGCATGCTCTATCCATTGGTACTTAAGAATTGCATTGCGATCCTCTTGTTATCATAGGACCCAATTTGCTTGGGCTAATGAGATGCCTACCTGTTCCAGTGGATTACTGGGCTGCTCGTTTCAAGGATCTTAAATAGCAATGACTTGGATGTAATCAGAAATGAGGTGCTGAATGCTATATTTTTCACTGTGCTAGTTCCCGATTTCACCCAAAAGTAGGGATGCAAATCGCCCCTTCTGGATTCTTGAGATTTCTGAATGAAACATTATTGAATGGGTAGGTTCATCACTTCATTCAAAGAGAGTGCAAGCCAGATGTCTCTACAATTGTTTGTGTACTTTGACCTCTATACTGGGCTGTATGTATTCATCACTGAAATGCATTTTCACCTTTCTAGAACTTTTTGAAGTAAAGCCTGTATTCTTTTGGGGTAAAGCTAATTAAGGCTTCATTTATAAAAACTTGAAACTTCATAACATATAGCAAAATAATTTATTTGTTATAGAGTGAACAATTTTTAAGTTACCAGTGCATATTTTAATACTTGTCATAAATACATTTAAACTATGAATAACATCTTTAATAATGTAACATTGGTTTACTATACTGTAGTGCATGGTGTAACACTACTAAATAGTGACATCAATTTCTTCTTTGTGGTAACAATGAGTACAACCGGTGGAATTTCTAAATGAATTTAAAACACCTATGATTAATATTAACTGAGCAGATATTCTGTACTAAATGGCTGAACTGCATACACCTTTAATATCATTGTAGGTGCTATATATCCAAGACCTTTTGCATATCATGAAGTTAAAATATGCCCGTGCATTGAAACTTAGGCACATAGTGCAAGATTTGCCCTGGATATGATGCAAAAACTTCAAAATTTCCCTTTCACATAAAGTAATACTTGTAAGCAGAGTTTTGGTTTTAGGGAATACATTAAAACATTTTGCAAACATGGTGGCTGGAAAAACTACACAAATCTGTGGTACTGCAAATTAACAATGATGTGTAATTTACAATAACAGTAAACATCGATTGTACTTTATTTAATTTTTGGTATGAAAAATAAAACTAATCTACTCAGACTGTGAAACTACTATACTCAGACTGTGAAACTACTACAATTAGATGAAGTTAGTATAGTGATTAAAAATGGTCATTTACCCAGCTAATAAACCCAGAAAAGTATTCATGTAATATGTCTATAACTTTATTTTGATGTTCTTTAATGGTATTTTATTTGTCATTGCACAGCATAGCCTTAATGTTGACTGATTGTTTTACCCTCATGTTAGTATAATGCTTTGTTGGTGCATTTTTAACAAAACAAATCCTTAGTAAAATACACAGCTGCAATTTGTCAATTGATTTGATATACAGTATTAAGAAACCTAACATGCCTTAACAACCTGCTAAAGTATGCATTTTGCAGTAGATTTTTTGGGAGTATTTTCAGAGTTTAGCTTCACAGAATCTTAAACTGCATAATGTTTAGTTCTACAACATCAAATATATTAGCACAATCATAAAGTTACCTGTATCTAATTTACTTCAGCTCATATCTTATGCAATGTTGCTTTGAATGATGTAACAGTGTATAGGTTATACCTATTCATCATTTAATGCATACGCTTACATAACAGGGTAGAACACACTGGCAAACTAAGTAAAATTAGCAGCATGTTTACAGAATTAATGTGTGTTGACCATACTCCCAATATATCTTAAACCTATACTTGCTTGCACCATGAATAGCACCATAAAGATTTTTATGCCCTTAAAACATCAATGCGATTTCTGATATTCCCTTTTTTATCCAACAACTTAGTAAGTTGCTGTACCTTTTATAAAAACAATTCACCATCAGCTATTTCATAAAAAATCTTCTTACATATTGTGTTGGGTGTTCTTTAGCTCTATATTTAGCAATTTTATTTGCTATTTTAATTAACAAGTGGTTTTCTATTTCAACTTTTAAAATCACCTTAATACAAGTGAACCAGCCTGTTTACTATTACATCTTTATGTAAATTAAGGTGCATCAAGATGGTCAGAGCATGCAATCATATTTGGCATACCATTACCAGCAGCAGCACTTTAATGTACAAAATGGGTCACTATTACTGTGGAATAATTGTTTTGTGAGCCCAATTTTTTTCCCCTTTTTTGTCACACTGATCTTATGGAATCTAGTTCTTTCTATTTAACACTTTTCTACCAGTGTACTCATTTTGGTTAGTAAGGACTAATGAAAGTTAACCAGTGCAATAACATACAGCTGCAAATACCCATATATTTACATAACCTTTACCAAAATTACTTATGTGATAACAGTACATATTCATCTGTTTCCTGATTAAAAAGTGCAGAGGTAAATTCCAAGATAAAAACACTCACAATATAGTACATAGCACCACCATTTAAAAATGGCTTTTCAGCTGGTTTTTGGTTTAACAGATGTGTAGTGATAAGTAAACAATTCAAAAACACAGTGTCAATAAAATGTCCTTATCTTACAAAGCTACATATTGTGTACTATATGTACAAACAATGCTTTACATTGCTGGAGTCTTATACTTGAAGATAAAACATAGAAGCATCCTTTCACAAAACATTTTGAGAAATAAATATAAACATGGAACATAAATACAATTTTATACACCAAAATGTCCAGATTTATCTACAGACATAGATCACAGAGGTATGTATGAATTTGCCCTTCATCTTGTTCCAGCTTGTCTCATGTAACGTTTCACCTCTTTAATAATCCACGCACCATGAACACCTACTAAAAAGGATAAATGATGACTCAGTCAAAGCCAAATCATTAAGTTAAAAACTTCTACAGCAACATTTCCTAAAATTATGAAAAAAATTAACAGTCTACAAAAAATCATTGTAAGGTAACCTGAAATGTGTTAAGAGAAAATCTGCACTGATATTACAAAAATAGATTTTTCTGGGATATTATGGCCGGAATTTTCTGGCTGTTCACGCTGGCTGGATTTTCCAGTCCCACAGGCAGTGCACCCCCACCCGCAGATTTCCTGCCAGTGTGGGATGACATCAATGGGAATTCCCATTGACAGCGGCAGGACCAGGGAATCCCGCTGCTAGCAAATAATGCGCCACCTCCTGCCGGCAGGAACCACGTGGCCGGGAGGCTGGAGAATCTCACCTTAAGTTTTTCAAAATTATTTACAAAATAGACTATTAGGGAAATTAATTTAGAAAAAAATAACACATATAGAAATGGTACACCTCAAACTGTTAGCAAAAAATGGAAAAATAGCACACATAGCATATAAGTTTTCACATCTGGTGAAAATTGAACAAAGGGTGAGATTTTCCAGCCTTTCCCACCACTGGGATCTTTTGGACGTGTCCAAGTTGACCTCGTTGTGGGTTCCCTGATGGCGGGACAGGCGAGCCATGCAAATTGCCATTAACTTCAGTGGGACCGGAAGATCCTGCCAGCAGCCAATGGCAAGTCACCTCAGCCACCGGATAACACGCCGTTGGGGGGAGGCGGGCTGCAAAATTTCGGTCACAGTCACTGAAGTGGTACATTAGTATTTCTGTATTGGTGTTTGTTCCAGCAATTCTCGTACTTGTAATAGAGATGTTTTCACAAACAATTTTAAATGGCAACCATTCAGGATGTCTGTAGCTTTCAGAAATTGTGCTGAAATCTTTTACTTCCCTATCTCCATCCCTTCATAACCTTGGTGATCTTCGTGCATTTGTATTAGACAGCCCATTGTCTCTATAGTTTCGAATAAAGAGAAAGAGAAATACTCTTTTTTCATTGAAGTTTACAATCTATTTGCAAAATTGCAATAATTCATAATTTAGAATCATATGGTTTGTCAAACATCATTATATTACTTGGAGTGAGGAAACAATCCATCGCATTGTAATTCACTGTTTTCATTAAATGCAATAATGATCCTGTAATATTCAAGAGGGTCTTGGTTAACTCAGTTGGCTAGATCATATTCATGCCAGTAGCACACGGTATCATCTGTAATTTAGCTGAGGTAGGTACAGACCTTCCTCTGCGTCCTACCTGTACTAAAAACCAAGAATCACAGCATTTTGATGAATAATCACCAAGGACCTGCCTTTGGGTAGAGAACTCAAGAAGAAGAATACTTCTCAAATAACTTAACAAGCTACTCTTCACCAGTACAAATGCTATTTAATAAACAAATTGATCAAACGATTTGCATGTGTAATAAAAAGTGTCCTTCCCCTACAGTAAATGACTGTGCAGTAAATAAATGAACCAGTGAACTTATTTATTCATGAGCAATATGTTGTGAAACTGACTAGGGATAAAGCTATCTTAGATCTAATATTGTGTAATGAAGCAGGGTTAATTAATAATTTGGTAATGTTTCCAAGGTAGGTGGGAAAGTAAGCTGAGGAATGGACACAGAAAGGCTGCAGTGATATATAGAAAGTTAAGTGAGTGGGCAACAAGATGGCAGATGGATTATAATGTAGGGAAGTGTGAAGTTATTCATTTTGGTCATAAGAGTGGAATAGCAGAATACTTTTTAAAAGGTGTGAAACTTGTAAGTGTTGATGCTCGAAGAAACTTGGATGTGCTTGTACAAGGAAGCAGAACATTAGCATGCAGGTGGATCAAGCAATTGGGAAGACAAATAACATACTGGCTTTTATTGCCAGGGGATTAAGTACAAGAACAAAGTAGTCTTGCTGCAATTGTACAGAGTTTAAGTGAGGCCACATGTGGAATACTATGTGCAGTTTTGGTCTCCACATGTAAAAAAGGATATACTTGCATTAGAAGTGTTACAGTGAAGGTTCGCGAAATTGGCTCCTGGAGTGAGGGCCCTATGATGAGAGGCTGAGTAAATTGGGTTTATATTATCTGGAGTTTAGAAGAATGAGAGGTGATCTCATTGAAACCTACAAAATTCTGAAGGGGCTTGATAGGCTAGACACTGAAAGATTGTTTTCGCTGGCTGGAGAGTTTAAAACAAGTGGCACAGTCTCAGCATAAGGGGCTGATCATTTAGGATAGGGATCAGAAGAAATTGCTTCCCTCAAAAGGAGCTGAATCTTTGGAATTCTCTATCTTAGCGGGCTGTGGATGCTCTATTGTTGAATACATTTAATATGGACAGATTTTTGTTCTCCAAGGGTATCAAGGGATATGGGGAGCGGGAAGAAAAATGGAATTCAAGTCCAAGATCAGCCATGATCATACTGAATGGCAGAGCAAGCTCGATGAGCTATATCATCTACTCCAGCTCCTATTTCTTGTGTTCATGATATATCAACTGCTGCTTTCATGAAGCAAGAAGAATTCAGTTGCTTGTGAGACGAATTTGTAGAGTACCACTTGACAGAATACCAAGAGTGAACGCCTGTACTCAAGAAAGACATCAGCACAAAAGCAAACATTGCAGAGATAATGTCAGCAACATTTCTGAGGAAGAACGAGGTGAATCAAAGCATGTCTACACCCCTGTGATTGATTCCATCCCCTCTCCTACCACTGTCTCAGGTTGAAACAAACTGAGTACAACCTTGTTGTACTATTCAACTTCAAGGTGAAGTTTCAACCCAAAGTCTGCCTATTTCTAATGCTGTAATTCTGCCAGTCTCCCTCAGCCCATCTGCAGCTGGAATTTCCGTCCATGCCTTTATCATCTCCAGGCTATTCCCTTGCTTTCCTGGCTAGGCTTTTATTCTCCCCCCTCTGCTACTTCTTGGAACACTAGGCTGAATTTTGCGATGACGGAACCATTTTCAAGTCATGACCCCGATTACTGCAGCAATGGTACTGCCAATATCTTCCAGGAGGCATCCAATTAAGAAGATGCTTAAGGGTGACTTCCTGCCTGAGGGGTGGAAATCCAACCTCCAGCCTATTAACAAACAATTGACCATCAAGTGACAATGGAAAACCATTCTTCCCTTGATTGGGCATACTGACTTTTTGGTTTGGGGCAGTGGCACCATGGCATCCTGTAAAATCCAGCCCATACTGGCTCCCAATCTGCCAAAGTCTCCAACTGAAAATTCTCATCCATGTGTCTAAATCCTTCTTTGCTTGTCTCTATTTCTAAAATCTCCTCAATTCTGACAACCCTTCCTTCAATTTGTCCTCTGACCTCTTGTGGATTTGCATTGCCTTCCACTCTTCCCTTTGTCCCACCATCAAACTTACGTTATATACCTTATTTAAGTCCTTCCTTGTGCATGAAAGTTAAAATTTGGAGCTATGAAACAAGCTCAATTTGTTTCAGAAAATGAAGTTGCAGAATATTTTCAACTTTTGAATGTGAATCATTCTATTTCCATAAATTTACATTCAAATGTACAGAAAATACATTGCAGGTATCAGTGAGGAGAAATTTTAAAAATACTCAAAGGAATTATATTAAAACAGCAGGAAAATGACCTTGGAATTTGCTGCACCCAAACATTTTGGGCACAAATTGACTGCTTGTTCAAGCTGCTGTATAGCCTGGAACTGACCTGGATTTTAACCTGAAGGCAGCTTTGTATGGGGTATGAGTGGTGTGTGTGTGTGGTGTGGTTGTTGCAAGGTTGGAAAGCCTAGAAGAATGAGTTTCCCAAATGTTATGCAGACTTAAATTACAGGGTGCCTTTAAGTGGGATTCCTGCCCACAGGCTGGAGGTGTTTGATGCAGAAACCCTACTTCACTGGGCTGAAGCCTACGAGATCAAGCACGTGCTTTGCGGAAATGATTGTGATCCTCATCGTTTGTGGTGGGTGAAGGGGGGCAGTGAAGAATACAGGGTCTGGATCAGGAAGGAAGTAGAATGGTGGTGGGGAGGGGGAAGGGGAGGGGGGATCTGAGTAATTATGATTGGATTGGAAGGGTCCCATGGTGCTTCAACAATAATCAAGGTGAAGAGTAGTTGGTAGTTGGGAGAGGTTGGATACAGGTCGGGGAATTGGATGATAATTGGGGTGGGGAGCAGACAGATTGAAGGGTTTAGGTTTGGAAGGGAGAGCTTACTGGGTAGTGTGTTGCGCCCAGAGGATACACTTCTACTCCTCCTGGTGCAGGACAGTGGTACTGTAAAGCAGCTTACCTCATGGATTCAGCCCCTTTCACCGCCTTTAAGCTGCCAAATTTCCCGAGGCCTGGGAAACCTGGCTGCCTGTGGTTAAAAATGGAATGATTGTTAAAATGAAGGCTCGCAGCCTCGCTAAAATATTTAAACGATCTACCCACTTCCCGTGAATGGATTGGCTGCCTGTCCCTCATCCCTCCTCTGTTAAAACTGGAAGTGGGCGAGTTGGGCTCCAGTTTCAGATTTCTTGCATCTTTATATTTGACTGAACTTTAATTCGCCCATTTTTGGGAGTTAAAATTAAACCCTCATGTCAGCTGCTGGAACTATATTAATGATGGCACAGGGTTTTGGTGGAAGTTTTGTACATTTAACATAAAAGATTAGGGAAATTCAGGCATGGTGCAAAACCAGTTGCAAGTCACTTACACCATAATTTTCTTGATCTTTTATGCTTAAGCTTGGCATTACAGTGTATATACAATGTTATGTTAATGCAAATGTTTGAAATTCCAGGTCATATTTCTTTCTGCCTCTCTTTCCTTAGACCCTAAAACCAAAACTTTCAACCAGACCTTTGGTCACCTTTCTAATGTCTCCTTTTTTAAGTTTAGCATCCATATTTTGATCACACTGTAGAGCACCTTGGGATGTTAATCAATGTTAAAGGTACTATATAAATGCAAATGATTATTGTGCTTCTTGCTGAAAGGTAGCAGTTGAGGATAGAGCTAGGATAAGATGGAGGAACAACATCCGGAATCTTATGTTCTGCAGTTTAAGTTCAATGGTAGACACGGAAGTGGGAGTGATTCCCTCGGGGGGGGGCGGAAGGACAACCGATCATGTGCAATATTTTGCTGTTCAAATCATTACTTACGCATTCACGAGAAGCTTGCCAAATATCACAGTTTCCTCATGGGGTTAAAGGTTTGGGCGCCATATTTAGGAGGACACCCAGACAGTCATTCACTCATTGCGGGCCTAGAAGCTCTCTATTCTGCATCAACACGAATGTTGCAAAGACAATGGCTGGAATTTTACCGGCACGCCGGCCCCGATTCCAGGGGCAGGCAAGGCTCGGAGAACGGTATTCTCTGTTGACCTCGGGTGGGATCATACGAAACTCGGGCGGACGTGTTGGTAAAATTCCACCCAATGTGTGGTCCCAAGGTACAGCAAAGCCTCCCTGGAGATTCTCATCCAGTCCAGGAAAGGCAAGAGGCACTGATTTGCCGGAAGGGCAGCAGGAGGCCCTCATGTCTGATCATGACGACTTGGACACAGTGGAAGTTATCAACTGTGGGCACCCCAAAGAAACACCCAGCAGTGTAGGAAGAGGATGAATGGTCTGCTGCACTCCACCAGGGTAAGTGGCACTGTCTACACACTGGTAAGTGATACTCATAAGGGCATCAGGCTGTCTGAGTGCATAGGGATGTCACACAGGAATTTACTAGCAGCACAAACCAGCAGATGGGACATCTGCACTGAATGCAGCTGCTTTATGCTCTCAATGTTATATCAGTTGCGGGACATCTTGCTTGTTCATCACTCAGTGGGGAGAGCACAGCAGCTGCCAAAAGCATCCATGCTCCTGAACTGCTCATTCAACCATTGAAAAGGCAATAAATCCTTCTGTCATTCTGCAAGATAAAAGCGTCCACAGTAAGCAAGACCTGAGGTGGCATTCTGGACATTAGAGTCCTCAAACCTTATGATGGGCATGTGGTTGAGATATTCCAGATAGAGCAGGTGTTCCTGTGTTGAAACTAAGTTTGGAAACCCCCAGAAAGCCAATGAGGATGCCAACAGTCTGCAGTTGTCACTGCGCCCACAGAGTAATACATTAGTTTAATTAAGGAGGCTGTTAGGTATTCTCTAAATCTTTCTTTTCCCCAATCCAGGTACCAGCAAAAAAAGGAGGGAGGCCAGCAACAGAGACCAGCTACAGCTCCAGCTCGAACCCCACCTCTGTGGACAATGCCTCAGAAGATGCACCTGTGCGAAGCTGGGTTATTGAATTAATTCAAGGTGGATTTAGATAGACAAGGGAATCAAGGGTTCTGGGGAGCAGATGGCAAAGTGGAGTTGAGACTACAAGCAGATCAGTTGTAATCTTAATCAAAGGGCTGAATGGCCTTCCCCGTTCCTGTGTCCCTATCCCCACCCCACATGGTCCAGGTAAAGGACATCCTGGAGTAACGCAGAACACTGTTCCTCCCATTCACATATGACTGAGCATGGAGACATTGGTCTTTGACCGGAGTGAAGAAAGCCATGTGTAAGAACCCTCCCTCTGATCCCATTCATCTTGACTCCAGTACCCTTGAGAGAGAGACCATTGCCTTGATAGTATAGAAATAGTTACCATAAGAGCCCTTGTCAGCCCTGACCATTCACCTGAGAGGATGGAGGTTTGGAGTCAGGAGTTTATTGTCATTAGCCCCCTTGCCCCATGGAGATATTCTACCTCCCTCCCTCCCCTCATCCCTGCCTCTGACAGCAGCATATGGCAAATTATACAGAATGAGTGGGAGCTCCACATCTTGCTGGGATCTCGATGTTATGAGGTCCATGAATCCAAACAAAGCTGCTGATGATGGGCTTCACCATAACAGAACACAACTGAGGATGGTTGTCATCAGTTGTCTCATGATTATTGGGATACTCCTTTAATCAGCCAGTTGTCTTGACCTTTAACTCCACGTGTTTTACATTGATTGTGTTTTATAGGTGAGAATCTAAAATGATGTGCGTAACATTTAAACCTTGTTCCACAAGCCTGGTCCCCTCCAATTTCCCCATCACTCTTGACCCATCCAATATAACCGTTTCTCTCCCCTGTGTCAGTTTTGAACCTCCCCCAGTTACTCGGGGACCAATTACTATCAACCTGCATATGCCTTCTCTTCCCTTTGAGCTTTCACCCATTACCCCATGTCCACCCTGATCCTGACCCCACCCGTTATCTAAACTACCTGTTTCGTCCGTTTCCACGACCCCACCTCATGAAACCTTCACCTACCTGACTTTCACTCGAGACCTGTCACCCTAATGCATCCCACTCCCCCCTCTCACTGTGCCTGTTCGCTCCACTGCCCAGTTTCTTCAGTTCATCCCCCAGGACCCCAACATCAACAGTACCGACCGCACCCTCATGGACCATCTGTCTCCCACCATCTCTGCCCTGAAACACCTCCCTTATCAATCACAGGACCCCTGAGCCAACAATCAAAGTCTGTTGCTCTATTTCATGCTCCTGCATCCATGAATTCCCTCACTGCCTCTCTTCCTACTCCATAGAGTCTGCCTTCCTTCCTACTCCAAAGAGTCTGCCTTCCTTCATTAGACAGCCTCCTTCCCTCTGCCTCTCTCCCATGTGCAGCCTCTGCTCCACCCTGCCCTACCCATAGCTTCCCTTCCATGTGAACCTCTCCACCCTCCTCCATCCATAGCCTGTCTCCCATGTCCATCCTTTGCAACGCCCTGCCACACTGTTTGCTTGGCTCCTCCATCCAGCTTCCACCTTTAATCTGCCTCACATATCCAACCGCCTCTTCGCTCTTCAACTTTTAGCCTGCCTCCCATATCCAGCTTTCTTGTAGCTTGGCATACTGGTACCCAAGCTGAATCAAGATGCTAAGACTTGCGAGCAGTCCCCAAGAAGGCCAAAGCAGCATCTACTCACTTCAGAATCCAGGAAAAAGTCAAGCTTGCCAGATACACAATACTTACATTCAGTCGTAAATAAAAACGTTTAAATTTCTCACTGCAGGGGAACTTAATTTGTAGGGGGAAATTAATTCCAGTGGAATAGTCTTTTA
This sequence comes from Mustelus asterias, assembly GCF_964213995.1. NCBI lineage: Eukaryota > Metazoa > Chordata > Chondrichthyes > Carcharhiniformes > Triakidae > Mustelus > Mustelus asterias. Next base: position 121,729,957 of record NC_135803.1, on the reverse strand, counting down.
ATGAGCATGCATAACATACTAATGCATGCAAAAAAGCTTCCAGACATTATTCATTGGGAAGCTCAACCTGCCTTTAAAATCCTCAGAACGTAATTCCTGAAGTTCATCTCACCATCAGGAAACGGATTTGTGACCTGTCAAATTATGGTTCCCTGTCCACTGAGCTTCGCATTGCTGGCAGGACTGGAAGATTTCACCCAACATGTTATACATCACTCCTGAGTTGCAGAGGAATGCAGGCACTAATGAGGCTAATGCTATACTGAAGGACTGAAACGTTGTTTGGATTATGCAGAGGATTCCCCTAGAAAGGACCAAAGGCCTCGCTCAGCTTTGCCCAGGGAGCTGATTCTACTGTGATAGATCAATGGTGTATTGCAGCTAAATTTCCAAATGATTAACCTCTGATGTGTCCTCCAGTGGTTCTCACACTGAGGGGGAAGTGGAAAAGGTCGCAGCTATCATGACATAAAAACCACTTCACTTCCATCATCGCTTGTTGATATTTTAAAACTATCACATTCATTAAACTTGTCAATTCTAGATCTCGCTTAAAATTAAATAATCGCCTTTCAATCACTTCCCTCAGCTACTTACTTCTGCATAATTTTCTTATGATTGGTCTCTAATAAGCACCAATTTGACTTTTATTTTGATTTGTGTTTGTTATTTGCTTTTGGTAAATAGGAATACTAAGTAAGTTTTCTAACTAAGTATTCACAGCAAAAAGCTTAAAGTTTTGAGACGCAAAACAGCATTTAGAGCTTGTAGGTTGTGGTACCCAAAGGCCATGACACATAATCTCTTCACATTAGGTTAACCAACAGATAACTATGGGGTGGGATTTCATTTCTGGGGCTGGGATTCCCAAAGTCACATTCATTTCTAGGTTCCAACCCTGCTCTGCATTGACAATGCAGATGTATTGCTATTTTATTTGGAAATGTACTTTATTCGCCCAGTGTCGCATGCATCTTCCAACTGACCGCAGCGGGCCAGTTGGAAGATGCAGGAAGCAGTGGGTCCGACGTAAAGGGCAAGCAGCAGCCATTGCCGTGCTCACCATTCACCTGGAAGGAATGGAGGAAGGAGGAGCTGAGCAGATGGCAGTGGGTCAGAAGGGCATCCCTGTTTTACTGACATCTCACTTGAAGTGCTTCTAGAAGGGGGGACTTCATGGAGAAACATCCGTTGCCCTCCATGAGAATACCTGCAAGGCAGACCAAGAGGCTTGGCTGGCGATAACTCATGAAGTCACCAGCAGAGGAGTGGTGAGGAGGAAATGATTCCAGTGCAGAAAATGTTTTAATGAGCTGTTTAGGTCTGGCAAGGCAAGTTCAAAGATAGACCCTGATGGCATTCCTCCTGGTTAGTGGTGACTAGAATGCAAAGGAAAAGGGCATCTTGAGGCAACAAGGCACTCTCCTGACTATAAGGGAGATATGTGCACAGCAGCATTGATGATCCATAAGCATAGTTCATCATCCTAACACTCATGCACTATAGGTATGGTTACACAGTGGTTTGCACCGCTGCCTCACAGCGCCAGGGACACGGGTTCGATTTCCGGTTTGGCTCACTATCTGTGCAGAGTGTGCATGTTCTCCCCATATCTGTGTTGCTTTCCTCCGGGCACTCCGGTTTCCTCCCATAGTCCGAAAGACGTGCTGTTAGGTAATTTGGCCATGCTAATTTCTCCCTCAGTGTACCCGAACAGGCACTGGAGTGTGGCGACTAGGGGATTTTCACAGTAACTTCATTGTAGTGTTAATGTAAGCCTACTTGTGACACTAATAAAATCAACTTTAAAGCTACAGCGAAGACTGCGAATAAAAAGCTGCAAGGGCTGAGGCAGAGAAGCATTTTCCGAAAGGCATCGTTCTTCAGATTGCAGGCCAAATGGAAGAATAATGCCAATCATAGAGAGAGAGTGAAGTTTGGACGGTGGGGGCCCACAGTTCGTGGCACTCACACATCGAAGATGCAAGTCATGTGGGAGATGGCAAAACTTGAAATGAATCCTAACGCGACTGGGTCTTCACACTCCTGTTCTCTTTTCTGAAAATTTGACAGGAGGAGGCAAGCAGATACCTTCCCCTTCCCCAGCTGCAGTTATTCAAAGAAATGGGATTGACATGTTGACACCATTCCCTGCCAGAAATCTCACCAGCTATGCTTTTCATGCAGTTATGTTATGGTACACCAGCAGGAAGCAGACACGCTTCCTACATGAATGTGACAGTGAGGATCTCATCCTGGTCTCCGAGAGGCAATCAAAAGCATATGTACAGCAATTAACTTTCCTTAGAGATCAATTATTAGCTCCTTTTTGAAAAAAAACAATTTACTCTTCAGCTGCTTTTTTTTCTGCTGATGATTTGGTTCCTGGGATTCGGGGCACAGACAGAGGGGAAAGCTTCACTGGCAGCTAGAATTCCTGCCCTGCCAAACTTTTGGGAGAGGAGCTGGATTCAAGGAATTTCAGTTTTCAACAGAAAAGGACTTGGGCCAATATCTTGCCTTATTTACTCGTGATTTTATGGGTGTAACTTTCAGAGAAGGAAAAATGATGAAACCTTGATATTAATGGCATGAAGTATTGGTGTCTGAGGCTGATATAATCCCACATTACTGGTCCAACACGATGGTAGTTGTGGAATATGAAGCTGACAATAATCACATTAAATTTGAGGAAGTACTTAAAAAGTAAATACCTGAGCTAAAGCAATTGTACATGTAGTCCTGTTCCTGAATATGGGATGCATTTGCCACAGTATCCTCCACATTTCCCAGTAACTTTGGCGCCATTCTGTGGATGGAATGGAATTTACATCACCATGGCTGATGAACAATAAATCAATCCACTGATCTCTAAAGTGGTTAATGAAACTGTTTAAATCTACAGTATGAAAGACCATTCCAATGTGACTGTTTTCTCCAATATATACAGATGATATTGATTTTAATAATGCTTGGTAGATAACTTCATATGAAGTAGACCTAAAATATAACATACAGAAGTACCCGTCTGTCTGTTTCAATGAAACTGACCACGTGACATTCTTCAACCACTCATTTGATGAATATCATACTTTTTTGTGCACACCAGTAAGAAAATACAAAATAATTTAGGAATGTACACAAAGGTAATAGTGAAGAATCAATTAAAAAAAAAAATCATGATCTGATCTTAAGAACATAAGAATGAAAACCATGCAAACCTTACAGCTGACTTTGCTATTTAAACTCTTTTTCTTCTCACTTCTACCACATCAAACAATGGTTCTATTTCTCACAGGGTCAGGAACTCATAGAATCCTTACAGTGCAAAAGAGGCCATTCGGCCCATCGAGTGTGCACCTACTCTCTGATAGCAAAGTAGCTCACCCAAGCTTTCTCCCCCACCATATCCCTGTGAACCCACACATTTCCAATGGCTAATCCATCAATTTCTGCACATCTTGTGACACTAAGGGGCAATTTAGCAGTTCCACCAGTTCTATTCTGAATGCTCCTGCCGAGTCAGTCTTCCCGTGCAGAAGTTGCTTCTGTAGTTCCATCTTGTATATGTTTTCCAAATTATAATGGCTTCCCTATTACCAATTTGCCTACATTGAAATCAATTTGCCACAGCTGCTCACATTCACTTAATCCCTTTGTAATTTCATCCTTTCATCTATGCTGCTTATTATCCCATTATCTAAGTCATTAATCAATACAGTTAATAATGGAGGCACCAACACAGATCCGTGTGCGACAGCACTGAACACATTCTACAAATTAAAGTGTTGCCCATTAACCCTACTTTCTGCCTACTTCCACTCAGTCAATTTCTTAACCAGGTCAATAATTTGCTTTCAATTCCATGAAATTCAACTTTAGCTAACAGCCTTTCATTAGGAACTTTACCACAAATCTTCTGGATGTCTATATAAATAATATCCATACACATCCCGCTGTCCGCTACTTGCATCACCTTTCAAAATTGTCAGTTGCATTTGTCAGACTCGACAAAAGCTTCATAAATTCATGCTGGTTATTTCTGATCAGCTGAAAATGTTCAAGATGTTACATCATCCTGTCCTTATTATAGACTGTAGCAATTTCTGATAACAGATGCTAGACTGACTGGTCTATAATTCCCTGGTTTCCTTCTGTCATTTTCATGAATAGCCGAGTGATTGATACAATTTTCCTTTTTAAGTAAATGGTGCCAAACAGAGAACTTTGTATGGTTATAGTTTTGAGTGTCTGCAATTTTATCATCTAATTCCTTTAAAACTCTGGGATAGAAATTATCTGATCCTGGGGATTTTTTTGCCCTTTAGGCCACTAATTTCTCCAACACTGTCATCTTTCATAAGTTCATTTTGTTCAGTGCCTGGGCTGAATTTTCATCTGGGTGGGGAAGCGCACTTTGGTGTTTGATTGGACATACTTTGGTTTGTTTTGAAGAAATGCAATTTTCCTCTGCATTCCCGACTCTGTTCCCTTTTCCTCTGCTCTTCCTGCATGTCAGTAATACCTAGTGTGCAAATTCCCCCACTGAAATCGGTTCACTTTTTAAATGGGGACAAAGATTGGATTTCCTCCCAGTCACTATTTTCATCTGGCAGTGGAGAGTTTTTGAAGCCCATTAAAAGCACACAGGCTAGAGGGTTTGCTTAGAAAATGGAAAGTCTGCTGAGGAGTCTGGAATATTCTGAGATGCAAGTGTAAAATGTGTTGAGATCTTCAAATATCACTGTTGGCTGCTGTATTGTAATGTAAATGTGTTTTTAATGCAGTGCTTCCTCATAGGGATATTTCCTGCAAAGACTTCCTGACCCTTACATTGATCAGCGTTCTGTAATTGTTCAGTTATTACAGTACTTTTCCAAAGGAGAAAGTACCATAATTAATTTAAAAATTGTGTTCTGTTGTCAAATTCTCTGGCTCTGATTTAGTTGGAATGGCGGACCTAACAATTTAGAAAACACCCTGCTTCTGAAGGTGGAATAAATGTGCATCTGTTCCTTCCACTGATTGGCAGGCACACAGCTTTGAAATGGAAATGGATATCTATCAGTAGAGCTGGAAGCTTTTGGAATGACAGGTGTTCCATTATGAATGATTGGCTGGGTTTCAAAAACTTTAGCTCTGCAGATGGTCCAAGAACTATCAAAAATGTTATGATCTTAGAATAATAGATTATGGTTGGGATTTTACACTCCTGTTCACATCAGGTATGAATGGCAATGGGAGTGCAAAATCTCACGATAAGCCCAAAAAGTTAACATTAACAGGCAGTCCCGTCACGATTGACCTCTTCTCCCATCGGTGAGTAAACAGGATTCCTGACATTCAATGGTTTAGGTTAAATTTAAACCTAATTATCAGGCCACTGAACCTGATAATCCCCTCCTGCATTGTATTATCCATTTATAACAGCATAACACACGCCATCAGGAATTATGACTAGTCTCCTATGGCGTGCACCTGGTGGTCAGGATCCATCAGAGGAGCTCAGGTGTGTGCACTGCCCCATGTCACTGCTCACGCACTACAGGGGGCAGTTCTGGGAGCGTGTTGCATGTTGGGGGGAGGGGGCTGGGAGCTGTGTGCGTGGGGGAAGGGATAGGTATTCCATTTTTATTTTTTCTATTGGGCAACATTTATATAGGGCATCCCAATCTTTAAAAAAAACATTGTTGGTGGGGCAGCCGCAATCAGAGACAGTCCCACCAGTGTAATGTTGTGGGACCCGCCTCTTGGATTTTTTTTTCAGAGTTTCTCACAATATGGTGGAGATAATGCCTCTTTTCTCGTCCGCTGCAATACTGCATTAAGAATGGTGTTTGATTTGGTTACAAATCTAAAAGGCACTAAAGCATGACAATATTTTGGTCCAGTATCAACGATAGTGAACTTGAAATCACAGTTTGCTTAGTTTGTTAGAGGTTTAATGAATCTTTGATGATTTCAAGGTAGTTATTTTTCCGATTACTGCTGCGTAGCTCCCAGGGACTGTACAAAATGCACACTGAGTGAGTGGCAATGGACGATATATAGGGACATGAAGTGGCATGGGGTGGCAACAGGAAGGGTGCGGGAATGAGAGGTGAGGTTGAAATGGTCTGTAAATAATGCTGGGAGCTGGGCTGTTGCGTTAGGAAACTAAATTGGGCTTACTAACTGGTCCTCTTCTCCACCTATACCCATTGCAGTTCACAAAATGCACTGTAAATCTGACTCATATGAAAAGACAAAAATCCTTCTCACAGTCAAACATGGGTGGGGTGTGCATCTTGCGAGCTGCAAAGTTCAGGTCAGGTTTTCCCATACGCAGATGAACATATGGCGCCTGGTCCCTGATTCAATAGTAGTTTACTTGGGATGTCCAGCATGTCCACATCTTCCTCTACACTACATGCCAAGTAATTATTTAGCATGTCATAATTTCCTTATTTTTGACAACATTACTGTTATCCATCTTCAAGTGGTTCACCTTGCTTCTGACCACCCCCTTCTTTCTGATTTCTTTGTAAAAAAAATATTGATTTTGATATCCTTTGCAAGTTTCTTCTTCAAACCCTATTTTGGAGCTTATACCATTTGCTCTTTGTATCTTTTCTAGTCAACCGGATCTGTGCATTGTTTTGTACTTCTGTGTGGTTTTTCTTATAGCTTTATGTTGTCTGTTATTCCTTTAGTTATCCACCTCCTTTTTGACAATTAGAATTTTTTCCCTTTAAAAGTTTAAACTGGTTCTATATCGCACACATTCCATGTCACAAAGGAAGGCGCAGCTTTGTTGGGGGCTATTGCTGCCTTATTGGATGAGAGTAGATAGTTCCTCAGAAGGCCAGGAGGTCAAATGGACAGAATGTGGCCATGGTCAACAAGTTGAGGTGTGGTCCCCTCAAATTTGGCCTCGTGGGGAACCCGACAACACAAGACTGAGCTCAGCAGCAAAAGCATTGAAAATCGCAATGCTAAATAGAGAGGCCCTTAACAAGCCATTTAAGGAGCCTAATTGATTGGCAGGGAGCACATTTCCCATTTCCTCCCTATTGCCAATCCCTTTGAAAATCCAAATCTGTTGGGAGGTGTTGGGATCCCAAGATTTTGAAATCTCACCCACACCAGGACCTGACCCTTTAAAGATCCAGCCCTGTATTTTGGTACATGTTAGGCTCTTCTTCAGTCAGAAGAAAGGAAAGATAAAGCATGACTCATTCATAGGGTGATAATTTTAACTGAAGTCACATGGCAGAAACCTAGCAGAATTGGATTGGTTGCTCATTTTACAACCTGCACTTTTTATTATCCATTGACTTCAAATTAATTGAATTTAAAAAAGTCAAGGAATTTAAAAAAGGGGAGGTGCTGGAAGTTTTAAAGTGCATCAAGGTAGATAAATCCCCAGGACCTGATGAAGTGTATCCCAGGACATTGTGGGAGGCTAGGGAGGAAATTGCGGGTCCCCTCGCCGAGTTATTTGAATCATCGATAGTCATGGGTGAGGTGCCTAAAAATTGGAGAGTGGCAAATGTTGTGCCTTTGTTTAAAAAGGGCTGCAGGGAAAAGCCTGGGAACTATAGGCCAGTGAGCCTCACATCTGTGTTGGGTAAATTGTTGGAAGGTATTTTGAGAGACAGGATCTACAGGAATTTAGAGACGCAAGGACTGATTAGGGACAGTCAGCATGGCTTTGTGAGTGGAAAGTCATGTCTCACAAATTTGATTGAGTTTTTTGAAGGGGTAACCAAGAAGATAGATGAGGGCAGTGCAGTTGATGTTGTCTGCATGGATTTTAGCAAGGCCTTTGACAAGGTACCACATGGTAGGTTGTTGCATAAGGTTAAATCTCACAGGATCCAGGGTGAGGTATCTAAGTGGATACAAAATTGGCTTCTTGACAGAAGCCAGAGGGTGGTTGTAGAGAGTTGTTTTTCAAACTGGAGGCCTGTGACCAGCGGTGTGCCTCAGGGATCAGTGCTGGGTCCACTGTTATTTGTCATTTATATTAATGATTTGGATGAGAATATAGGCAGTTTGCAGATGACACTAAGATTGGTGGCATAGTGGACAGTGAAGAAAGTTATCTCCAATTGCAACAGGATCTTAATCAATTGGGCCAGTGGGCTGACGAATGGCAGATGGAGTTTAATTTAGACAAATGCGAGGTGATGCATTTTGGTAGATTGAACCAGGGCAGGACTTACTCAGTTAATGGGAGGGCATTGGGGAGAGTTACAGAACAAAGAGATCTAGGGGTACATGTTCATAGCTCCTTGAAAGTGGAGTCACAGGTGGACAGAGTGGTGAAGAAGGCATTCAGCATGCTTGGTTTTATTGGTCAGAACATTGAATACAGGAGTTGGGACGTCTTGTTGAAGTTGTACAAGACATTGGTAAGGCCACACTTGGAATACTGTGTGCAGTTCTGGTTACCCTATTATAGAAAGGATATTAAACTAGAAAGAGTGCAGAAAAGATTTACTAAGATGCTACCGGGACTTGATGGTTTGAGTTATAAGGAGCGGCTGGATAGACTGGGACTTTTTTCTCTGGAGCGTAGGAGGCTGAGGGGTGACCTTACAGAGGTCTATAAAATAATGAGGGGCATAGATAAGATAGATAGTCAATATCTTTTCCCAAAAGTAGGGGAGTCTAAAACTAGAGGGCATAGGTTTAAGGTGAGAGGGAAAAGATACAAAAGAATCCAGAGGGACAATTTTTTCACACAGAGGGTGGTGAGTGTCTGGAACAAGCTGCCAGAGGTAGTAGTAGAGGCGGGGTACAATTCTGTCTTTTAAAAAGCATTTAGATAGTTACATGGGTAAGATGGGTATAGAGGGATATGGGCCAAATGCGGGCAATTGGGATTAGCTCAGGGGTTTTAAAAAAAAAGGGCGGTTTCGACAAGTTGGGCCAAAGGGCCTGTTTCCATGCTGTAAACCTCTATGACTCTATGACTCTCAAGGAGGCATAATTAGACTTTTAATATTCTGCATCAGTATTTTTACCATAGTCTTTTATATGTTCTATAACGTCATAAAAATTTACAGGTCATGTCTTTGATACGTCAATCTAAAACTAATCCCATTGTTGCTTGCTCCCTCTATAACTCTTTATCTTTAAGTGTTTATCCACTTCCCGTCATAAATACAATGAACTTTCTGTGGCAAAGGTTCAACAACCTTCTGCTTAAAGAAATGTCTCACCATATTATTAGTGTCATTTTTAAACTGAAGATCCCTCATTGACTTCCTAACAAGAAAACATAATATTTCCTTCATCAAAGCATTAAGCATTTTCAAAGACTCTTCTTAGCCTGCTCTTCTCCAGTAGAAATATTCCCAGCATTTCAAGTCTCTGCTCATAATTATAGTTTTCATCCCTCGCATCATCTGGTGAATTTGTACAGTATGATCGCCATAGATTTACTATTCATCTGTATTAGTGCATCCAAAACTTTATGCAGTTCTCAACCTGTGGTCTGATAATTGCCTAACTGCATTTGAATTTTCAAGGAATTATGCACTTGAACTCCCTGTTAAGTGTGAGGTCTAAGTATACGGCCAATTACATACATAACACCTTAGAGTATTTCTGCTCACCCATATCCTTCAGAGTGTTTCCATTCAGTGTGCCCTCTCACTCAATGCTCCTCCTATTTTTTGTTTTCAGAGTGCGGGAGTGATTTATTTACATGTACGGTTCTTTAAAATTGTTTCGAATGGCTGAGTTTGCCTCCTGCCCAATGAGGCATCAGAATATAAAAAATAGCACTACAAACATGACAGAACTGAGGCATGGGCTCGGGACACAAAATTCTTCCAGATGTTGGATTCTTGACCCTGCATTGAAATTCAGACCACACTCTCTTTGGGTAAAACTGAAGAGCTTAAAAAATGAGTTTACTATTTTATACTTTAAAATTACCAGCCATATGTATTATTGCTACCAGCATTACTGGAACAATGTCAGCCATATATCATACAGAAAAGTAGTTGTACACAGGTTAAAGGCCATCTGCTCTGTACCAGTTAACATATCACTTAGAATTTAGGTGCAACTACTTTAATAAAATAACATTAACCCAAGTAAAATTACTTCTTGCTAAATAATATTTAGCCATATTTCCCATCACATACTTACCAGCAACCATTGTATTTCTACAACAGCATAATTTCCCTGTGAAATCCACCTCGTTGATTCAGACACTCGGAGTCCTGTTCCAGAGAGATTAATGCTAAATTGACCCTGAAAAATAATGCCACATTGATAGGAGTTTTTTAAAACAATCACATTATATTCGTTCAAATCTCATAGTCTAAAATAGAGCTGGTCCATTAACATATATAAGCCAATGGAAGTTTGATTTCAACGAGTCTCTAATGTCAATGTACAAAATATTATTTCAGCCCAACTGAAACTAGAAATAAGATATAGTAGATAAAAATGAACAAAAAACCTACAGATTAATATAAGTAGTCTTTCTCATTTTATTACTTTGTCATGAATTTATTAGTGGATAATGGTAATAAATTGTGATGCATTTATTAGTAAAAATTTTATGTTTTGAGTTTGTATCCTTCGCTATTACTTTATCTAGATTCAGCATGTAGAACAATGAAGACAACATTTTATATAACCAAGTTAGTACTTAGTAAATACTATGGTGCAATTTTGGATCTGTCTTGCAGTATAGTTATAATCAATTAAGGAATCCATGATAAATAAAGTGTGTGATGTACAATTTGTACTGATTATATTTGTAATTTTAATCGTATGGGAGGTATTTAACAGCATTGTTTCAGAACTATCTGTAGAGGGCACTGCTGCTGTGTTTGCAAATAGTCACATATAGTTCAGATAAATATTCTCAACTAATACCTGCAAGTTACATTTTATGCATCGACAGCACCACACAAACTCTTTTTTTAAGATAACATAATAAACTGACCACTTTTCACTAAGCAAATAATTATTTGCCCTGAAATAATCATCATGGAAGATTTAGCGGATCTTACTTACATGCACAGTAATTTTAACCAATTAAGTCATTTTAATTTAATCTTATATTCTATAACTGGAATTTACAGCTCATTTACCACATTCTGATTATGCTAAAAGTATTAGTAGAAGTACTAATCCGGTTAAATCATGCAAAGTTCTCATTGCCAAAACGTTAAAGTTTCCTGTTGTTATTGACCAATGTCTTTAAAATAGAATCTAAACTATAGCAGGTAAAAGAACACGACAAAAGTTCACAAATGATAATGCCTAAACTGGTAGGATGAGAGAAAACATTTCAAAATAAATTGCTGATATAAAATTGTGATTTGATGTCATTTAAATTTTGATAAGCCAGACCAAATTTCAAAAAAAAGTTACAGTCATTGGGATATATTCAGCATATGGCAGTGTAGGTCTTTTACTCATATTTATTAGAGAAGATATGCTTTAATAATACTAATACAATTATTTTGCTACTTTTTTATATTGTAGTTTGACAATGCAATATTATTGTAATTATTCCTAAAGACATCACAGGATAGTGTAATGGTTACTTTGCAGGGATCTTGAACCAATAATCTAGATGGCTAAGTTCAAATCCTCACAGGACAGTTTGAAAATTATACTTCCATTTTAAAAACCTGTGAAAGGTGAATATCAGTGGGAGTCACTATGAGGCTCTTGAGTTGTCACAAAATCTCAACTGGTTCAATAATATCCTTAAGAATAGGAAGTCAAGCAAGTCATTGAGTTATACCAGCAGGAAGTCAAGCAAGTCATTGAGTTATAACTGCAGGAAATTGTAGGCAGTCCACTGCCATCTTCTCAGGTCGACTAGTGATGTGCAGTAACTGGTGGCCATGGCATTGGCATTGATGCCTATGTCCCAAAAATGAACAAGTGTTTGCAGGAGTTCTTGTAGCGCACATGCAAGAAATTCATGCTTTGGTTTCTTTGCTAATTTGTGCATTACAAAAGTTCTTCTTTTCCTTTGGATTTTCCAGAATAAGTTCCCCCCGAACCTCCAGGTAGGGTAGCTTAATTTAAAGCACCCAAAAATATATCTAATGGAGCAGGTCGCTTAGGTTGTTCTTTCCTTTCTCCATCCCTAGCATGTTTTTGACGTTCCACTTGTGCTGGTATAACATTTGTTTTTTTCTCTCTGGTTCTGGCTATTCCATACAGAAAACTTATCTGGATTGTCCTCATTTTTCTCCAGCCTTTCGTGATTGGATTTTTCCCATTCTAATGGTTATTTTATCTCCTTTTAGGTTATGCCTCCCTTGCTCTTTCCTCTGGTGTGGGGAGTCCAGAAAAAAAGGGCAAAACCTTAACATTAGAGTTAGCCCACTCAAAGCAATGCCAAGAAACATTTCCTCACACAAAACTTAGGGAAATTCAGGACTGTCCTCCTCTTAATGCTGTTGTGGGTTAGGTCAATTGAAATTTTCAATACTGACATTGATTTTTTTTAGGCAAGAGTATTAAAAATGTTAAGGAACCGAGAAGGTAGATTGAATTAAAGAATGGAGTTAACTGAATGGTGGAACAGGTTGAATAGCCTACTCCTGTTTCCACACTGCAGTATGCCTAGTGAGAACTCACATGCAGTGGAAAGCAAAACAAAAACTGGTTTCTCCATGCTACATTTTGGTCACTCATGACTGCAGAAATACAATTTGATTAGCCTGGAGTATCAGGAAAATTCGTATCAATTAAATCTGAGGCTGAATAAACAGAAAGCCTGAAATAAGTTTGGAAATTTCTGCTTTCATGTACTTTCTGTAACTGGGAAAATGTATAGTTTTATGGCAGTAAACTGTCTCCTATCTCTGCACATCAATCATATATCTTAGATAGAACGTGAAAACATTTTTTCATCAATTGTAGGTCATTTTACTCTTCAATATGTATTTTAGTGTGGGTACATAGTAAGAATTTTCACAGTAACTTCACTGCAGTGTTAATGTAAACCTATTTGTAACACTAATAAATAAACTTAAATTTGTATAAATACAACGGGGCAGCATGGTGGCACAGTGGTTAGCAATGTCGCCTCACGGCTCCAGGGACCCGGGTTCAATTCCAGCCTTGGGTGACTGTGTGGAGTTTGCATGTTCTCCCCGAGTCTGCATGGGTTTCCTCCAGGTGCTCCGGTTTCCTCCCACAGACCAAAGATGTGCAGGTTAGGTGGATTGGCCCATGCTCAATTGCTCCTTCGTGCCCCAAGATATGTAGGTTAGGTGGATTAGTCATAGTAAATGTGTGGGGTTACAGGATAGGTGGGTAGGTGGGCATGGGTAAGATGCTTTTTCGCAGAGTCGGTGCAGACCTGATGGATCGAATGGCCTCTTCTGCACTTTAGGAATTCTATGATACTATGAAATACACTTAATAACCAAAAATTGAAATAGTCTGCTTAAAAAAAACAGGACACGTCAATTATCATTATATTTTATTCAAAGGAGGTTTAAGTAGCTATGTGGTAATGATAATGTGTTCTGACAAGATTTTTGACTCGACCTATACGTTATCATACAAATTTCACTGATATTCCAAAAATGAATTTAAAATCTTGAAGGACTAATAATAAAACATATCTTCCAGTTTAATATGTATATAGGGGGCGACAAACAAGTTCAACAATGCAGCAGTATTCTTCAGAAAGTATTTTGCCAGCTTTACGGTTCTCTGTGTGATTTGTTTCCAAGTGAACACTCTGAATTATTAATGCTTATTTTCTCATCATATTATACGTTCATATCCTGACATCTTGTTTATAATGGGTAAGTGGCACTTTAGCTCCCGAAAGTATTGCCTTGTATTTGATACTCTTATGTCAGAACATGCAGATGAAATTTCTATAATTTAATAAGTTCCACTTTAAACACAATCAACAGCAACACTTCAAATCTGTAGCCAAATCGCTCACAAAAGTGGACAAGTAGTAGATAGAATATAACGTAAAGACACCTCATTAATGTGTCACCTCATGAATGTATGGATGGTACAAGATTTTCATGTACATAAAATAATACACTTTAAATAATAGCAGTCTCATTTGTTAGCTTTTTCAATGTACACTTTCTGACTCTTTGTAATATTACTATATTGAGTAGCTAAATAGGTAAGTCACCTGTGGACATCTGGCAGCACTATAACAGTCTCCAGCTGTTGCAAATGGAACTGATCGGCCTTCAAGCGTCTGTGCAAAGTACAAATCTGTTGCTATAAAGGTGAAAATGGGCAAGATGTTGAAAAAGTGCAAAATAGTCAAGTTGAAGAGACAACATACAATAATAACGTAGATAATTTGAATTTTGAATAAAATGTACCATATTTATACAAACTTAAAATATATTTTTCAAGTGTATTGTATTGAAAAATATATTTTTCAATCTTTTGTGCCTTAGATGAATGGTGATTAATCTGCCAGTGGTAGCAGCAGGAAGTGGCATGAGCAGTGGGATTATTAAAAATAAATAGTTAATAAAGCTATTTTTGTGCTTTTCAGCAGTTTCAAATGATGTCAGCTGAAGAATTACTTTTTACGACCACATGATAGCGCTCAATCCTACAGGCCAGAAAATTCCCAGGAATTAATACCCTGGTCTGTACTGATGTTTGTCGATCTCTGTTGGTGAAACATGGCATGGGGCATCATAAATAAACTAATCCTGTCCTTCCATTCATCAGGTTTATTTGGTAGCAAAAGCCACACAAGCTTTCGGAGCTCTTAGCCCCTTCTTCAGGTGAGTGGGAATTCTGTTCACAAACAGAGCTTATAAAGACACAGACTCAAATTACATGAATAATGGTTGGAATGCGAATACTTACAACTAATCAAGTCTTTAAGAAACGAAACAATGTGAGTGGAGAGAGCATCAAGACAGGCTAAAAAGATGTGTATTGTCTCCAGACAAGACAGCCAGTGAAACTCTGCAGGTCCACGCAACTGTGGGAGTTACAAATAGTGTGACATGAACCCAATATCCCGGTTGAGGCCGTCCTCGTGTGTGCGGAACTTGGCTATCAGTTTCTGCTCAGCGACTCTGCGCTGTCGTGTGTCGCGAAGGCCGCCTTGGAGAACGCTTACCCGAATATCAGAGGTCGAATGCCCGTGACCGCTGAAGTGCTCTCCAACAGGAAGAGAACAGTCTTGCCAGGTGATTGTCGAGCGGTGTTCATTCATCCGTTGTCGCAGCGTCTGCATAGTTTCCCCAATGTACCATGCCTCGGGACATCCTTTCTTGCAGCGTATCAGGTAGACAACGTTGGCCGAATTGCAAGAGTATGTACCGTGTACCTGGTGGATGGTGTTCTCACGTGAGATGATGGCATCTGTGTCGATGATCCGGCACGTCTTGCAGAGGTTGCTGTGGCAGGGTTGTGTGGTGTCATGGTCACTGTTCTCCTGAAGGCTGGGTAGTTTGCTGCGGACAATGGTCTGTTTGAGGTTGTGCGGTTGTTTGAAGGCAAGAAGTGGGGGTGTGGGGATGGCCTTGGCGAGATGTTCGTCTTCATCAATGACATGTTGAAGGCTCCGGAGGAGATGCCGTAGCTTCTCCGCTCCGGGGAAGTACTGGACGACGATGGGTACTCTGTCCACTGTGTCCCGTGTTTGTCTTCTGAGGAGGTCGGTGCGGTTTTTCGCTGTGGCGCGTTGGCCATCCCCACACCCCTACTTCTTGCCTTCAAACAACCGCACAACCTCAAACAGACCATTGTCCGCAGCAAACTACCCAGCCTTCAGGAGAACAGTGACCATGACACCACACAACCCTGCCACAGCAACCTCTGCAAGACGTGCCGGATCATCGACACAGATGCCATCATCTCACGTGAGAACACCATCCACCAGGTACACGGTACATACTCTTGCAATTCGGCCAACATTGTCTACCTGATACGCTGCAAGAAAGGATGTCCCGAGGCATGGTACATTGGGGAAACTATGCAGACGCTGCGACAACGGATGAATGAACACCGCTCGACAATCACCAGGCAAGACTGTTCTCTTCCTGTTGGGGAGCACTTCAGCGGTCACGGGCATTCGACCTCTGATATTCGGGTAAGCGTTCTCCAAGGCGGCCTTCGCGACACACGACAGCGCAGAGTCGCTGAGCAGAAACTGATAGCCAAGTTCCGCACACACGAGGACGGCCTCAACCGGGATATTGGGTTCATGTCACACTATTTGTAACTCCCACAGTTGCGTGGACCTGCAGAGTTTCACTGGCTGTCTTGTCTGGAGACAATACACATCTTTTTAGCCTGTCTTGATGCTCTCTCCACTCACATTGTTTCGTTTCTTAAAGACTTGATTAGTTGTAAGTATTCGCATTCCAACCATTATTCATGTAATTTGAGTCTGTGTCTTTATAAGCTCTGTTTGTGAACAGAATTCCCACTCACCTGAAGAAGGGGCTAAGAGCTCCGAAAGCTTGTGTGGCTTTTGCTACCAAATAAACCTGTTGGACTTTAACCTGGTGTTGTTAAACTTCTTACTGTGTTTACCCCAGTCCAACGCCGGCATCTCCACATCATGACTTCCATTCATATCCATTTTTGCAGAACAGAAGCAATAACCTGGCTGATATTTTGTCCTCCATAGCTCAGGGACACACTGGCAACTACCATCGACATCGGTTTACTCAGCACAGAGCATTCAAACCGATGCCTTTTGCATTCTGTGGGTTAGTACTATATGAGCTACCAAATGTATTTGTCAGGGAATGGGGATGTTTGCATGGAGAATTTATGTCCACTATTCTCCCGAATTGGGACTTAGTGCCCACACCAACTCGAAACCTGGAGCATTTCCCACTGGTGTTAGCAGCATCTATCATGTGCGATTCCATTAATTATATTTACATTTTTGGTTTTGAATATGCATTGGGTTCCCCAAAGCTCCTTTTAAAGCCCTGCTATAGGCAGGAGCCCAATTGGGGCCGGCAGCGCGGCCTGGGAGGGTCGCAGCGGGTTTGGTGCCTGGTGTAAAACCCGCTTTCCCGCCAACTTCTGGTTCTCTGGGCAATCGCGTTTCACAATCGGAGCTAGCAGATCCGGAGAAACCCCCCCCTATGGTTACAACAACAGGTCAGAGGCTGATATTTCTCCATCATGTAACTCACCTCCTGATTCCCCAAAGCTTGTGCACCATCTACAAGATACAGGTCAAAAGTGTACTGGAACACTCTCTACTTGCCCGGATAAGTGCAACATTCAAGATGACTGATGTCATGTAGGACAAAGCAATCCGCTTGATATGCACCACTACCCCACCTTAACATTCACTTGCTACATCACCAGCGCATTGTGGCAGCAATGTGCACCATCCCTAAGAAGCAGTGCTGCAAAGCCCCAAGGCTTCTTCAATGGCACTTTTGGAAATGGAAAAGTGTTTTATAAAAAGTATCTCAGAATCATATTGCAAGATCTCGTTCTCCTCCTCCATTTCTATCCCCACATTCAACATGAAGCTCTTTTTCCCCAGCTCCTGTTCAAGCTGACATGGTTTTTGTTAAACAATGCCTTCAGTTTAAGCTGGCATTATTACCCTCCTCCAAACCCTCCCTCCGATTCATGCGGTTAACTTACACTCCTCAGTTCCCTTTCACATCGCAGGATCCCAGCTTTTGTTTATGTATGAAACTCTCCGCTGAGTTCAGCAGACACCTCAGCCTGCCTAAAAAACAATGGCTTTAAAATTGTAGATTGACATGAATGGTATGGGAAATAAAACTCTTTCATTTTAACTGCTCATCCATGATGCTCTTGCCCCAATAGGAGGAATTAGAATTCCCACCATACGTGCAATATTTTAATGGACTATGGCAACTATTTTCCTTTTAGAGCTACAGTTAAAATTCCATG
Organism: Mustelus asterias; assembly: GCF_964213995.1. Lineage (NCBI taxonomy): Eukaryota > Metazoa > Chordata > Chondrichthyes > Carcharhiniformes > Triakidae > Mustelus > Mustelus asterias. Next base: position 121,712,074 of record NC_135803.1, on the reverse strand, counting down.
AACTGGATACTATCTGAGCACAGTGGGGTTCAAATCTCTGCAACCGATGTTGAAGAAGATATACAGCACGGAAACAGGCCCTTCGGCCCAAGTGATTGAAATGGTGATCCGGCTGCCCTATGCGCTCTCGCAGTGCCCAGAAGATTATGCTGCAAAGCTGCGTTTACTGGCTATAAACAAGGTCTTTGAAAGCAAAGAGAGCACACTGTTCTCCTGAAAATTGAGGCTATTTATTGCTGTGATGAACCAGAATTTTACCTGGGCAAGAGATGTGCTTACATCTACAAAGCAAAGAACAACACTGTCACTCTTGGCAGTAAACGAAACAAGACTCGTGTCTTTTGGGGTAAAGTGACCCGTGCCCATAGTAAGTGTGGCATGATGTGTGCCAAGGCCAGCAGTAACCTGCCCGCTAAGGCTATTGGGCATAGGATTTGTATGATGCTGTACCCATCAAGGATTTAAAGCGCAGCTGTACATAAATTGACAATAAATAGTAACATGATCTAAAAAAAATCACTGCTTCAGCCAACCAGCTATAATCCCTCAATGATTACACAGTTTTTTAGGTTATGGTTCAATTTAGGTAGTAAACCTCAGATTACATCTGAGCAGTGGTGACTCTCTGGAACATGAGAAACTTGATGAGCTCATTTAACAGTCTGCAAGAGACAAGTGGGCCATCATCCAACAAGTTCTGGCATAATGGACCTACTCCAAACAAGGCTAAGGCAATGATGGGTGTTACGCTAAAAATACTGCATGAGAGAAACGGCGAACAAGATAATTGGAACAGTTAGAGCCACCAACTGTGATTAAACATTTTCCTGGAGGTTTCATCACATGACTTGCCTCCAGGTTCTAGCCATTCGTTAGCCAACATATCCATCCTTGTGACATATTGCCTTCCTATGCCAAGCAAAAAGATTCATTATCCAACTGTGATGCTTGACTGTCTTTATCCTCCCATTTCCAATATTTTCATAACTGGTAAAGAGAGATGGAATGACAACAAAAAAACATTTTGTTTAATGTTCCTATCATTTTTCTTCAGGGTTTCACATAGAGCAGTATCCTGCGGGAAGATCTTCCAATCTTGGGGACTCCAGGTCAACCCTGGTGGGTTGGCAACTCTAAGAGCAGGAGGAAGCAGGCAGGCAAGAAAAGGTTGAGGGAACATGGGGCAGCCAGGTGGGCAGAGATGTAGATTGCATCAGGAATTGCATGGTCAGGGAAGAAGAGGCAAATTTATTGTTTCTCAGTTTTTCTTTCCCATAGATGTGCTCAGGTCAGAGACTCAACAGAGTATCAATTTCAGCCTCAACTCAATTCATGTTCCTATCCTAACGTTACGACTCAAACTTGGTTCAACTTCAGGTACCAACAATGCTGAAGTTTTGAGAAATGTCCTTGGTGGGGGGCAGCCTTAGATTGCTGTAGTACTTTTATGCTATCTGCGTACGTTACAAAGTCATAATCCATTATATTTCCTAGTTATGTTACAACGTCAAGTAAAATGATTTGAAAATATTGTTCTTGGCCCTACTCCTTCTAGCAACACAGGAATAGAAACATTCAGTTCCCTGGGCCTCTTTTGCTCCCAGGTTTTCAGCCTCTGGCTTCACCTGTTCAGACCATTGGTAAAATAGTAGTTTGGTCTTGATTATGTTATTGCAGCCAATAGCACATATTTAAAGAAAGAACTGGATAGTTTCTGGTGTCATTCCCGCCTACTCAAAAGAACAGGTTAAAATTGAAAACTGTGGGAAGAGAACAGGATGTTGGCCTTCAAGTTTCCGGAGTAATTTTAACTTCCTGCCCAGTATCTGTTGGGCACGGAGGATTAACATTTCCCCTGAAGTAAAACAAAATGTAACTGGATATATTCTTTTTCAATTATCCATTTAATTCCTTGTTTGCTTTTTACGTTTGGTTTCAGAGAGTGAGGAAAATGTATCAATATGGTTAAATAAAGCACAACAGTAAGGAAGATTTTACTCACTTATTATTTGCAAAGTGCTGATGTCCAGTCTTACTTTGCTGAATGTTGAAAACCCTGCAGCAAGATAATCTCTTCTGCACTGACAGTCATCTCTTCTACTTCCGTTATATGGACATTCAGCTGGGTTATGCAGCCTAAATCAAACAGAATGTTTAAAGCATGTTTCCAAGATGTTACAAAATTACCATTTGTAAAGTGAACACATTGTTAACACAATCATATTTTGCCTTTCCATACCTGTAGCCATAAACCTCTGAGAAATTTTCTGCATCACCGCTTGCCAGTGTAACATACTCTCTTGGGCTATCTGACAGCATACCGGCACAATATATCTGCAATGAGAAACGTGCATTGATGGAATAAATGAAATAAGGAAACATGTTATCTTTATGACAAATCCGCATTTCTCTTTTAAAGTAGTTAGATAATGTACCTTCACTCGCTTCCCTTGTATGTTAAGAACGTGATCACCATCTTCTATGAACCCTTTCAATCTCTGTACATCTCTACAGCTTTCTGGAAATTCACCTACATGCAAAATATGTTTTTCATTAGAATTTAGAAAATGTACTTTTGAACAATCAGAAACAGACTCTGCTAACAGGAAACAGATGGCAATATTTTATGGTCATGTGAGAATGGACGGAATAATCCAAATGCTTACATTTTCCACTCTGACACGTTCTCCTCTCTTCTGGCTTAATGTCCAAACTACACAAGTTGCTTAAATGTCCATCATTCGTTAAGCAGTGTACTGAGCGTTGCATGACTCCTATTCCACAAGTCACTGAACACTTACAAGAAAATTGGAAAAAAAAAGGAAATTAAATAGCACTAAATGTAAATCACTGTCAATCATGATCAAACCAGTATTTTCATGCTGCAAAACATGAATGGACATATCGATCCGATGATTATCTATAGTTATTACTTTGAATTTAAAATAACATCTAACATTGTCACCATGAATTATATTTTAAGGCAAATGGCATTTTATTATTGTCATGTCAAGGTATGGGAAAGGAAATCATTTGACTAGAAATTTAACTGCAAAGTAGCTTAACTTCACAAAATTTCTTTGATAAAAGATCTGTTGATACTGAAAGAAATTGAGAGAGAAATTTGATGAAGAGAAAATATAGTAGAGGCATGGAAATGTTACTGTAAGTGGAAACTCTTCATCGAGAGACTATGAATGTTCTTCCATGTCAGTATCTAACAACATTTATGACAGTAGAAATTCTTTTATTGGGCAGCAAAAAAAGTAACTAGGTTATATTGTACAGTAGAATTTACTGCCTTGCTAGATACATTCTGAGTAAATCCCTCATTATGATTCAAAGAACTTATGTAAAATTCTGACACTAAAGCATTAAGACAACAAGGTTACAAGGCTGTTAAGTTTGCATCAAATTAAATACAATGCAATTGCTCAGGTTTACAGCATGTGTCCTGATAAAGTTTTGAAATGAACTTACACTTCCCCAATTTCCAACCCTCCATGAGGCAGTAACATGACATTCACCAAGAGAGCAGGCACGGATGTTTGGCGGTTGTGTCCCAGGGCAGTTAGTTGTTATCTGATGATAGTAGCCGTATTCATAGAGGTCCTTACCATTATAAACCTCACTGCAGGAAACAAGTCTCCGTTGGTATCCATTTCCACATGTAACTGAGCACTGGAAATAAAGCCAAATTGTTAATCTGATTTCCTCTTCTAACTTAATGAATGTTGGGCTCAAAAATACGAGAAATGACTTTGGTTAAATCTGTTATAATCTCATACCACAAATTTGTATTTAATAGCTTTTTTTTGGCACTGTAAGTCTGGTAAGGAAATAACAGTTAAAGAGTATGGCACAGTGGGGAGAACACCTTGGATTTTCAAGACATTATTTTATCATGTGGCAGGATATAGGTTCATGTTTGTGGACTTGCTCATGTTGAGTTCCTCATTTGGATTTTATTGTTGATGTGGTCTCTCCAATACTCACACCTATAGCAAGACTTACTAGAAGGCGAGTTCATTCACAAGAATTTGGCGGAAATAAATTTAACTAAAATAAGCGCTGTGTGCTATCCATTTTGTGGAATGGAAACATATTAGCCCATAATTCATGTCTGTTATGTTTAAACTGTAATTTTAGCTTACTGTTTATTGAGCCCCAGCGTGTAATATTTACAATGTTATGAATTTTTGATAAATTTAAATCTTTGCTATATTGGACTGTTAAATGTCAAAGCAATTTGAGGAAATGTATTTAAATGAACTTGGCCAGCCAGACAAACAATTTAGTTATTTGTTGTTCAACATATGTCTATGGAGCCCGTTCACCATTTCTGGCAGGAGTGGAGGGGGTGGGGGGTGGTGCTAGTGGGCCTGGAGACTTCATTACGATCGCTGGGCCCAGTAATGGTTGGAGGGCCAGCGATCGGGCTGTGGGAGGGGTGGAGAGCCGGTGTTGCGGGGTTCGCCAGCGATCGAGTTGACCGGCAATCGGGAGGCCATGACTGCAGGGTCACTGCGCATGCATCGATCTTGGCGCTGACAGATCGACGCATGCACAGTGGCCTGCTCAGGGCACTCATTTCAGTCTCTCCAGCGGGCTTAGGCCGCCTCCTAGTTTTAAATGATACTCATGCTGGTGGTCTCTGCAGTGCACAGAGTGTGGGAGATTCTTCTCTGAACTCCCCCTGAAAAAAGCAACGTGAATTACTCCAGTTTTCATGTGTATTCAACACTTAGAATTTTTTGGGAGAATTCTGGCCTACTTTGAACCCTGCTCCAAGCTAAGGCGGATCTCCAGGTTCAGCCCAGGGTAACCAGCTAATCACATTAAATTATTCCCACAAACAGCAAAGTAGGAAGTATCTACTTCTATTTGAAATCCCTTCAAATTATTGGGACATATATATGACTTTCAGGTAGAAGCTAAAAATATTCAACCAAACTTGAAAACACTATTTTAACAATTTCGGGGGGAGCGATCTTACCAGCTCATCACGCTGATCGATCGGTATGGCGAGCCAGTAAGATTGCAAGGGAGGCGAAAAACCAATTTCGCGCCCGGTTTCTGGCTCTCACGATATGTCAGGCTCTGTTAAGCCAGCATAACAGCCTTGCACCCGGGAAGGGCGCAAGGCTGATTTAAATATTTATAAGAACAAAGAACAAAGAACAGTACAGCACAGGAAACAGGCCCTTCGGCCCTCCAAGCCTGTGCCGCTCCTTGGTCCAACTAGACCAATCGTTTGTATCCCTCCATTCCCAGGCTGCTCATGTGACTATCCAGGTAAGTCTTAAATGATGTCAGCGTGCCTGCCTCCACCACCCTACTTGGCAGCGCATTCCAGGCCCCCACCACCCTCTGTGTAAAAAACGTCCCTCTGATATCTGAGTTATACTTCGCCCCTCTCACCTTGAGCCCGTGACCTCTCGTGATCGTCACCTCCGACCTGGGAAAAAGCTTCCCACTGTTCACTTATAAGTTAATTTAAATATGATTAGTGAGCCTGGGATGCAATCATCCGGGCTCACTTGTCTTAATGGCTTCATCGGTGGAGGTCCTCATGGTTGAGGATCACGTATGGTTCCCCCACCAGAGGGGACCTCATGTAATGGCCTTGCCATTGGGACCAGAGGCCATTGAAGCCCCCTGGGTGGTCAGGGGCAAGAGCAGGCAGTGCCAGTCTGGCACCCTGGCACTGCCCACCGGGCACCCTGGCACTGCCAGCCTGGCACTTTGGCAGTGCCCACCAGGCACCTTGGCACTGTCTACTTGGCAGTGCCAAGGTCACGGACTAGGGGGAGGGGACAGATTCTAAGAGGAGAGATGGGGCCTGAGGGGGAAGGTAACATGTGGGGGCTGTGCTGTCTGCATCGAGGATTGCTGAGGGGTGACAATCGGCTGGGGGGCGGGGGGGGGGGGTGGGGGAGTGTGATGGGGGTAGTGCTCGGAGAGGTCACAATCAGGGGAGCCGCGATTGGGGGGTTGGGGGAGGCTATGTCCAGGGGGAGTGACAATCTCCCAGTGCACTGTGTACTCTTGACACAGTACACTGGGAGATCAGGGTGCATGTGCAATAGTGCACTCCAGCATTCAACAGCTGGCTTCCTGGCCTGAATAGATTCTGTCCATTCCCCCTACTGGCAAGAATCACACTTTGCCTCATTTCTTTTCCTAAGTGTCATAAGATTTGATTTCTTCTCTCACCGAAAAAAAACGGTTCTGAAACTCACATTTTGGTGTGATCGTCCCTGTGAAATTCATCATAACGAACACATTTGACATTCAATAAATATAAAATTACTTCTTCAGTGTGAATGGGGGTGTTTGTCAGTAGTTTATGAACATGGTACACCATTAAAAATCCAATTGCACCCTATTCAACAGGTATTCTTCTTTCAAGTGTTTTCACAGCATGAAGACCACCAAAAAAGTGGAAGTTAACATCCAAATTAGGAGCAGAAGTAAGCCATCTGGGCCTTCGAGCCTACTCCGCCATGTGATAAGATCATCTCTTATCTGATTGTGGCCTCGACTCCACTTTGCTGCCCACCCACTTTGACTCCCTTGTTAGTCAAGAAACTAACTACCCCAGCCTTAAAAACATTCAATGAAAAGAAGGATACTACTTAAATGGACAGAGAGATTGCAGAATTTTGATATGGAGGGACTTGGATGTTACTGGTACATGAATCACAAAAGTTAGCATGCAAGTGATTAGAAAAGCAAACTGAATGTTGTTTACTGCAAGAAGAATGGAATATAAAAGTAGGACTGTTTTGCTACAGTTTTACAAGCATTAGTGAGATCACATCTAGAATACTGTGTACAATTTTGGTCTCCTTATTTAAGCAAAGACATAATTGCATTTGAAGTAGTTCAGAGAAGGTTCACTCGTCTGATTCCTGAAAGAAGTGGAGTTTAGAAGAATGAGGTTTATTGAAACATACAAGATCCAGAGGGGACCTGGGCAGTGTGGATGTTGAAGGGATGTTTCTCTTGTGAAGTGACTCAAGCTTGTTTAAAAATTAGGGGTCTTTCAGTTAAGGCAGAGATGAGAAGAAATTTTCTTCTCTCAGAGGGTCGTGAGTCTGTGGAACTCTCTTCCCCAGAGACCAGTGGAAGCAGGGTCATTTAATGTTAGTAAGGCTGATTCCATCCCATCTGCAGCCCAGTACCAAGTCAGACATGATCATGGCCAGCAACATTAAAACCAGGACCTGAACACCAAGATTTGTCTATTCGCAATTGAACACAGCTATTGCCCCTCCCTGGGGAGGAACTGTAGCATGTATGCCATGCATGACCCTGTATCATGGCCCACAAAGCCTAGGACTGACTTCCCTCTGGCATCCTGACTACTTGGTCCCAGATCAGGGAGTATGACTGCCTTTCACTTTGCTCTACCATTTTTCCCTGATTGCTGACAACAGACTGCAATGGCCAGCACCCCTGCCCCCCCCCCCACCCCCTCTGCCTTCCATGAGTTTTTATTCAAGCCCTTCGTATTGTGCCATCCTTTCCCCTCTCCCACCCTGATGAGACTTTATGCAAGCCTTACCCTCTTGTGGCAAACCAGCACCACCTCCCCTCATATTCCTGAGTCTGCATGTTTCCACACCAATTCACACAGGTCTCTTCCCATGCCACCCCTTACTGTGCCTGCCTTCCTGTCTTTCAAGTTGGGCTCCAGCTTCCTCCCACCCCACCCCCACAAGTCCCTTCTGCCTGCCACTGCCCCTCCCCCAACTCCTGCAACCCCATCTTTGCCCTCTGTCCCCCATTTCTCCTTGCCCGCAACTCCACCCTCAACCCTGCAACTTCCCCTCTCCGCAACTGCCCACCTGCCCCAGTCATGACGCTGATGTCTGTCTGAGTTGCTCCCCTGACTGAGCCCCCAAATAATACCCTCCCAGATAATGTGGAAGGTAGTGAAGTGTGCAAGCCTACATGCCCACCAGTCTGCTGCCTCACTGGCTTCACTAAGAACGTGGAGTGGCGCTTCTGTAGGTGGGCTTTGAATATAGCACTCACCTCAAAGTCATGAGCTGCCAGCTGCCTTTCACTTATATCCAAACATGTTTTCAGACAGGTCTAATCTCCCACTGACTTAGGAGGTGCTACATGATTCTGGCAAGTTGCATTTTTAATGAGCATTCATGAGATGGTAATTCCTGACGTGGATCAACAGGAAACCCAACCTGCCATCAACCCGCCATGAAAGTAGGGAGGGGAAAATTCCAAATTGTTTTCCCAAATTTTGCTCTCTCTCCAAATTCCCCATCTCTGCCCTCCACAAAACATGCTCGAGGGGAAACTTCCGTCCGATATCCTTTACGTTTTGGGGCAGCACGGTGGCACAGTGGTTAACACTGCTGCCTCACAGCGCCAGGGGACCTGGGTTCGATTCCCGGCTTGGGTCACTGTCTGTGTGGGGTCTGCACGTTCTCCCCGTGTCTGCATGGGTTTCCTCTGGGTGCTCCAGTTTCCTCCCACAGTCTGAAAGACGTGCTGGTTAGGTGCATTGGCCATGCTAAATTCTCCCTCAGTGTACCCGAACAGGCGCCGGAGTGTGGCGACTAGGGGATTCATTGCAGTGTTAATGTAAGCCTCCTAGTGACACTAATAAATAAACTTTAAAACTTTAGTTTCAACTTTCAGAAGTATAACCAAATGGTATAACCAAATAAATATAAAACCTGCTTCCCATTAACTTCATTGGAAAGGTGATTTTGGCAGGATTTATAAGCGGAGCAGGATCTGGTATTGCTCATTTTGCACTGTCACGAGAAGTAAACATTATTCCTGTATTTCTATAATGTGGTGCCCAAAACTACATAGAGAAAGCAATATTTCCTGACCCCCCCAAAAAAAACAGAACCAAGGCAGCAGGAGAGCTGAATGCAAACCACAGCAAGGTAATAAGGCGGACTGAAAGAGGGTAGAAAATGGAGCAAGAAGTCTCCGAATCTAACCTTATTAAAAATGGAGGACCTGCTAAACTGCTACCTATACAGGTTGAAAAATAAACTCAGAAACATTTATTTGACATTAGATACCCAGTAGCTAATAACATACTTTAACAACATTCCAGTGGTAACATTAGTTTTAACACTAGCCCTTAAAGCTTAATGCATTTTCCATAAAACTTTAAAAGTAGTTGATTTTTTAAAGAATTGTGACACTGATATCTGATGCATTTAAGCCCAATGAGGATCAGATGTTATTTGCTAGTTTTGCAAAGCGATGAATTAATTAAAATGTTCTACCTCAGACCACTCTCCTGTAATCCATATGTATTCACAAGGTTGAGTATTGCACTGCTCCACATCCAACGGCCTTTTCCTTGCATCACATTCAATACTATATACTTCTTCAGAATTCTGGTTGATACAAGTTACTTTGCGATTCCTTGTTCCAGTACCACAGGTCTTACTGCACTGTAAAGGAGGCAAATGAAAATAATGTTTTATTCTATCATATTAGCACATTTTAATATCTAACTAGAAAGAAAAACACTGAGGAGTCACCTGATAGAGTTCTTTAAGATTATGAAAGGGTTCGATAGGGGAGAAACAGGGAAAATGGGTGGGGTTTTCCAGCCGTGCGCACCCCAAGATCAGAAATTCCCACTCGAGCTCAAAGTATCTTTACATGGTCTGTTGCATTTTGTGTCTTGCCTGCTATGATTCCCGTGGCAGGCAGGCTGGGAAATCTTCGGCCAATTTTTCCATTTGCAAGCAGGACCAGAACTAACGGCCGATAGTCAGAATAAATCCAATGGAGAATCCAGGAACATCTTCCTAACCAAGAGAATGGTGAGAATATGGAACTTGCTACCCCAAGGTATATCTAGGGTTAACTGCACATATGCATTTAAGGGGGAGAGCTGGTTAAAACACATGAGCGAGAAAGGATCCAAAGGATGTGTTGATGGGGCTGGATGAAGAAGGATAGGAGGAGGTTTGTGTGGAGTATAACCATGTGCATGGTTGGACCAAGGGGCCTGTTTCTATACTATAAATAGTATGTAATGGTACATGGTACATAAACATCTCTGACTTAAATATTTAAACAGAATATTAAATATCATGATGATCAATCTTTTAGGAAACAAAGTGCCAAGAGTAAGGATAACATCACACAATCGTTTGGGATTCTGTTTCTCAGAAACTTCTACAAAACTGAAGAGAATAAAATACTTAGAATTGTATTACTAAACAGAATGTTAAAAAAAACAAAATCCAGTCTGGTTAAAATGTGACGAGATACATGATAAAAAGCATTTGGACTGTAAATATTTTGTTGCGAAGTTCTGTTCAACAAGGCTTTAGTTTTCTAACAATAACTTGATGTGAAACTAAAATGAACAGGAATGGTCCTCCTGGTTCGACTGTATATTTGAGAGATACTGCCAGCCTCAAACCCCCACAGTAACTACCTGAGGGCCACTGCAGGCAAAGTAGGCCATCTTAAATTGCTTCCTTAGCATAGGCAAGCTGCAGGAGGTGCATTTATTAACATAAGGCCTCTGGACCAATTTCAGAGGTCCTTGGCTTAACATGCAGAGCACATTCTACTCTGTGCCTAAAAAACGGCAGGAACCAATTTAACAAACAATTTATGTGCATTTTGGATATTTGCCTCAAATGTTATGGTAACAAAGGAAATAAAAGGTAGCTTAATGTTTGCAGAACCAAGAAACAGATGTGAGGTGATTTCCCCCCCAAAAATCCAAGTGTCCAAGGGCAGGAAAACCTCTCGTTTTCCAACCCATTTTTTGGGCGAGCTGAGTTTCATGAATTTATGGCACTCTGTGCAATACAGAGGCCATCAGTCAGGTGATTCATGCCAGTAGTAGGGCCGGGGCGGGACAGATAGAGCCTAAACCCACTGGTGAGGCTGGCAGCAGAATGCTCAGGGGGCCATCTGCTCAGTGTACTGGTAGATCGGTTGACATCCCCACCCCCGAACATTGCAATCGCTGGCCACAGCCAACCCCCCTTCCCCGGATATCGCCGGCCTCCCGATGGCCAGCCCTGACACCCCCGCCCCCCCCCCCCACCCCCACCGATGGCTGGCTCCACCACCAGCTCCCACTCCCAACCCCACTCCATGATGCAGAGTCCCCCTTCCTTCCCCTGCTACCTCCTCCCCGCCTGGCTCTGCCCCTACTTGGCCCCACCCCTGTGAGGCCCCACCATCTCAGGCTCCACCCCTTGGCACTGCCCAGTGCCTCGGGCACTGCCAGGGTCCCAGGCTGGCACTGCCCCAAGGGATACTGTCCCCTGCCCCCGACCTTCTGGGGCGCCTCAATGGCCTCCGGTCCCACTGGCGAGGCCATCACGTCTGGTCCCGGTTGCTACAAGTAGAGATTTTTTAAAAGAACCCAACCCAGCACTGTCATCGCCCAATGAACAACCTACTCAGTCGTGTACATCTTTTACCGTGAAGCATCAAGACCATCAAATGCAGCTTGAAGTTATCAAACTACAGACAATATACTCTTTTAATGGACTCTAATTTGACCAACCTATCCTTCTCCACCCTGTAATCTGTGTGTGTGTGTGTGCGTGTATGCATTAAGTATTTTATTATTTTTACTTTATTTTAATATTTTTACTTAAATCAGTTTGTCAAACTAAAAGAAAACCTGTCCTAATGGTTCCATTATGATCACAGTTATTGAGTACATGAGTTGGGAAATCATGTCGCAGCTATATAAAACCTTGGTTAGGCCGCATTTGGAGTATTGCGCAAAACTCTGGTCGCCACAACACCAAAAGGACCTTGAAGCTTTGGAGATTGTGCAAAGAAGGTTCACCAGGATGTTGCCTGGTCTCGAGGGTATTGACTATGAGGAGAGGTTGAATAAACTAGGATTATTTTCACTGGAAAGATGGAGGTTGAGGAGAGACCTGATAGAGTTCTACAAAATTAAGAGAGGCATAGGCAGGGTGGATGGTCAGAGGCTTTTTCCCAGGGTGTAAGTGTCAATTACAAGGAGGCACAGGTTCAAGGTGAGAGGGGGAAAGATTAAGGGAGATGTGCAGGGGAAGTTTTTCATGCAGAGAGTGGTGGGTGCCTGGAACGCTGCGAGAGCGTTGCTAGAGGAGGAAATGGAAGCAGGCATATTAGCAACATTTAAGAGGTATCTGGATGGGTGCATAAATAGAAAGGGAAGAGAGGGATACGGACCGAGTAAGGGCAGAAGGTTTTTTTTTGTAGTTTAGTTAGGGCATAATGATCGGCACGGGCTTGGAGGGCCAAAGAGCCTGTTCTTGAGCTGTACTTTTCTTTGTTCTTTGAATGCAGGGTATGGGCTCAAGACTCGCACCAGCTCACACCCTGAACCTGTGCTGAATTGGTTGCGCTCGGAAATCCTGGAATCATGTTCTGCCCGTCATTTTTTAAGGTCCGTGGAGTCTCCCTGACTCCTTGAAAATCCAGCACATTGAACTCTTTGACTGATCACCAACCAAATGTTAGGTCTTTGAAACTATAGGAGCTAGAGGGGCTCTTCAATCCCCATAGGAGACACAACCGATTCTCCCAATGTCTGCTTCAACCAATACCACCGCCCCCTTCAGAAATTATGTGAGGGCTGCTTCCCGCAAAGCAGGTGGCCCAAAGGCCAAGCTACCTTTGGAGGTGAAAGCAGTGCCAACATTTCACCCAGAGTCTGCAGAAGAGGCCCAAGGAACCAATTTCCATTAATCCTCAGGCCTCTTGCTACCCCACTGTGTTTGGGCTCTGAGTTCAAATATCCTGAATGGTATCATTAGCACTAAGGTCTTCATTAAACAAACAATTACAGAACTTCCAGCACCTGTAACAGATTAATCAAAATTCTTGCAGACAGATTGAAATAGGGTCCACAACTTTTCCCTCTATTTATCTGGTTTAAAATGTATTTGAATCCATCTGTCACAATAACGTATAGTTTGTTTGTATTGGGCCTTGCAAAGATTTTAGAGTAATATTTTGTTTTAGTCACACAACGCTATCTTGGCTCAAATGTTAACAATAAAGACAAAGGTGATAAAAAAAAGATGCAAGCTAATGTTTTCTTTGATATCTTTTTAAATTTAATAGGACCGATCCTTACTTTGTGAACAATAAGGTTCAATGTACTACTGTTAAGTGCTTATTAGGTTAAAAAAACTTATTTTCAATATATCACAATATAATTTATCAAATTCTTGTATATTTAAATAGATTTTTCTGTTCTTCAAAGTGCTAACAAATGTCTGCATAGTTTGTAAAGTAAATCACCAATGAGTAACTCTCATTAATGAGCATGCTGTGCTGCTAAACTCCTTATTTTGTACAACACTGAATGATGAAAGAAATTCAGTTTAGATAAAAGCTGTGTGGAACTAATCTAGAGTAATTGATGTGCAGTCAGTGGGGGTGCGTGAGGGGCCTACAGCCCCCTTCATCCAAATGAGTAAGCAGGAGAAAATTGAGTGCATTCTGTCAGTAAGCACAAGGCACCACATTTCTTTCTGGTTGCAAATAACTAATTTTTACAAAAACTAATTTATAGTGGTAAAACATTGCGAGCTAGCTGATTCATTCACACTTACACTCCTCCAAGAATTGCAACTGTTAAAATTGGTTCATGCAAATGAGCAAGAAACACAGATATTTACTTTTTAAAAGCCAGCGATGAAAGACTTGTGTAGAATAACCCAGAATTATTTAAAGGAAATTGAGTAGTGAACCCTAGGTCATGCTTGGCATTAGTCAGGCATGGAAGAGTTCGCTGATGCACAGATTAAATGGATTAGACATTTTCAGGTATCGAACAGTGCAGCAGGAGGTAGGATGTTCCAGGCTTCAGAAGTTAAGGAAGTACACTTGAGGATCAAACCATACAGTTAGAAGAACCAATCCATCTATCATTGATACACCGGGACTACATTATGTATGACGTATAATGTGCACTGCAACAACTCATCAGGGTTATTTATCAACAGTTCCATACCCAGCATCAAGGCCAACAAGAGTTGTAATGTCATCGAGACTCCATCTCCTCCAAGTTCCCTTCCAAGTCACACACAATTCTAACTTAAGACATTTCTTCATCATTGGATTGATATCCTGGAACTCCCTCTCTAACAGCATTGTGGAAGAAATATCATCACAAGAGTGGTTCAAGAAAGTCCACCAGTACCTTCTCAAGACAACAAATGTTGGATAATAAATTTGGTCATGCTGGTGTCACTCACATCCATCCAGAGAATAAATAAAATTAATTGAATAGGATGAATTTTAATAAAATTGGGATAGAAGGGAAAAGAAAAGTAATTGACAAACCAGCCAAACTAAAAGAGGTGATATCCCTAGGTTTATAGATCACATTCCCACATATACTCAAGGAAAACAGGCAGGAGATAACGGAGGCACTTGCTTTATATAAAAATTTCATAGGAGAGGAGATTTTGGGCGAGGTTATCTGGCCACTCCTCAGCAATTTTCTCAGCAGTGGGAGGTGGTGCAGCGATCACTGGCGGTGGTATCTTCTGGTGCCACCGCTGTCAATGGGAATTCCCATTGAGGCCACCCCACTCTGCCAGGAAGTCCACAGCGGGGGGCGGGGGGTGGGGGGGGTTTGCCGCCGGTGGGACCAGACAATCCCGCCGACATGAACGGCCAGAGAATTCCGGCCAGTGTCAGAGGACTGGCTGACTGCTAATGCTGTTCTTATGTACAAAAAAGGAGTTAGAACAAAACCTGGGAAGCAAGGAGCAGTCAGTTTGAAGGTAATGGGAGGCAAGTAGACTCCGCCCCCAAAAAAGCTATCGAACAGCATGTAGAGACTAGAAATACAGGGCGGGATCTTACCTGCTGTTTACGCCATGCTCCCGCTGCAGCAAGGTCGGAGAATTTGGAGGACAGCCAAATCTCCGTTCATTGCAGCTGGATGGGAATATCCCACTGGAATGAACGGTGATAAGATTCCGGCCATGACTTTTTTTTAAAGCGAGCATGGAGTCCAAAATTCATGCTTAACTGACCTGATAGTATTCTGTTAAGAGGTAATGGAAATAATAGACAAGAGTAGAGCAGCAGATGTCATGCGTTTTCAAAAAGCCTTTGATAAAGTATCACACAGTAGGTTCATGACATGTCAAGCTACAAATGGCTGAATCGGATAGCAAATTGGCTAGAAAATGGAAAGCAGAGAGATCACAGGTAATGAGTAGTAATTCAGATCAGAGGAAAGTAGAATGTCATGTTCCATGCTGTGACCACTGTTGCTCATAATTTACGTAAATGATTTGGACTTTGTAACCCAATATCAGAATTTGCAGATGATACAAAACTATAACTAGGAGGAATGCAACATAATACAAGACAACATTGGAAAGATTGTAGACTGGGCAATTGAGTGGCAAGTTAACCTTAACATTGGTAAATGAGAGGTGATGCACTTTGGCAGGACAAATATTACCAATGCTTTAGAAAATAAACTGAATTGGGTAGAAGGCTTACAGATGAACAAATCATTAAAAATAGCCTCACAGGTCAGAAAAGCAACTTTAAATGCTAACAGACCAATGGAATTTATTTCCAGAGGTATAGAATTCAAACATATTGAAGTGATGTTAAATTTGTATAGGTTATTGGTCAAGCTGCACTTGGGAATACTGTGCACCGTTTTACTATACAGAATACATAAAATACTGGAGCAAGTACGAAAAAGTTTACAGGGATGGAACCAGAATTGGAAGGTCCAGGCTTCGGGAAAGATTGGATAGGTTTTGGCTTTCGGCTTTAGATGAGAGAAGACTTAGAGGTGAGCTGATGGAGGTCTTCAAAATTACAAATGGGTTTTACAGGATAAATAGTGAAAGAATATTTCTACTCTGGGAGAATTCAAAACTAGTGGGAACAAAGACGACATAGTTATGAGTAAATCCAATGGGGAAATAAGACAATATTTCTTTAGGTGAAGGGTAGACTCAGTAGATGCAACTCATTGTAATTTTGTGATTATGTGGGCTAAAGGGCAATGATGCAAAAATACAAATTCACCTTTAATTGATTCTTAACAAACTGAAAGAAAACTGTTAATGCCAGTTCAATGCCTTATCTTTCATCAAAGAAAAATATTCCCCAGATAAATTATAAGATTGTCGGCAAATATAATAGCATTCTACGAATGCAGAAAATTACTATACATTCATATCTTGCCCTCTAATCGTTATTGTTTACTGCAATAAAGAACTACGATGCAGAATCACTTACCTCTTCTTAAACATAATATAGAAAGTCGTATAAAGGTACAATTACAACTTAAGATGGTGGCTGGAATTCTCTGCTGTTCACTCCCACTACCGTTGCCTGAGAGCACATAGAATTTGGCGCTCAGCCAAATCTCCGTCCACTGCAGCGGGACCTGAGTATCCCAGCTGTGGGCGAGCTCGGAGAATCTGGCCTGGCATGTTCGCACCAAAGAAAGGGAAATTAAGTTGAAATTAGGAAATGCTATATTGAATGCAGTAAGAATCTTCAATGCTCTGATTTGTGATCTGGCAGAAGACTTCTCGTGGCTGAATTCCACTCCCACATAAGGCCTGATGCTCAATTGAAGTTCTTCATAGCCATTAATTGGGCATACAATATGTGGCAAAGGCCACCCTCCCTCCGGGCTTGGGTGAGGCCTCCGTGATCAGGCACCCAGTGGCGAGGGCCCCCACTGGCATAAGGGTCTCTCTGCTGATAACCACCCTCCCATAGCTATCCCTCTCCAAGGCCTGCCTGACTAGCCCCGGTGGGTCCTCCTAACCTACCTGCACTGTGGGGCCACCTCCATTCTGAATGCTCCAGGACCTGTTGTGTTTCCAGCAGTGGTCTGAAGTCCCGGCAAGGACTGAAGAGCTACTGGCCCTTTGTTTGGCTGGCAGCTTTCAAGGCAGGACCACCGTTCTTAAAGGCACAGAGCTATGATGGGAGGCAGTTAACTATCTGACCGACATTGAATTCCATTGGAGTTGCTGAAAGTGATTGCTTTGAGGTTGCCCCCAACCTTTGGGCCAGTGGACAGGGTGACCACCGTTGCCATTAAATTCACTACACGGAACCCAACATGTTTTCACACTCTTTCATCTTTTACTTTCCATCTGGATATGCTTTTCTTCTATAAAGAGGAGTAATTTAATGCAGAATTTGTACAAGGAAGGAATATTGTTTTCATAACTTTCATTATTTTGTATAGATTTGTTCCTTCTTATGCAAATAATTGTTCATCTACTGGCACTTATCTGAGCCATTAAAATGGCATTTAATTTTATGATTTTGCTCAAAATAAAAGAAATGAGACACATTTTTGACACAATCTTTTTAACTTTTTAATAATGATTTCTGCAGTCCTTTTGTTTTTAACTCTTTTCATTATCCCTTAAAAGCCTGAGGTCCATCAGATGCTGATGTTCTTTAAGAAACTAAGTGTGGTCAAATTAAAAACAGACCTAGGATCACATTGCATGTCAGGTTACTCTGACCTTGATGCCATTTTTTAACATTTTTAAAGCACAACCCTATACATCATTTCCTTACAGATTAAGCCTGAATCTGCAGGAAAATTCTCATGTTGTGGTTATAGTTGAGATTGGTATTCTTTTTATTCTCCAAAAATATTGGCTGTACATGAAATGGGCATTTTTTGACTTATTCGCTCTATACATAGTTAATAATCTTTAGATAAGGATACAATTTATTCAAACAAATAGGGCATAAATACAACAATTTAGTTAAGAATGTTGTTATATGCATATTGCACATCTGCAGTAGATTAAAACAAATTTCCAGCAAAAAAAAACCAGATTAAGTTGTGGCCATGGCTGTTTTAAGTCTTTCTTTGGAAATATGCCTGTGAAATGTTACAAATGTTCAGAGCATGGATGAATTTGCTTGCAGCCTGGAATTCTTTAACAAAGCAACGTGACATCTAACATACCCTACCACAATTGATTCCAGGTGTTGGAAGCGAAACGCGACTGAGGGGAGAGAATGGAGGGAGATAAAAGTTCACTTTAAAAATTAGCTTGTAATCAAACTATGGACTTTAGATTGGTTTGTGACCTACTTTGAGATGAACTGCAATTCCTTGTGTGGTGTTAAAATGATACATGTAATTTACATTCACAAAATACTTTCACAATTTAACACAGTTTTCTAGGAACTAGTTCTTATTTAAGCTTTTCGCCACTATCATTCATGTCAATAAGTTGTATAGTTTGAAATCTTGAAAATATGTCGCTTTTATTAAAGAGATGAGCATAGGTAATCTGGTATTTTATATTCAGAATGTACCGTGATATTATTAAACTTTCATACTGAGAAATGTTAGGTTGAATTAATCTTACAAGCTGAAAAATATGTAATTTTTTTGTTCCTTCACTGAAATAGTCTTTAAAGTGAGATAGAATTGTATTTATCCTAATTTCTATGTGGCAGGGATTTTCTTTCCCCTAACTTTTCCACTCCTTGGCCATATGTCAAACATCCTCCGAACCACATGAAGCCAGCCATCTGATCCTAGTTTACAAATCACACCTCAGTAAGAGTGGTGCATTGCCAGGAAGGCTGCCTTTCTCTTGTTTATTCTGAACACTGCTTGTGCTGTCTGCTGCAGCTTTGTACTTACTTTATGCCATTCTTCGACATGCCAGCTATAACGCAAACATTCCCCCGTTTGACAGCGCTGAACTGAAGCAGGTTTCGTAGATTGACTGCAGTGAGAATCTTCAATGCTCTGGTTTGCGATCTGGCAGAAGACTTCTCGTTGCTGAATTCCACTCCCACATAAGGCTGAGCACTGCAGAATTTGTAAAGGTAAGTGTTGGTATGAAACCTATTGTACTTTAATGCAAACTTACTTGAAGCTTTCTTTAGTGAATTGGCTATATTATGCACCTTCATAAACTAAAATTCCTGATTCTTCACTGTGTTAATGTGGTACATCTGGTCTACTGAGGCATACTATATTACTATTCTCATTATAACATTTGAAAGGGACAACAATGACTGGAAGACAGAACAAATCTGAGAAAATTCAGCAGTATTTACAAATATAAGTAATATTATGAAAATTAATTTATAAAGTAGTTACATTTTATCTTGTTAAGGTATGAACGTCTAAGTAACTATATGGTCTCACATTATGTAAAAGTATTTAATGCAGCATTATTCATTTGCCTTTATGAAGTCTATTTTAAAAGCTAAGTCGGGTTCGACCAGGGTTCTACACAGCCTTTTGCCCTTTTTCGGAACTCTTGGCTTTTGGGCAGAGTAAAACTCAATTTGGTAAAATCAGCAGAGCAAACTTCTGTGACGTTAACCATGTACTTCAGCATGAATTAAATTAATAAACACTAGAACAACTTACATCAATAGTTTAAGAGCACTTACTTAAATTACTTCAGCAACTTGCAATCACTGCTGTAATTTATATCAGTCAGGAATCTGGGAACTCTGCCCAGTACATGGGGGAGGGGAAAAGTGCTTTTTGGTCTTTTTCCCAGGGCAGCGAAAATATTTCTGAAGTAAGAGTCTGTTCAGCCACGTAAAACTTATCGAATCCACAACTTCTTTCTGAACAATTAAAATTCAAGTTGTTCATAAATGTTTCAAGTGGAACACATTATGTTTTCTGATTTAAAATGATTATATGCTCTGTGGCCTTTACTTCTCAAAGTACTAATGACGTTTTGAATTTAATGATAGATTAGATTTATCAGTAAGTTTCCTCGAAACTATTGGCACACTCCATGTGAAAGCAGCAGTCTTGTCTCTATCAAAAGTGCAAGTAGCATGGGTTTCTTTAGAAAGGTTGAAACAAGATGTTTTAAAGTGTAAATAGTATACCATACTGATTTGTTCCAAACTCTACTTTAAAACAGAAAGGCCATTTAATTTCAAACTCATATATGGTGTCCAGCTGTCCACGTGTCAAGTGTATTTTTCTCAAATAATGGGTGAAATATTTATACTCCATTGTAATTTGCAACCTGCTATTAAAAAATCATGGGAATTTTGTAAGATGCATTTCCTGAGAATACCTTTTCAGTAGCATTGAAGAAACAGCAACAATCATTTTGAATCTCCAATAGGGTTTGGGGCTGAATTTTCTGACCCCTGCTGGGTGTATTTTTTGGGAAGGGGCACCTAAAATATGATGAGTGGGTAGCCCACCCCCTCCTGACCTGGTCCGCATAATATGGGGGGATGGATATTAATGGTCACCTTAGGACCTTAATATGCCTCCTCTACCATAATAAGCTGGGTGGTGGGAGGCAGGTGAATGTTAGTGCGGGAATAAAAGGGTGGTACAACCTTTGGGGGTGCCCTCAGCATCCCCTAAGATTTATCCTCTCCTACACTTTGAGCGGCATTTTGCGTCCTCATTCATCCCGAAACCATAAAATCTTGCCCGAGGTCAACAGACCTTTCCGTTATCCACCCCTCACCCACTCGGATTCCTGTGGCGAGCTGTGCTGTAGAATTCCGGCGTTTTGTGTATCACCACCGAGCCTCCGAAAGTCGCCAACCCCCTGCCCCACTAGAATGCCGATCCCTCGCCACCCTAAAAGCCCAGGACTTACCCGGGTCCTGTTGCCATTGGTCTTCTCATGGAACTGTTCGAGCAGCGGCTGCTGCTGAGGTCTGGCGTTGCTGGGATTTACAAAGCTGCTGATCGATAAAATCGAGGGTGAGACTTCTTTCCACTGAGCGATGGAAGTCCCACTCTCGAGTAGGTAAGATCACCCGCAGCATGTTCCTGCTGCAGGGCAGCCTTATTTAAAGTCAGTCAGTTGTGACTGACTTTTCTAAAGGGCAGGAGGGCGGGGGTGAGCGATAGCACTCCCTCCCTCTGCATCTCCCCATTAAATTCAGCATGTTTCCATGTTGGAAAGTTTCCATGTTGGAAAGTTTACTTATCCAACTGTAGAACATTATTGGGAGAGGGGGATGGATTTGGTGACACTTGGGAAAATCTCAGTTTACCAATACGACCTCAATTGGTCTCATCCCTATACAATTCACATTTTGTAGGCAAGGTAGCACAGTGGTGAGCACTGCTGCCTCACAGCGCCACGGGATCCAGGTTCAATTCCGGCCTCAGGTCGCTGTCTGTGTGGAGTTTGCACATTCTCCCCGTGTCTGCATGGGTTTCCTCTGGGTGCTCTGGTTTCCTCCCACAGTCCAAAGATGTGCAGGTTAGGTAGGTTGGCCATGCTAAATTGACCGTAGTGTCAGGGGGATTAGCAGGATAAATATGTGGGGTTACGGTAATAGAGCCTGGGTCAGATTATGGTCGGTGCAGACTCATGGGTCGAATGGCCTCATTCTGCACTATGGGATTTTATGATTCCATGAAGGTTGTCAAGGAATATGGTCAAAGGTACATAATGGGAGTTAAACTACTGGTTAGCCATGATCTAATGGAATGGCAGAACAGCCTTGATGTGCTGAATGGTTTACTCCTGTTTCTGTGTTCCACAGTACCTGTACACTTGTATAATTGTACTTTGCTCTGAGGGTTCTGCTGTGCCATGATAATGCTAGTATACGTTCAAGCGCCACAGGGAATGCATTTACATTCAGAACATATGTTAATATTTAATGCTAAATTGTCCAAGTCTATGCCTGTGGAAAGATATCTCACCCATCAGCGACATATAGCTGAAATTCGCAGTCACTGTGATTTTCTGATTCATGCATTTTGTTCCATGTCAATTTATGTGCTTAGGCAGAGAGAGGAAAGTTAAATATCTCAGTGCGTTGGTTGTCATAGAAACTGTGCCATGAAAAGTTAAAAATTGCAAGTAATTGATTTCAAGAGAAGTGAAAAATGAAATAAAAGGCAAAGAAACAATCCTATATTAGCACCCGACATAAAACGTTCAACTTTGTATTGCACGAGAAAAAAATTAACAATAAACTGATTTTAAAAACTTGTAATAAGTCCATACTATATTGCAAAGAAAATGTTGCAATGCTCCATTATTATACGTAATGCCCATAATTTCCTGAATCTCATGCAGAAATCACACTAAGGACGGGATTTTCCGGTCTTGCCAGTCCCGGAACCCAAAGTTCATGCCTGAGGTCAACGAATCTTTTGCTGGTCCGTCAAATTATCCATCCCGCCTGTGACAATTCCCATGGCTTGCGGAACCAGAAGATTTAGGCCCAAAGTTTACGCTAGTTTCTGCACCACTCTTGCCACTTACAATAAAACTTCCTGCAGTGCTCATTTGCTTGTGCTGGAACATGGAAACCAGTGACAAAGGAGTGTAAATGCTGTGCCATTTATTGGGATAATGGCAAGTGGGCAGATGTGTTCTGTTATGATGCCTCACACTTAGGGCATTTTGTTTCGGCTATTAACTTCCATCTTCCATCATTATAATAAAAGCAGCATTCCAGGTCCACAAAGTAACTAAAATTGCTAAAAGAACATTGGAATTTGTTCCGAGCAGCTTGGAATTCAAAAATAGTGGAGTTTTGTTAAGCTTGTGTAGGTCGCTGGTCATAGAAACATAGAAACTAGAAGCAGGGATAGGCCATTCGGCCCTTTGAGCTTGCTGCACCATTCATTTTGATCATGGCTGATCATCGAATTCAATATCCTGATCTCCCTTCCCCCCATATCCCTTGCTCCCTTTAGCCCCAAGACCTATATCCAATTCCCTCTTGAAATCAGACAACGTTTTGGCCTCAACTACAGTCTGTAGTAGTGAATTCCACACATTCACCACCCTCTGGTGAAGAAATTTCTCCTCACCTCAGTTCGAAAAGGTTTACCCCTTATCCTCAAACTATAACCTCTAATTCTATACTTCCCCACCATTTGGAACATTCTTTTTACCCTGTCTAACCCTGTTAGAATTTTATAAGTTTCTATGAGATTCCCTCTCATTCTTCTAAACTCAAGTGAATAGAGTCCTAACCAGCTTAGTCTCTCCTCATATGACTGACCTGCAATCCCAGGGTTCAGCCTTATAAACCTTTGCTGTATTCCCTCTATAGCCAAGCCATCCTTCCTCAGACAAGGACACCAAAACTACACACAATAGTCCAGGTGTGGCCTCACCAACGTCCTATACAATGCAGCAAAACATCCCTATCCCTATACTCAAATCCACTAGCTATGAAGGCCAACATGCCATTTGCCTTCTTTACTGTCTGCTGGTAGAACCGTTCTTAAGAATACTGTATAAAGTTCTGGTTTCCATGCTACAAAAAGGACATAGCACTGGAGAAAGTGTGAAAAAGATTTGCGAGGATGATCCCAGAAGGATTACAGTTACTAGCAAATATTGAACATGTTGTGGCTTTGTACTACAGAGAACTGAAAACCTATAGAGGTGACGGACCTGATAAAGGTCTTTAAATTATGAACGGGTTGGACAGGGTAGAATTGGAAAGGTTGCTGGGTTGGGACTTTATGGGGTCACACAGAGCAGGCTGGGTGTCATAGGAGTAAAATCGATGAGGGTGGGGGTGGCCCATTTCACATTTTGCTAGCATCAGGTAAGATGGCGCATGGCCTGGCTGACCATAGGCCCAAGGTCCTTAAGTGCCTATTTAAGGATCACATGGGTCTCTTCCCACTGACACTGGTGAGTGGGCATTTTGCCATGTGGGAGACCTCCAGGCATACACTCCCCATTGCAATGAAAATGGCTACAATCTCCTTAAATTTCAGTTACAGTCATCAGGTGACTCCAGATCATACTCTTCCTAAATCTCAGGGAGTATATATACACCAGCTTATTAGTTTTTTTTAATCGAGGAAAGTTGGCACCCAGGTTGATAGGGTTGTTAAGAAGGCGTACGGTGTGTTAGCTTTTATTGGTAGAGGGATTGAGTTTCGAAGCCATGAGGTCATGTTGCAGCTGTACAAAACTCTGGTGCGGCCGCACTTGGAGTATTGCGTACAGTTCTGGTTGCCGCATTATAGGAAGGATGTGGAAGCATTGGAAAGGATGCAGAGGAGATTTACCAGGATGTTGCCTGGTATGGTGGGAAGATCTTATGAGGAAAGGCTGAGGGACATGAGGCTGTTTTCGTTAGAGAGAAGAAGGTTAAGAGGTGACTTAATAGAGGCATATAAGATGATCAGAGGATTAGATAGAGTGGACAGTGAGAGCCTTTTTCCTCGGATGGTGATGGCTAGCATGAGGGGACATAGCTTTAAATTGAGGGGTGATAGATATAGGACAGATGTCAGAGGTAGGTTCTTTACTCAGAGAGTAGTAAGGGCGTGGAATGCCCTGCCTGCAACAGTAGTGGACTCGCCAACATTAAGGGCATTTAAATGGTCATTGGTTAAACATATGGATGATATTGGAATAGTGTAGGTTAGATGGGCTTTAGATTGGTTTCACAGGTCGGCGCAACATCGAGGGCCGAAGGGCCTGTACTGCGCTGTAATGTTCTATGTTCTATGTTAAACCCGCATGGTATCTTACATTGGGGTATATAATTATGTAAACAAGAGAGAGAGAGAGTTTGGTGGGTGGATCTTGGAAGTGGTGCAAACAGTCAAGAAAATTTGGCCTAAAACTAGTGTCAATCAGTCACTCACAAATGTTCAGGGAGGAAAATGGTGCAACATCACTTCCAAGCTACAGTTGAAATGTTACTGTCCAGGGAATCCCTGGCCAATGAAACATATATGGAAATTTAGAGTGAATAATAACATGTGATATTCTTAACACTGTCTTAATAAGATGTCGTTACATTTAGACTGTAATACTTGTTGTGATTGCAAAGGAAATACTAGGAAAAACAAGTTCACTTTATCGGGGTTGTTTTAACCGCCCCACGACAGGTGAGAATGGATAGGGGCGCTGGGTAAGAATGAAAAATCAGAAAACATGTTCTCAACCCACCATCTTTACGTGGCAAGTTGTGTGGCATGCACGTGCCCTGTCCTGGGTAGGCAGAAAGCTTCATGCAATATTTAAATAGGATCTCCACAGTGCAGTCGGGAGCCTGATTTAAATTGTACAGCTGCTGGCCGGCCGGCTTTCTCAGGGCTCGAGAAATCTGGCACCTGATGGAGAGAGATGCAGCTGGCGCGAACAGATCTGTGCATTGGAGAGAAACCCTGGGCTGGATTTTCCCATCCTGGGATCATAGCGGGCAGGAAGGTGGATCATGCAAAGGTCCGTTGACCTTGGGTAGGCGTTTCCAGTCTTAGGGCAAGCGCAGCCGGGAAATCCCGTCCCCCCCTCAATGTAGGCCAGGATGAGCAGCAGTGCTTTCCCTGGTCCACCCTTTGTGGGAGTGTTTCCTAATTTCACCCCCATCTTTTTGGATTTTCTTTATTTCAGAGGCTTTGGTAGTTGTGGGAAGTGAACTGTTGTGGCCATCAAACCTGAAAATGGGGGAATGGCAGAGGTTCACAGCAATTTAAAAAGAGAACATACCTCTTGTTGCTCAGAGTTAGCCATGGCAACTGTCAAAGAATCAAGAGCAGAGCAAGCCTGACTCCTGATTTGCAATAACTAGTGTCCAAGGGAGATCTAAAACAGACATTCGGTCCAATGTCAGATACATAACGCACATACCAATCCTGCGCATATTCTTTATCAATTACCAAATTTGCCTATTTCACAATTGATTTGCAATCAGAGGGTTAGGATTTATTGCATTACAAATATTCCACCAAGGTGGACCTTCTTAGGCATTGCCTCACTGCCAACCTCTCCGCCTCCAACCACCGAGAGCTACATTGTGCCCATAGTGTCCGGTGAAACCTAAAATCCACCATAACAAGCACTTTCCTTTCACAAGACAATCTGTTTTTCAAAATGAAACATCAGTTTCCAATACAAGGTTAGCACTAATATATGGAAATAACATGTTATTGTGTCAGAACAGGATGTTCTAACTTAGTTCCAATTTAATATGTGGAAATTAGACTGGTACTTGAGTTTCCTTTTTTGGAACACAAACTGTTTCCAATTTAGTGGGTTCATTTGAACCACCCATGCTCTTCATCATGTGGTGTACACATCTCACGTTTGTCGCTGTACTCTTTCCTGTGCTTTATACTTGGGAACAGGCATTTCCTGAGAGCTAACCACAAAAAAACTGGCCCAAAATATATTATGCTGATTCCACAGTTGGTTTGGTTTTAGTATTACGTGCATCCGTACAGAATTTTTTAATAACATTAGGCACTGTATCTCTTGGCCATTTTTGTCAAACTAGCCACAATGGTTCCTGGAAGAGGAAGCAAGGGCTCTTCATAAGTGCTTGTTATGGTGGATTTTAGGTTTCACCGGACACTATGGGCACAATGTAGCTCTTGGTGGTTGGAGGCGGAGAGGTTGGCAGTGAGGCAATGCCTGAGAAGGTCCACCTTGGTGGAATATTTGATGCCTTCAATGTTCATTTTATTGCAGGATTGCTTCTGTTGCCATCACTGTTTATGGGCCAGGCTGATGGACAGCACAGATCAGTTAAGGTCCAGCAGCTGTCAGTACCCGTCATGACATAGGTGATGTTGACATCTATGTGAAGTAGTCGTGTTAGTGCCAGTGCTTGGACTGAGGTGTTGCCATTAGGTCTTGTGCTCATCTCATATAGTCATAGAGGATTACAGCATGGAAACAGGCCCCTGGCCCAACTTGTCTATGTCGCCATTTTATTTTTAAACCCCTAAGCTAATCCCAATTGCCCCCATTTGGCCCACATCCTTCAATACCAATCTTATCCATGTAACTATCTAAATGCTTTTTAAAAGACAAAGTTGTACCCGCCTCTACTACTACCTCTGTGTGAAAAAATTGCCCCTCTGGACGCTTTTGTATCTCTCACCTCTCACCTTAAGCCTATGCCCTCTAGTTTTAGACTCCCCTACTTTTGGGAAAAGATATTGACTATCTATCTCATCTATGCCCCTCATTATTTTATAGACCTCTATAAGGTCACCCCTCAGCCTCCTACACTCCAGAGAAAAAAGTCCCAGTCTATCCAGCCGCTCCTTATAACTCAAACCATCAAGTCCCGGTAGCATCCTAGTAAATCTTTTCTGCACTCTTTCTAGTTTAATAATATCCTTTCTATAATACGGTGACCAGAACTGCACAGTATTTCAAGTGTGGCCTTCCCAATGTCTTGTACAACTGCTCAACCTCATATTCAATATCTGGGAAGCAGAGCGCATGGCAGGGAATCTCAGTAAGGCTGTAAGATCATGACCATACCCAAGTAACTACAGAGGAGTATCCTGTAGCAAGGTTCCTCCTCCACTGCCTTCTCTCAGTGGCTGAGGAACTTCTTCTAGAGTCACCATGTAGTTTTTGCCCATTGAGAGGCACCACAGATATGACCTTCACTGCGCGGCAAATTCAAAAACAGTGCAAGGAATGGCATGAACTGTTGTACAGAGTTTTTCAACCTCGCAAAAACCTTTGACACTGTCAGCCGTGAGGGTTCATGGTGCAGCCTCCTCAAATTTGGCACCATCCTCCACCTACTCTATGATGACAGATAAACTATGATCTTCACCAATGGAATCAAACAAACCTGGCGTCAGTGAAGACTGGTGGTCAAGTAAGGCTGAGTCACTGCACAAAACGTTCTTATCCATTTTCCTTGCTGCAATACTGCACCTCACCATCAATTGTCCACAGGTCTACAGAACAGACTGGAAATCGTTCAACCTATGTCTTCAATCCAAAACCACTCCTAACCTCAGTCATTGAGTTTCAGCATGTAGATGACACTTGTGTGTGCAGAAACTGAACTCCAGGTCATTGCCGACTTCCTTTCTGAAACATTTGAGAAAATGGGCCGTTCACTAAACATTTTTAAAACTAAGGTTCTCTTCCAGGTAGCTCCCATAGCACAACACCACCCTACTGATTAAAATCAACAGTGAAATCCTGGAAAATGTGATCCATTTTTCATGTCTTGGGAGCCTCCACTTGAGAAAGGCAGACTCAGACAACAAAATTAATCATCTCCAATATGCAATCTCAGCATTCGGCTAGCCGGGGTAAAGAATATCTGAGGACCAGAATCTCAAACTCGAGATTAAGGTCATAGTCTGCCAAGCAACAGTGATTCCCAGGTTCCTATATGCTTTAGAGACTTAGACAACCTACAGCAAATACTGGAGAAGTACCAACAGTGCTGCCTTCGCAAGATCCCCTAAATCAGCGGCTAGAAAGGCAGCCTGACAGCAGCATCTTCTCCCAAGTCAACAGGTCCAGCATTGAGATGCTAATCATTGAAAACCAACTCCACTGCACAGGACATATAGTTTGTATGCCTGGCATCAGACTCGCTCAGCTTGGGTCATGGCAGAGAACTCCCAGGAGGACAAGGATATGCTTTAGGGATGTCTTCAAAGCATCCCTGAAGAAGTCAAACATGCCCGTTGACTCACGGGAGTCCCTGGCTTGTGAACAATGAAAATTCAGAAGGCTCATCCGAGAAAGAACTGAATACATCAAAAGACTTCTTTGGGAGTGTGTAGAGGTGAAGTCGAGGCATGAGAGAGAAAGCACACAAACTTCCAAACAACCCATCTACCCAACCCTCCAAGCACCAACTCCCCTGCATGTGGCAGACTCTGCAGGTCACACATTGGACTGATCAGCTAAATCAGAAGCCATTGCGCTGGAGTGGAAGCACTCCTTGATCCTGAAGGACTGCCTAAGAGGAAAGATGTAAAAATGTTCCATTGACAAGTGAAGAAAAATTTAAACCTTTTCTCATTTTCTATTTTGTGAGGTGGCCTGTCACCATGCATCATCCTTGAACCTTAGCAATCTGGGTAGAAACCTTCTTTATGATTCATGAGCCACACTAACCAAGCGTAAAGAGCTGCTCAATGGCACTTTTCTACTTGAAGAACTAATGAAGCTCTGTAGGTCGGGTGTTTATGATTGACGGGAAGAGCCAGTATTCAACGCCAGTAAAACATAAGCTATTTCCTGTAGTGCCAAATAGAAAAGTGTTGAAATATGTTTTACATCTCATGGAATGAATTAGTGGTGAATGATAGACTACAGGACCGCAGTTATGACGCCGTACGTGCCAAAAAGAATCTCTTCCATTTTATCATATTTTTGACTTTATCTTTTAAATGAGTTTTCTCTCAAATTGATTGAGGCCTACTATGCCATGCATTACAGGGTAAATACACTGATTCCACACCACCAACGGCAAGCCACATTTGTCATCAGCACAGGCTTAATATCCTCATCCCTTACTACGCCTCTCTGTGTCACATAGCACACACAACAAGCCTTTCCTTAATTTACTTACCTGTTTGCAAGAGTTGTTGCTCCACAATGTTCACTGAAAGTAGGTTGCCAGAGAGGGCACCTCTTGAAATCCCTCATCCATTTTGAGGACAAGGTCAAGTAGCTAATAGTCATGCAGTTAGCTATTTCATTGACACAGTCAATGACATCTTGCCGACATCAGGTTAGTAATTGGTGATTGATACTGGCTACCCTCTGAAATGTCACACAAGTGTACAATCTTCCATTCCCTACCTACCTCTGCTGAATTCTAAAGAAATAATGTGTACCCATTTTTCCATCTTCTTTCCTGAGGATCCATTAGAGAAACCGGGGGACACAGCCAGAGAAAGATAACAATGATAAGAAGGACCCGAAGAGATTTTTCTCTATTGGTACCTAATGACAATAATGAAGAAAATGCAGACTAGCCCACTCACATTTCCAGCTGCTTCACATTGACTGTTTTCCTCTGTCCTAACACTCCAACTTACCGCAGAAACCTTGCAGGTCAGAAGGCGGCCATTCGGCTCATCGAGTCTGCACTGACAACAATCCCATCCAGACCCTATTTCCATAACTCCACATATTTACCCTGCTAATCCCTCTAACCTACTCATCCCGGGACACTAAGGGGCAATTTAGCATGGCCAATCAACCCGCACAGCTTTGGAATGTGGGAGGAAACCAGTGCACCCGGAGGAAACCCTCAGGCACGGGGAGAACGTGCAAACTCCACACAGACAGTGACCCAAACCGGGAATCGAACCCAGGTCCCTGGAGCTGTGAGGCAGCAGTGCTAACCACTGTGCCACCTTGTTACTACCTGTGACATTTGTTTTTTGGCTCCTACAGATTAGCTTAGTGATTTTCATGATGAGGAATTGTATAGAATCCATACAGTGCAGAAAGAGGCCATTCAGCCCACTGTGTCTGCACTGACTCTCTGAAAGAGCGTCTTACCTAAGCCCACCCCATCCCCATAACCCCGTGCATTTACCTCACTAATCCCCCTAATCTACACGAAAGCGGAGCACCCGGAGGAAACCTACACAGACACAGGGAGAATGTGCAAACTCCACACAAACTCCCAAGGCTGGAATTGAACCCAGGTCTCTGGCACTGAGGCAGCATTGCGAACCACTGTGTCACCGTGATTTGGTACAATGTGATTCATTGAGCAAGAGGGACATGGAAGAGTGGAAAGTAGGCAAAGATATCTATCCTTCATAGTGGAGGCTGAAGGAATGGTTACCATTGGTTTTGAAGGTGTGACACCCAAAGCTCATGGACTTTCATCTGAAAAGGTGAGCTTGAGGAATGTCAGTATGATAGTTACAGACTCTGAGGACAATCTCCCAGGGGAGTGAAGCAAATGTCAGATAGAACTGCTGCTTAAAGTGTTAGTTGTGCCTCAGTGGTTGCGCTCTCACCACCAAGTTAGAAGGCCATGAGTTCAAATCCCACTCCAGAGACTTGAGCGTAAAATCTAGGATGGTATCTCAATGCAATACCAAAGAAATGCAGCACTGTTGGCAGCTTGCACTGACAACAATCCCATCCAGACCCTATTCCCGTAACTTCATATATTTACCCCACTAATCCCTTTCAGATGAGATATTAAATCAAACCCTCTCAGGTGGATGTGAAAGATCCTGCAGCATTATTTTACAGAGTGGCACTGGAATTCTCTCCGATGTCCTGGCCAATGCCACTGCAAACAGATGATCTGGCCATCATCACACTGCATTTTGTAGGACCTTGCTGGATACAAATGACTGCCATGATTCACTACAGCGTAACCATGACTACATTTTAAAAATACCTAAAAGTCATAAAACGCTTTGGATGTCTGGATGTGTGAAAGGCTCAGGTCCTTTGTTTCATTGTTGTGTCTACTTTACAGCAACATCAAGGAACCTTTGTCTTCCTTACAGGCACCAATGCCACAGCGACAGCTGGAATGAAATCTAGAGCAGATCGCCAACAGACAAACAGCCAGGGATCAGCCACGGAACTACAGATTTCAGCTCCGGAGGAAACAAAGGACAGTTAAGGAGGATAGCGTAGATCACAGCTTCTGGAGCATAGCAACTGCCATGCCTCAGTGTTTTCATGGTTTGATAGCAGCTCTTAGACCAGATATCCCAGTGGGGTCATAGATCCAAGGCGCAATGAAAAGCAAAGCTGGACTCAAACTGCCTGCTCCTTCTCAAGCCAGGAGCACATGCCTCGATCTATGTAAATACATTTTCCTTCTATGAAAGGACCAAGTTTCCTGCATTCACCAATCAATATTGCTTCATAATGGTTGTGTGAAAGAGACCCATACAAGCAAGTCAATCTCCTTCAATTCCTTTGAGGAAAGCCTTCACTCATATTTCTGACTCCGCCCCAATGGCATTAAAGGGAATGTTTATGGGGTGTGAGAGTTACTGGCTCGGCCAGCAATAACTGCCCATCTCTAGTTGCCCTTGAGAAAGCGGTGCTGATTGAATGACTGAAAGTTGACATTGTGGGTTCTGGTTTGTGGTCACCAATCTGATTCCATAATTTTATAAGTGCTTACCCCCCCTGTCTATTCTTATAAATGCTCTACTAAATTATAGCTGCCAGCTCTCTGCTTCTTTTGTGTTTAAACTTGGTTTTTCAAGCGCTGTTAATATTGTTTAAACAAGGTTGGAACATTAACTGTTTTCATTGCAGTGAATGTGCCCATTATGTGTCCACAATGATATTAACAGATCTCCTGAGTGTTTCCAGCTTTTTGCTTTTATTTCAGATTTCCAGCAACTGCTGTATTTAAGTTTTCTTTCAGAGCTGATTGGTAAAATAGCTAGGAGTGATGAGAGGGAAAACCTCTTTTCGCAATGAGTGGTTGGGAATTGGAATGTGCTACCTCACAGGGCGGTGGATAAAAATTCATTCATCATCATCATGCGTGCTCTTCAGATCCCTTGGCGATTACATGGGAATCATTCAACTTGGACTTATTGCTGTGCTCTTTACCATGGGCAGGGCAAGGAGGTAGGCCCCGAGTCTACCTCAGCCAGAATGGGATCAAACCCCGTGCTGTTGGCATCATTCTGAACCACGCCCTGTCTAGCCAACTGAACAAACTGGCTCCTGGAGATGCAATAATAGCTTTCAAAAGACAATTGAATAAATACTTGATTGAGCAAAAAATAGTCTGGGATGAGGGAAGAGCAGAGGAATGGAAAAAAACGGGATTGCTTTTTCAAAGAGCCAACACCAGCACTTATCGGCTAAATAGCCTTCTCCTGTGATGTAGTATTCTATGATTCGATTATATTATGAGTAATTTTGTGTGCCCTGTCTAAGCTTTAACTGTGGTTGTTGGGATGCAGCAGGGTCCCTTAAGTAGAGTTTTCTACATTCCAGTGGATGAACCACAGATTTCAAGGTGAAATCTGAATGGACAATTTTGTGCCTTTAGCAGTTTCTCAAAACATGTAGATAAGGAATAAACCCGCGAGAGACCATAGGCATCTCTCTCTGTTAGCGAGAAGTGGTCAAATACTTTGAGGAACACCATACATATCAAGCACAGGGCAAGGTAAGGAAGCAGGAATTCATAAACTACCACAGCTGATACGGGGATTGAACCCATGCCATTGGCATCGTACTGCAATACATTCCAGCCAACTGAGCTAAGCAAACCCCAACCTCAAAATATAATTATTAATTGACAGGCATTTACATCATACCCAATAATTAATTGTCAACAGCATCAGCTTAAGTTTCCATCTTCCTCTTTCTGCAACATTTCCCAGCCCAATATGTGGCCCCATCCCCACCCCAGAGCACTGTGCTCCTCTGATTCTCACTGCTTGTTCAACCGACTGTTCCCATGGCTGGTCATATCTCCATAGCTTCAAAAACATGTGCGTCTGTAACTGCAAAAACTGTACTTCTGTATCCAAGTAGTAAAGTTACAATAATATAGGGTTCATTTAGTATGGTTCCCTTTAATATAACTGATGAAATATTGGTTATAACTGCAGTTTAAATCATTCATGTTCCACTACATTCCCATTGGAATAATTATTTTTTTTGCATATTATTCACAAAGCTATTGGACTTCAGTTTTCATTGAAAAACAAATTAAATTACAAAATGTTATAATGATCCCAAAGTACTAATAACAATCTTAAAATCCATTACAATAAAGAGTACAATAATATATTCTGTCACCTTTAGGGTTGTGCTCTCTGTTGTACTATGTTTTTTTTGATTACCAATTTTGTGGGGCTGTTTCTACTTCATGTAGGTTGTTCATCAGCTTTTGCGAGTTTTGAACGTTGACATATTTAGTAAATCATGGTTTGTCATGGCTTATTGGGGAGACAATGGCATAGTGGCAATGTTCCTGTAAAGCTGGCACCCGATCTGTGATAAAAATGAACTTGCTCCCACAGCAACCCCCACCTCCCCCCTCCATGAACACAGAGGACCCACTTAAAAGCATCAGGCCCCCCCCCCCCCCCCCACCAGACAAGTTTCGGGACATTTCCCCCCTCCCTCCACCAAATGGGGTTCTTCAGAGGCCTACCTCTGGCACTGCCAACCGAGGTGGCACTGCCAGAGGGAAATCTCCACACAGTTGTTTGTGACCACAGCTACATCCAAGTGGACAACAGGGATCTGAAATTCATCCTGGAATGCTGGCCCCCTCAGCCTACTGCTGGGAGGCAACATCCAGGCAGCTGTCCTGCTGCCCCGTAACAGGGGGAATGGGGGGGGGGAGGGGGCAATAGCCTCTGATCAATGACCTCAATTGGTCTTTTAATCACCTTAAGCTATTCCACCCCCAATCTGGTCTTCCCAAAAATGTCTCAGGGATGGAATAGTGCCGCTATTGGCATGCCAGCTGGCAACACTAAATTATGTGCTGCCAGTCTTAGCTCCCATTGCTATATAGAAGCAAAAATCCTGTCCTTGATCTTGACTCCAAGTTTGCAATGCGAAGGAAATATAGTTTAGAATAAAATTAAAACTTCTACTATTTTCCAAAAAGTGTCAAAAAGACAAAACATTTTCTCCCGTGAAAACTCTCGGCAAAAAAATCACCATAAATGGTCCAGTCCTGTTGCTATGTTCGTAAGTCCTTTTTCAGCATTGCTTGGAGTTCAGCATGAACAGGAGCACTTCCACCAGGTGCCTCAAACTAATCTGCTCGGATCTACCTCCCTTGCCACGACCGGGTGACCACATTGCTGCCCTCAATCTGATGTTTCTCTCCCCTCGATCTCTTCCCGGTCCCAGCTTCCCCCTCAATCTCTCCCTCCCTCCTCTCTGGGCCCTGGATGTGATCTTGTCCAGCAGGTCAGACTGCATTGGCAAGCAGGCGCCCTCAATCTGTCTGACTATCACTGAGGGAATCTGAGGTTTAAAAAAAATCAAATGAGGTTCTCCTATTAAATTGAGACAGTCATAGAATCCCTACAGAGCAGAAGGAGGTCATTCGGCCCATTGACCCTGCACCGACAACAATCCCACCCAGGCCCTATCCTTGTAACTCCACATATTTACCCTGCTAGTCCCTCTGACACTAAAGGTCAACTCAGCATGGCCAATCAACCTAACCCGCACATCTTTGAACTGTGGGAGGAAACCCGGAGCATCTGGAGGAAACCCACGCAGACAATCTACAAACTCCACACACCTGAGGCTGGAATTGAACCTGGGTCCCTGGCACTGAGAGGCAGCAGTGCTAACCACTGTGCCACCGTGTCACTCTGTCTTTTTAAAGAAAGACAATTAAAACCATTTGCTGTCAGTTGTCAATGTTAGAATTTAATAAAATGGCTCAGCCTATTCTGAACATTAGTTCCTGAAAGTACCGCAATTCCAATCAACCATCGGGACTGAGAACAACCGTTCCTCTAATTAACAATTCTTAGGAGATTTACCTCCCCTTTCTCCCATGGAAGCAAGCGACTAACACATATGGTCTGCAGAAAACAGCTAGTCAGAAACTAGATTGACTTGGTGTGGGCTGTGATCAGAATAACCCCAAAATAAGATACAAAAACATTTGTTTCTGTGGCAGCACGAATATTAAAGGGGTCAGTGAAGGAAACCTTTAAACTATTTTTCCAGTGTGAGCTGCAACTAAAGATCAGAAGTGATAATATGAAACTCTTTGAACTCCTTAAGACAACTGGTATGAATGCACAAACTCTTCAAACAGAATCAGGAGATGAGAATCAGTCACAGAATTATAAATTTAAAACATATTTACAAATGATGGACCAAGCTTAATTGGCTGAATAATTGAATGCACCCTTACCACATTCTTCTATTTAATTAGATATACCCAGTGACGCCTTCCCCTTTCTTTTATTGGCTGTTCAGATGTTACCCTGCATTTGTAGCCCTGATACCACATGACTAAATTATGCTGACTTTTTAAAATCCTGATATCTGATGCCATTACTTCCATAGATGTCTGAAATAGCTGAATAATTGTACAAATAAACACAAGAAAGAGTAAACCGGAACAACATTTTGTGCACCTTAATACATGTCCAATCAAAAATTGTGCCATCAATATTTCAGTTACTCTGAGTCCTAATCTTATTTGCTTTAGAAAAAAAAGTTGAAATAAATATTTGCACACAAAGATATGTAATATAGAACAGAACCATGGTAACTTTTGGAGTTATCAACAGTCAGTTGGCGTCAGACCTCATCACAACCTTGATCCAGAACTGATTGTCAAAGAATAGAACAATACAGCAAAGAAGGTGGCCATTCAGCCTATTGAGTCTGTGCCAGCTCTTTCAAAGAGCAGTCCAGTTAGTCCCATTCCCCAGCTCTTTCCACAGATCTTTGCAATGTTGTTCCTTCAAGTATTTAGCTAATTGTGAAAGCTACTATTGAATCTGTTTTCACTACCCTATCAGGCAGTGCATACCAAATCCTAGCCACTTGGTGATAAATAGTTTTTCCTCATGTCTTCTTTGGCTCTTTTGCCAAACACTTTAAATCAATGTCTTCTGGTTATTGTCTTTTCAATGACAGTAGCGTTTGGCTAAGTATTGCACCAAGGAGCCGTACCAAAACTGAAGTCAATGGGACATGGGCAAGAGTACAAAATGCCAGTGTTTGGAGTCATAGTTGAAACTAAGAAAATGGTGGCTATCATCATAGCCTGGAATACCACTGTAATATCTCTTCAAGCATGTTAGACCCAAACAGTTGCTTTATTAATGTCCTACCATGTCATAAGGCCAGGAA
Source organism: Mustelus asterias (assembly GCF_964213995.1). Taxonomy (NCBI): domain Eukaryota; kingdom Metazoa; phylum Chordata; class Chondrichthyes; order Carcharhiniformes; family Triakidae; genus Mustelus; species Mustelus asterias. Next base: position 121,675,514 of record NC_135803.1, on the reverse strand, counting down.
CAGGCTGTTTGCTGACATTTCCAATGATCAGTTCCATTCACAGCTCTTCTAATAATAAAGCAGCCCACAACAGGTAACATCCAAACATGGGTTGACAATTAGCAGGTACAATTCACTTCATACCAGGTATTGAACACCTCGAACAAGAGACAACTCAACCAGTGTCTGTTGATAGCCGGTGACACCGCAATAGCTGAGTCCCATATAATCAAAGTCCTGAGAGTCACCATTGACCCAGAATCTGTAAATAATCAGCCATGCCAAATCATAAATACATGAACAGGACAGCTGCTGGATAGTCTGTGATGAATAGCCCATCTCCTGACCCTTCAAAGCCCCTTCACTATCTAGAGGCTGAAGTCAGCAGTATGATGGAAGACCCACTATCAGTCACAACATCATTCAGGATGTTAACACTATCTAGGACAGAACATTTCAATTGATCGTGTCCTCCGTCAGTGGACTTAGTATTCATACTCTCTACCACCAACAGACAGTGAACTGCAGCAACACATAAAGTTACATCAACAGCATACTCCTGCAACTTTACAGCCAAGAGTAGCAATATTGTGAGAATATCGTCATCTCCAAGATCGCCATTTTGACTTAGACTGTTCCTTCACCATTGATAGGTCAGAATCCTGGAATTCCCCAACTATTATCAGCAGAGCCATTACCAGAAGGAGTTAGACGCGGTAATTTAACAGGACAGTATGATTAAACTGAATACATCTGACTGTAGTAGTTACAAAAGCAACAATGTTCCCCCAAATTAGTACAATACTTATCAAAATGAAACTTTAATATTTAAATGTTAATAGTTGAATTTGAAATGTATCAGATTCTAAACTGAGACACGATCAGATTGTTATTGGAAGCTTCCGTACAGTTTCGAGGAAGAGCTAAAGGCCAAAGATTCTCAAGAAATGTAAACATTATCGAATTAGTTTTTTCTCAATGTTCTGTCCTTGCTTCTGCTCTTCTGATGGTAGCAATTCTTGCTGACTATGGCTTCAAAGGTACCGGTGACACTTTATTATTTTGTTCAATCACTCACAGTTGAGACATGACACCAGACAATAAAGTAAAGTTTATTTATTAGTCATAATTCACACTGTAATGAAGTTACTGTGAAAATTCCCCAGTCGCCACACTCCGGCGCCTGTTCGGATACGCTGAGGGAGAATTTAGCATGGCCAATCCACCTAACCTGCACATCTTTGGATTGTGGGAGGAAACCGGAGCACCCAGAGGAAACCCACGCAGACCCGGGGAGAACGTGCAGACTCCACACAGTCAGTGACCCAAGCCGGGAATCAAACCTGGGTCCCTGGCGCTATGAGGCAGCAGTGCTAACCACTGTACAATGAGTGTTGGTCGGTTGAATAACAATGGAAAGCATCATAGTTAAGCTCATCTTTACATACAATCTAATGCACTTCCAGCAAATGTCATTTGGTAAGGATCAGGAGCAAGAATCCTAATTTTCCATTGCTTTGTTCAGAGGCTCCAAGGTCAAATGTTTTCTTTCCCATGGTATAAGGTTACTCACATAGGCGGTTGTAGTATTTACGATGTTGGCAGGTTTCTATTTTCAATGAGTTCGACTGAATTTTATAATTTCCAATACCATTGAAACTTCAAAGAGGGTATTAGGGGAAGGCAGAGAGAAGAAATCATGAAAGCTGCTTGCGCGCTCTGCACTTCCCAGAAATCTGGAGTCGAGTAACTATCTGTTCGTGAGAGATTAGGAAAGGAAGTTGCCTGTTGCTTGCTTCTAATGAAGCCCTATACGGACATAGATAAGGAAATATAGATAATGATATATAGTTATCATTAAAACTATTGGTTATTGACAGAGTTAATGTTGCGCCTATGAACAATACTTCTGAGAAATGTGAGGATATTATGAAGTTAATTGAACTGTTTGGAAAATGTAGTCAAACCAAATTATTACAATCTTCAGCACAGCATCAACGCAGTTCTTATCAGAAGTCCATCTCAAAAAATTGCACTGCTTTACACACTGTAATGACACATCCACTGGGATCGAGAGAAACATTTGCTCTGTTTATAATGAGATTGGCATTAAAAAAATTCTACTTGCTGGCCCCGAAAAGATCAATGGGCTGTGATCCAGAGAGTTAACCGGGTTTGTGCTTGGAGCATTGGGCCTGATAGAGTTTGTGGGGTATGCACAATGGGCCAAGGAGGTAGATGTGGCACCATGAACACATGTTGGACATCCACTTACCTCATGTGGGCACCCAGGCTTAACCCAGGTGACTCCTGCAGACTTTCCTTTCACCATCTGTGTAAAATAACTACAGTAAGAAGTCTCACAGCACCAGGTTAAAGTCCATAAGGTTTATTTGGTAGCACAAGCCACTAGCTTTCGGAGCACTGCCCCTTCTTCAGGTGAGTGGGAGTTCTGTTCACAAACAGGGCGTATAAAGACACAAACTCAATTTACAAAATAATGGTTGGAATGCGAGTCTTTACAGGTAATCAAGTCTTAAAGGTACAGACAATATGAGTGGAGAGAGGGTTAAGCACAGGTTAAAGAGATGTGTATTGTCTCCAGACAGGACAGTTAGTGAGATTTTGCAAGCCCAGTCAAGTTGTGGTGGTTACAGATAGTGTGACATGAACCCAAGATCCCGGTTGAGGCCGTCCTCATGTGTGCGGAACTTGGCTATCAGTCTCTGCTCAGCGACTCTGTGTTGTCATGTGTCGTGAAGGCCGCCTTGGAGTACGCTCACCTGAAGATCAGAGGCCAAATGCACGTGATCGCTGAAGTGTTCCTCAACAGGAAGAGAACATTCTTGCCTGGTGATTGTCGAACGGTGTTCATTCATCCATTGTCGTAGCGTCTGCATGGTCTCCCCAATGTACCATGCAGCGTATCAGGTAGACAACGTTGGCCGAGTTGCAAGAGTATGTACCGTGTACCTGGTGGATGGTGTTCTCATGTGAGATGATGGCATCCATGTCGATGATCCGGCACGTCTTTCAGAGGTTGCTGTGGCAGGGTTATGTGGTGTCGTGGATACTGTTCTCCTGAAGGCTGGGTAGTTTGATGTGGACAATGGTCTGTTTGAGGTTGTGCGGTTGTTTGAGGCAAAAAGTGGGGGTGTGGGGATGGCTTTGGCGAGATGTTCGTCTTCATCAATGACATGTTGAAGGCTCTGGAGAAGATGTCATAGCTTTTCCGCTCCGGGGAAGTACTGGACGACGAAGGGTATTCTGTCCACTGTGTCCCGTGTTTGTCTTCTGAGGAGGTCGGTGCGGTTTTCCGCTGTGGCGTGTCGGAACTGTTGATCGATGAGTCGAGTGCCATATCCTGTTCTTATGAGGGCATCTTTCAGCCTCTGGAGGTGTCTCTTGCAATCCTCCTCACCTGAGCCGATCCTGTGTATACGGAGGGCTTGTCCGTAGGGGAGGCTTCTTTAACGTGTTTAGGGTGGAAGCTAGAGAAGTGGAGCATCGTGAGGTTATCCGTGGGCTTGCGGTACAGTGAGGTGCTGAGGTGACCGTCCTTGATGGAGATGCGTGTGTCCAAGAATGCAACCGATTCTGGAGAGTAGTCTATGGTGAGTCTGATGGTGGGATGGAACTTGTTGATGTCATCATAGAGTTGTTTCAGTGATTGTTCACCATGAGTCCAAAGGAAGAAAATGTCATCGATGTATCTAGTGCATAGCATCGGTTGAAGGTCTTGTGCGGTGAAGAGGTCTTGTTCGAACCCGTGCATGAAGATGTTGGCATATTGAGGTGCGAATTTGGTCTCCATGACTGTTCCGTGTGTCTGGATGAAGAACTGGTTGTTGAAGGTGAAGACATTGTGGTCCAGGATGAAGCGGATGAGTTGTAAAATTGCATCCGGAGACACCGCTTCGACAATCACCAGGCAACAGTGTTCTCTTCCTGTTGGGGAGCACTTCAGCGGTCACAGGCATTTGGCCTCTGATCTTCAGGTAAGCGTACTCCAAGGTGGCCTTCACAACACACGACAACGCAGAGTCGCTGAACAGAGACTGATAGCCAAGTTCCGCACACATGAGGACGGCCTCAACCGGGATCTTGGGTTCATGTCACACTATCTGTAACCCCCACAACCTGACTGGACTTGCAAAATCTCACTAACTGTCCTGGCTGGAGACAATACACATCTCTTTAACCTGTGCTTAACCCTCTCTCCACTCACATTGTCTGTACCTTTAAGACTTGATTACCTGTAAAGACTCGCATTCCAAGCATTATTTTATAAATTGAGTTTTTGTCTTTATATGCCCTGTTTGTGAACAGAACTCCCACTCACCTGAAGAAGGGGCAGTGCTCCGAAAGCAATGGCTTGTGCTACCAAATAAACCTTATGGACTTTAACCTGGTGTTGTGAGACTTCTTACTGTGTTTACCCCAGTCCAACGCTGGATCTCCACATCATAAAATAACTACTCCAAAATTGTTTTATTTTTTTCCTAAACTTTGGGGTCCAGGCTGTTTTGTTTGCTTGACAGGCATAATGGGGTCCACTTCTGTCATCTGGAGGTAAATATATTTAATCTCAGGTGACATATTGCCCCCACCAATAGCAGACAGCAATCCCAATATTATGCTGATCTTTTATGGACTGAATGGTGACAACTTAGCAGGTGTTGAGAGTTGGGAGAGAGACTTTGGGGCCGACCTTACCAGCTTGTCCCGCTGATTGATTGACATGGCAAGTCTGTAAGACCAGATGAGAGGTGAAAAGTTGGGTCCACGCCCAGTTTTTCACCTCCTGCAATGTTACCGGCACTGTGAAGGTGACGTCACAGGTGGAGAAGGTGGTGAAGAAGGCATATGGCATGCTTACCTTTATAGGACGGGGCATAGAGTATAAAAGTTGGGGTCTGATGTTGCAGATGTATAGAACGTTGGTTCGGCCGCATTTGGAATACTGCGTCCAGTTCTGGTCGCCACACTACCAGAAGGACGTGGAGGCTTTGGAGAGAGTACAGAGGAGGTTTACCAGGATGTTGCCTGGTATGGAGGGGCTTGGTTATGAGGAGAGATTGGGGAAACTGGGGTTGTTCTCCTTGGAAAGACGGAGGATGAGGGGAGACTTAATAGAGGTGTATAAAATCATGAAAGGCATAGATAGGGTGAACAGTGGGAAGCTTTTCCCCGGGTCGGTGGTGACGTTCACGAGGGGTCATAGGTTCAAGGTGAAGGGGGGGAGGTTTAACACAGATATCAGAAGGACATATTTTACACAGAGGGTCGTGGGGGCCTGGAATGTGTTGCCGGGCAAGGTGGTGGAGGCGGACACACTGGGAACGTTTAAGACTTATCTAGACAGCTATATGAACGGAGTGGGAATGGAGGGATACAAAAGAGTGGTCTAGTTTGGACCAGGGAGCGGCGCGGGCTAATTGTTCTTTGTTTCTCGTTTCAAGGCTTCATTCTATGATCATCTTGCTGGTGCCAGTACAGAGCGAGACTGCGGATAGTTGGGAACCTGTCTCGGGGGCAGGGAATTCAGATGGTGTTCGTAAAGCAGAAGTGGAAATGAATAGGGTTGGGAAACATTTTCTGATCAGGGCCAGTGTGATCTCCTGGACTCGTTTTGATCGCCTCAGGGGGTCGGAGAGGAATTTCCCAGATTTTCTTTTCCCCATATTGGCCCTGGGGTTTTCACTCTGGGTTTTCGCCTCTCCCTGGAGATCACATGGTCTGGAATGGGGGGGTGGGGGTGAGTTAATAGGTTGTGATGAACAAAGCATCGTAGCTGTGAGGGACAGCTCGGTGGATAGGATATTAGGATGTAGATAGGCTGGAAAATTGGGCGGGGATCCTGGATTCAGGATTCAATCCTGGACTGGGGAGCGGCGCGGGCTTGGAGGGCCGAAGGGCCTGTTCCTGTGCTGTATTGTTCTTTGTTCTTTGTTTTGCTGGCGAAATCATCTTTGCACCCTTGAAGCCGATTTCGATTTCAATATTCCGAACTTCATTTGAATACAATTAGTGAATTCTCAGGCATGAAGCTGATTTCGCTGGCAGAACGGGGCTGGCAATATCGGGAGAAGTGATTTTTTACACGCCCGATATTTTAGCTCTCGCTCATATTTCCTGTCCCGCTGCGCTACCTGACCAGTACAGCGGGGTAGAAAAATCCCACCCACAGCATCAAAGAGCCACACAAAGATGGATGTAGGCACAAAGCGATCCTCGTAGGTCCATGAAACAACCCTATTAATTAACACACTAATGAGAACAACTAAATCTAACAAGATATTTGGAAGGTGTGGCATTCTGCGTGCACCAAGTTAATCCCCAGAATTCCAGCAATTCTGCAAGGCTTGTAGCAGAAAGAGCCATTGGCATCAGCACTGCACTAGAGCAAAGGCTGATGCAGCTCCATAGAGCCATGCACTGATCTACACAGACCATACTCAGTGGGTACCTTCAAACTGTAAGAATGACCATCTGGCATCTCTTCAGAAACACACATTTGAGGTGATTCACAAAACCAGATAATGGTGAGTATGTACACAATGAGACAAAGAGCGATGAACATGGGTTTCACATTATCAATCACTTGGAAAACACAGATGCGTCACACCATCTGAAATGTTTACCACGATTCAAAAGAATGTTGATAACTATTTGTTATCGGCCAAGATTGACACGGGGACAGATTTTGAAAGACATGTATCTACAGACATAGAAAGCTATTGTGAAACCTACTGCTGTGCAATTTTTCATATATGACAGTTCACTTATTCCATGTGCAAGATGCATCGTCCTGGACTGCAAGTACAATCAATCCTCCTGGGTATCACAGATGGTCTGCACAGTGGAGCCTAAAAGCCTGATGACTGCAGGTTTACCTGCATGCTGTCACCTCACACTAGTGACATTTCATGGCATCATTCAGATTTCACACGGCGGATCAACCTCAAAAACTATGCCTATCACTTTTGTTTATGACCCAACATCAAAATATCCTGAATGTTTCAAAACAAGTGGCAGTTTCAGGGGAGCCATAATATTACACTTGCAGGAGAATGCAAGCCTGTCAATTGACCTGGTACATTTTGTGCACTGCAAATGCCAGCAACTACAAGAAGTACTGGTGAGAGATTCTACACTACAGAAACTGAGGAAAAGCATCATTGAAGGATAACCTGGTTGATTCAACATGTCCGCAAATACGTGAGAGCATTTTGGCCTTACCGGGACGAACTATACATTTCCTGGGGGGGCGGGTGCGGGGGGGGGGGGGCCCAACTTCATCACTCATACATGGGCACAGATTGAATGAGAAGGTTCACAAGAGAGACAGCTGATTGGTTGGGTTTGAACAGTGAATTTAAGTCGTTGTCCAGAATTGTGAGGCATGTCAAGAACATATGCTAAAACAGCACAGAGAACCACTGATTCCACAGAAAGCTCCTGTCCATTCTTGGTCCAAAATCGCAGCTGAACCACGTCCATGGCCTTCATCAGCAGTTTTGACTACTTTACCAAGTACCCCTTTATTTTACCGATTGTTCGACAATTGCACAATATGTCAAGCACAACTGTCACACACACTCTAACTCCTATTTTCAGTTTATTTGGTGTACCTAGAGAGATCATTATGGATAACGGTCAGCAATTTATTGGCAAGCGATTTCAGGATATGTGTGAGAAGTGGCATATAGCTATTGATCAAACTACTTCTCCTCATTACCCTCGCTGAACAGAATGAATGAATTATTTGCACGTTGGAATCCCTAATTCTCAAACAGATAGGACAAGCAAGATCTGCACATTGCAATGTTACATCTGTGAACAAGACTTTTATGTACAACTATTCCAACTCCAGCAGACCTCATCTTTGGCAGACTAGTGCGTGCCAATTTACTTACTCTCACCCATTCTACTCTCTCAGAAATTGGACAGCAACTTTTAAAACTGCAAGAGAAGATGACCAACTTCATCGAAGTTAAAAGGTAGGCACAGAATTGCCAAGTTACAGTTGGGACAGCAAGTTCACATCCAGGATCCCATTGAAGATCAGTGGCAACCAGCCGAGGTGACAAGGATTTGTTCAGACCCAAGGTCCAATGATATCATTACATACAAAGGTGCAAGGATGAAGCATAACCGAGGGCAAATCAGATTCATTACAGCTCTTCAACCACTGTGAAGTCTTATTGCGTTGAGGACAGAAACCCAAATGTAACAACATCCAAGAATAGCAATGCAACAGATCATTGTAAGCAATTAAAGAAGCACCCAGACAAGGTTATCATTACAAGATCTGGGCATACCAGCAGATTACCTCCATGCTTTAGACACTCATAGATTCATCAGACCTATCGATTTATATATTAGTAACTAAACATGAACATGCATTGCAAATAGTTCTTTGGAAGGGGGGGAAAGTTTCTAAAAAGAAAGGAGGGCATGTTAATCTACCTCTAAAGAGCTGCAGCATGACATCACTAGAAGGATGTATGCCACGTGACTCAGTTTTAGTTTCACTTTTGGTTTTGCTTTTAAGCAGAGCACGCAGACAAACAGCTCTGCTGGTATCTGCAAGCCTAATATCTATGTACATCTGTTCTCGTGTGCTTCGTCTCAATAAATGAACCCACAATGTGTTTACCCAATCCCTCATGTGTGATAGGTGCCTTTATATTATTATAAATGCACAACAAGTGGCACCCATACTAGTCTGTTAGATCAGATCCCCAAATTGAAGACCAGATGACTAAACCCTCCAAATTGTCAAAGGTATCTCTCAGCAGAAGTACTGCAAACAAAGCCTTTCACAAGCTGTCAGTACTTATTGGCATATTTGTCCATCTTGTCTTCAGCATTTTTATTTTCATTTTTGAGTTCTGGGAAGCCTGGAAAACCCATGGACCCAAAATCTGATTAACATCAGACTGATTAACATGTGGGAAATGATTTCCCATCGCTCTCTCTCTCTCTCTCTCTCTCTCTCTCGAGGGGATTGCTCACATGCAGCCCTATGCAGTTAATTATGGGAGTTAGTGGTTTGGAGCTTGATGCGCGTTATCACACACGAGGCTTGAGATGCTCAGGAAATAAAGGCTTTTATTTGCTGTTACAACGAAGCTACTAATTATATACACGATCCCAGACTGAGGGGTCCCAGACAGAGCAGAGACCTTTATACCTCTCCCAGGAGGCGGAGCCCGACTGGGATGTACCACAATAACTATAATACAAGGTGTAACAGCCCAACCCTAACCCCAACAGCAACAAGTAGAACAACCCATCCCTAACCCCAACAGCAACATATATACATACTTGTAGTATTGGCCAGACCCTGGCTCAGTACTATCTAGTGGGAACCAACGATGGTTCACCACATTCACCCCTCCTTTGAAGACAAAGGCCGGCGGGGTACAAAAAAACAGAATAATTTGTCATCAGTCTATAAGTTCAGACGGTCAGGGGACCGCACCGTCGTTGTGACCTCCTCAATACCGGCGATGACACCGGAGTAGGCACTCGCGTTCTCCCCAAGGCTATGTCCAACTGTTCCTCCACAGTCTCACGGGCCGGTTGACCCCGAGGTGATGGTAATCCATGGAGTTCCGACACGCCCTGAAGTGGCGACCATCCTCTGGACTCAGGCAAGCTGTACACGGGAGTAAAAGGGTTAAGTAATGGTCCCGATGCTGCTCGCGCCGTGTCCGGAGGGGAAACAAGAGTTATGGGGTTTGTAACAGGGGGTATGGGAGCGACAGGGGTTTCTACGTCCCCTGCTGGCACCAGGTCTCGGATGGAGACCGTGTCCTCTCGCCCGTCAGGGTATGCCACATAGGCATACTGAGGGTTGGCGTGGAGGAGATGGACCTGTTCGACCAACGGGTCGGACTTGCGGGCCCTAACATGTCGCCGCAGGAGGACAGGTCCTGAGTACGTCAACCAAGACGGTAATGAGGTCCCAGAGGAAGACTTCCGAGGGAATGAAAGCAGCCTCTCATGGGGAGTAGCGTTGGTTGCCATACACAGGAGTGAGCGTATGGAATGGAACGCATCAGGGAGCACCTCTTGCCAACGGGAGACTGGAAGGCTTTTTGACTTCAACGCCAGTAAGACAGCCTTCCAGACTGTAGCATTCTCACGTTCCACCTATCCGTTACCCCTAGGGTTGTAGCTCGTGGTTCTACTAGAGGCAATCCCGTATGAGAGCAGGTATTGCCTCAAGTCATCGCTCATGAACGACGAGCCCCTGTCGCTGTGAATGTAGCTGGGGTACCCGAACAGGGTGAAAAGATCACGGAATGCCTTGATAACCGTGGCAGCGGATGTATCAGAGCAGGGAATAACAAAAGGGAATCTCGAGTACTCATCAATGATGTTGAGGAAGTACACATTCCGATCTGTTGAGGGAAGGGGGCCCTTAAAGTCGACACTCAGTCTTTCGAAGGGACGAGTGGCCTTGACTAATTGTGCCCGGTCAGGTCGGTAAAAGTGCGGTTTGCATTCCACGCATACCCGACAGCTTCTTGTTATGGACCTGACATCCTCCACCGAGTAGGGCAGATTGCGGGCTTTTACAAAGTGGTAGAGCCGAGTGACCCCAGGATGGCATAGGGTATTATGGAGAGCCTGCAAACGGTCCTCCTGTATACTGGCGCATGTTCCACGCGAGAGGGCATCCGAGGGCTCATTGAGTTTCCCTGGACGATACATGATGTCATAGTTATAGGTGGAGAGTTCAATTCTCCACCGCAAGATCTTGTCGTTCTTGATCTTGCCCCTTAGCGTGTTATTAAACATGAACGCCACGGACCGCTGGTCCGTGATCAGGGTGAACCGTTTTCCCGCCAAGTAATGGCGCCAGTGCCTGACGGCCTCCACAATGGCCTGGGCCTCCTTTTCCACCGCTGAATGCTGAATTTCGGGGCCTTGGAGGGTGCGGGAAAAAAAGGCGACGGGCCTGCCCGCCTGGTTAAGTGTGGCGGCCAGGGCGAAATCAGATGCATCGCTCTCCACCTGAAAGGGGATGGACTCATCAACAGCGTGCATCGTAGCTTTCGCGATGTCGGCTTTTAGTTTATCAAAGGCCAATCGGGCCTCTGGTGTTAGGGGAAAAGAAGTGGACTTGATGAGTGGATGGGCTTTGTCAGCGTAATTGGGATCCCACTGTGCATAATAAGAGAAGAAGCCTAAGCATCTTCTCAGTGCTTTTGCACTAGTGGGCAGGGGAAGTTCAAAAAGGGGACGCATACGGTCTGGATCAGGGCCAATGACCCCGTTTTCCACCACGTATCCGAGGATGGCTAAACGGTGCGTACGAAACACACACTTCTCCCTGTTGTAGGTCAGGTTCAGGCGAGATGCAGTGCGTAGGAAATTCAGGAGATTTGTGTCATGGTCCTGCTGGTCATGGCCGCAGATGGTGACATTATCCAGGTACGGGAAGGTAGCCCGCAGCCCGTTCTGGTCCACCATTCGGTCCATAGCACGCTGGAAGACCGAGACCCAATTGGTGACACCAAAGGGAACTCTGAGAAAGTGATACAAGCGACCATCCGCCTCAAAAGCCGTGTATTGTCGGTCCTCTGGGCGAATGGGGAGTTGGTGGTAGGCAGACTTGAGGTCTATGGTGGAGAACACCCGGTACTGTGCAATCTGATTGACCATGTCAGATATGCGTGGGAGGGGATACGCATCCAGCTGCGTGTATCTATTAATGGTCTGACTATAGTCAATGACCATCCGGGGTTTGTTCCCACTCTTGACCACCACGACCTGCGCTCTCCACGGACTAGCACTAGGTTGTATGATCCTTTCCTTGAGGAGCCGCTGAACTTCAGATCGAATGAAGATCTGATCCTCAGCGCTGTAACGCCTACTCTGAGTCGCAATGGGCTTGCAGCCTGGCACAAGATTCTGGAACAGGGAGGGTGTGGTGATCTTCAGCGTCGAGAGACTTGCGTTGGGCAATTTGGAGGCTGCTGTTCTCCCACTGAAAGCGAAGGGAGAGAACCACCATACTGTAGGGTTACACTCCTCAAGTGGACCATGAAGTTTAGTCCGAGAAATATTGGCGCGCAAAGGTGCGGCAACAGCAGGAGCTTGAAACGCTCGTAAACCGTGCCTTGCACCGTTAAAGTTACCACGCAACTCCCTAGCACAGTGACAGACCGGGACCTTGATGCCATAGAAATTGTCTGTTTGACAGGTTGAATCCGGAGTCCACACCGCTTCACAGCGTCTGGGTGGATAAAACTCTCAGTGCTCCCGCTGTCAAACAGACAATAAATCAAGTGGTCGTTTACCTGAATGTCCATCATAGACTTGTCAAGTCTATGAGGCTTGGCCTGGTCCAGGATGATCGACGCCACCGTTGGTTCATGAGCGCCACTGCAGGCAGCTGAGATTGACGAGGATGACCCCTGCTGGTCGTTCGCGGTCGGTGCCAACCAACATGGCCGCTCCCATAGGTTGCACGTGGGCGATGGCGCCAAACTCAGCGACCCCTGGTGGTCACACATCTCCGACTCCGTCGACCGTAATGGCATCGTCCTGGCCTCGCATGTGGACGAAACCCTCGACGATGCCGACGACGAAGAACCGGGCTCCGAGGAATCGCAGGCCGCACTGCTGTTCCGAGAAGCAGATTTAGATCGGCACACTTTCGAATAGTGCCCCTTCTTACCGCAGGCGGAGCACAACACAGCTTTAGCGGGACACCGTTGCCGAGTATGCTTTGCTCCCCCACAGAAGTAACACCGCGGGCCGCCCGGAGCTGCTGCCGTCGTCTGGCCTGAGTGTGAGTACGCCATCATGCAGCTTTTCGAACCCGAGGGACGAGGAGGGATCAGCGACTGCTCCTGCCACGTTGTCTCCACGTGGTCTTCAGGATACAATACTAGGCTTTTGGAGGCCGTCTCCAACATATCCGCTAGTTCTATTGCCTTCGTGAGGTCAAGATTACATTTCTCCAGTAGTCTGAGTCGGATGTAAGATGATCCGATTCCTGCCACAAATGCATCTCGAGCGAGGTCGATCATATTCTGATCTGCCGACACTGCTTTGCAGTTACAGCCCCTGGCTAGCTGTAGGAGCTCGTTCGCGTATTCTTCCGTCGTTTTGCCGGACTGCCGTTGTCGAGTGGCTAAGAGGTATCGAGCATGCATTTCATTGGGCGGTTTAATGTAACGCTTCTTAAGAAGCTCGAGGGCCTTTGTGTAGTCGGTGGCCGCACGGATCGCGAGGTAGACGGTGTCGCTTACCCTCACGTGGAGGACCCGGAGTCTGTCATCATCTGTGGTGACCGCTGCGGAGGCTGCCAGGTTGTCCTCAAAACATTTCAACCAGTGGTCGAAGGTGTTAGAGGCGTCCGCCGCACGTGGATCCAGTGTAAGACGTTCAGGTTTCAATATCTGCTCCATACTCTATCGTTTTTTTTTCTTCCGACGAGAGTTTACTTAACAGCAAATAAAATTGATGCGCGTTATCACACACGAGGCTTGAGATGCTCAGGAAATAAAGGCTTTTATTTGCTGTTACAACGAAGCTACTAATTATATACACGATCCCAGACTGAGGCGTCCCAGACAGAGCAGAGACCTTTATACCTCTCCCAGGAGGCGGAGCCCGACTGGGATGTACCACAATAACTATAATGCAAGGTGTAACAGCCCAACCCTACCCCAACAGCAACAAGTAGAACAACCCATCCCTAACCCCAACAGCAACATATATACATACTTGTAGTACTGGCCAGATCCTGGCTCAGTACTATCTAGTGGGAACCAACGATGGTTCACCACAGAGGTACAGTCTCGGCAGGTTGTCAACTTTCCCCATTTTAGCCTACCACACATTCCCAAATTCACATGCTCTAGTGTATTAAATTTTAACCCAAAGTTTCATCTTTAGATGAAATGGGGTTAGTGGACAGGCTGTAATTAGACCAAGGTGCACAAATGGAATTCAATACCTATTCTAAAGTTATGCGTCCTGCCCTTAGTTCTAGATATTATTTTGATTTTACATTATGATTTAGAGTTAGAACCATAACATATGGGAATTTAAGAAGAAATAGAGTTGGTTGTAGCGCAAGCATTTCTGCAGTATAGCTTGAGGAGTTAGAAATAAAACTAAGGCATTACAGCAGCATCACTGCCAGGAGATTGTCAATACAATGTGAACACTTTGCACAGGCAATTTGACACCACCATAGGTCTACCTCAACCAGCAAGAGAGCCACTGTGGTCTGGGCGAAAGTTGAAGAATTTTAGCTAAGTTTAAAGTTTATTTATTAGTGTCACAAGTAGACTTACATTAACACTGCAATGAAGTTACTGTGAAAGTCTCTTGGTCGCCACACTTCGGCGCCTGTTCAGGTACAACTAGGGAGAATTTAGCATGGCTAATGTACCTAACCAGCACATCTTCTGGACTGTGGGATTGTGCTGACAGTTTTTAATTGCGTTTCTCCAACCTCCCAATGTTAAAATCCAACCAGGACCTCTAACCTTCAAATGGTAGCCAGAAATCCTGATATCTGACCACAGCAGCCAGGATTCTGGAGTTCATGTTCTGCTGTCCTGTCTAGCATTGGAACAGTGGGACGATGATGAGGAAAAACACCTTATTTTCTCAAAAAGACAGACCGGCTTAGTCTATAATTTTGTTAAATCTCTCTCTTGAAAAGAGGAACCGAGTGCTAAAACAAACAACTTCTGTCATTTGCAGGAAGTTTTATACTTCACCTGTGCCCAGTCTCCCGTTTTCCATTTCGGACATCTACCTCCTCGGCATCGTTTGTGTGTTTTAGGTCTTTCCAGATGTTTACAATTCTCTTCCTCGACTTCCTTTCCATCTTTAGTCATGCAGTAAACAGTGCGATACTTACTTCCTTTCCCACAGGAAATGGAGCACTGAAAATAAAGTAATTATAGATGTTATTATTTTTTGTTCTAGTTTACCTTTTTTTACAGTTTGAAGGGGTGATTTTCCTGGCCCTGCTCTTTGGAACCACCGATCGTCTAGGTGTAGTCAATATATCAGGTGGGTCAGAGGCTAAGGGTGCACACTCAATTTACCTCCAGTCATACAAATGGAAGAAAACCAGTTATGAACATTTCTTTAGAACTATCTCTAACCTGTTCACTATTTCAATATCCCATGCTTAGTTTCATTTATTTATTAGTGTCACAAGTAGGCTTACATTAACACTGCAATGAAGTTACTGTGAAAATCTCCTAGTCACCACACTATGGTGCCTGAGGGAGAATCTTAGCATGGCCAATGCACCTAACCAGCACGTCTTTCAGGCTGTGGGAGGAAACTGGAGTACCCGGAGGAAACTCACGCAGACACAGGGAGAATGCACAGACTCCACACAGACAGTTACCCAAGCCGGGAGTCAAACCCGGGTCTCTGGCACTGTGAGGCAGCAGTGCTAACCACCGTGCCACTGTGCCGCCCAGGATCCAGGCAAGCCGGTGTAATGGATGTAGACCCAGTTTCAAGGTCATGAAAGGTATACATGACTCTTCCTCTTTATTTCCCACCATCCCTCCCTCCTTTTCTTCCTTCCAGTTTTTTCATTCCTCCTCCAAATGTGCAAAATTACTGTGCCTTGATGCATAATTAATATCTACACGAAGATATAATATGATTCATTTTCTTAATGCATGTAAGTATGAAATGAAGGTAGACTTTCAAATCCTCAAAGAAAACAAATATGTGGTGCAGCAAGGAAATAAGAAGACTCAAATATTCCACCCATTTGGACCAGTATGGGGAAAAATGACATGAAGTATCAACATAAAGGAAAATAGCACTCATTTAGCCCTCACTTTGAAGCTACCAATGTCAACCTTTTACAGTAGGTTCACTGAACTACCAATTGTCTGAGTGCTTCTCAAGCACAGACATCTGACAACCCCACTTTGATTTCAGATTAGGCATTACTGAAAGATCAAAGAATCAAAGGAAGAGTGAAATGGTGACAAATATTTAACATGGCAAGTATTCAGAATACAACGCATTGCACAGCAGGGCAATTAAACTGTTTCATTTCATCGTTTTCAATACATAAAATTGCATAGAATACGCAGACAGAAACATGCCATTCAGCGCAACTAATGTTAGTGTTTGTACTCCACACACATCTTGCATTCTATCTATGTCATCTCAGACTTTCAGCATAGTTTTCTATTCCTTTTCCTCTCATATGCCATCTAGATTCCTTTTGTAAGCATTTAAGGCAAATGCCTCAACCACGTCCTGTGACAGCGAGTTCCACATTCTAATCAAGCTTGTAACAGACTGTTAGAAATCCAGGATTAAAAAGCTTACTGCCTTGCAGAAATCAGGTTTAAAACATTTCAAAACTGCATGAGCTAAAAACCTGAAGAGTTACAAATTGGTGCAGTGCTTTAATCGGATGGCATATTATGTTTTGGCATTGTTCACCATCAGTTCCAGAAATTTCACACACTTGAGTTCTTCATTCGAGCAGCAAAGTAATTGTCTTGAGTAGAAGTATGAAGATGTTTTCCCCAAAGGATGAAGAACTGAAGGACTGTGGAATATATCCTACTGACACATTCAGATTCTCAAAGATTTGGCAGGTTCTTTGATCGCAGTGGAGTAGCATGAAGCTTGAAGAGTAGATCATACAAAAAACTATTGAAAAACAATCAGAATGGAAGAAACTATGCCAACTGATGTCCTCCAAGTCCTTAGCAAAATAACCATATGATACCAAGAACATTCTGTTTAATTCATTGGTTGCGCTGAATTAGCAGCTCTCGGTGCTTAAGGTAGGAAGTAAGCTTTATTATTTCTTTACCCAGGTCAAAGAAGAAATTATTTTGACTAAAAAATAAACCAACATCCCTCTCAAGTTAACAACACTATATGAACATTCAGAGAACGAATATGGCATCAAGGAACCCTGGAAAAACTGGAGTCAATGAAGCAGTCCAGGCCCAAATGCAGCAAGACCTGGATGCTACCCAGGCTTGGGGCTGACAAGTGGCAAATAACATTCACACCACACAAGTGCCAGGCAATGACCATCTCCAACAAGAGAGAATCTAACCATCACCCTTGGCCATTCAATGGGAATATCACCGCTGAATCCCCCACTTTCAACATCTTGGGGGTTACCATTGAGCAGAAACCGAACTGGGTTATCCCTGTAAAAACAGTGGCTAAAGAGCAGGTCAGAGGCTAGGGAATCCTGTGGTGAGTAACTCACATCCTGACTCCCCAAAGCCTACCCATCATCTACAAGGCACAAGTCAGGAGTGTGGTGGATTACTCTCCACTTGCCCAGATGAGTGCAGCTCCAATATCACTCAAGAAGCGGGACACCATCCAGGCCAAAGCAGCCCCACTTGATTGGTACCCCTTCCACAAACATTCACTCCTCCCACCACTGCCACTTGTCAGCCTGTGGTGAACCATCGTTGGTTACCACTGGGGGTTGTGGATATCATCCTGGATATCATCCCACCACTGCTGAACAGTGGCAGCAGTGTGTACCATCTACAAGATGTACTGCAAGAACTCACCAAGGCTCCTTAGGTAGCACCTTTAAAACACACAACTGCTACTATCTAAAGGGACAAACATAGTGGATATCTGGGTACACCATCACCTGGAATTTCCACTCCAAATCACTCACCATCCTGACTTTGAAATATATTGCTGTTCCTCCACTGTCACTGGGTCAAAATCCATGAACTCCCTCCGTTTAAGCACCACAGGTGTACCTACACCATATGGACCGTAGCGGTTCAAGAAGGCAGCTCACCAACACCTTCTCAAGGGTAAGGGATGGGCAATAAATGCTGGTCTTACACACATTCCGTCAATGAAAAATTTAAAAAAAGATTCTGCAAGTGGAAAATGTCAACCAACATCAATAAGTGCACCATTTGGTTCATTGGAGAACAAAGTAAAATCTAATTATCGTTGACATTGGTGTGCTAATGGTAAAATGCATTGTGGGAGACATTCCTGTATCTGCATTTAAATAGATGAGAGGGAAATCAGTCTTGTTTCTTCACAGATGTGCAAGTCTAATCTCCCTGATTTTCTGATACTTGTTGTACATCAGTGATCAACTGCACACATGTGCAGATTCAGTAAAATTATCCATTTTAATGAGCAGAGCTGCTGTAGCCGCATCTATAAGTGTGAGTATAACTAGTCAGAAATAAACCCTGATTGTATTAAATGATCGAGCACAACAAAACAACTTTGAGGAGCTGGGCAGGAAGATTGTCCAACCCCTTCCTTCATTCTCTGACTTGTTTGTTGACTGGGCACCTAAGGCAGGATGTCCAAAGGATATGGAATTTGCACTAGCGATCTGACTCCAGAGAGATTACTTCATACGAATAAGATCTGATAGGTTAAACTATAACTCTTTGAGTAGCCCAGTGAAGACATTTTTTTAAACAAATGTCACATTATGATTACTCTTCACCCAGAATCACAACCTATTGAGTTTTGGACCATAGTTCAATTATGGACAAGGTTGCTGAAAGTATCTGTGAGCCAGATACCGGGTCAGTTTTTTCCACTTGCCCTCCACATTTTATTATGTAAAGCTCTTACTTATTAATGCCAAAGTGTTTGATCAATTTTCACCAGTGAACAGTAGAGCTCAAGTCATGATCCCTCTATCTGTCGCGCCTTCATCCTACACCCTGCTTGGCTTTGGAAGTCATGATGTAGAGATGCCGGCGTTGGACTGGGGTAAACACAGTAAGAGTTTTAACAGTAAGAGCTTTGGAAGAGCAGCAGGAACTGTAAAGTTCCTTGAACACGGGGCCCTATATTACCGTTTTGATTCTAAGTGCTGGGCAGACTTGAAACTGGGAGTGTTACAGATCCAACTTTTAGACCTGTTCTGAGGCGCCCCCATATGCACGTGATGCACATCAATTTGGACACGAGGCTCGAAGCTTCAGTAAAAGAAGGCTTTTATTAACTAACAATGAAGCTATCAGAACTTTGACACACTATCCCAGACTGAAGGGGTCCCGTCAGAGCAGGGACTCTTATACCTCTCCCAGGAGGCGGAGCCCGACTGGGGTGTGCCACAACAGTAACAAACACAGGTGTAACAACCCCACCCTAACCCAACAGCAACAGTAGTACAATCCCACAGTAACCTATATACATCTCTGTAGTACTGGCCAGCCCTGGCTCAGTACTATCCAGTGGGAACCAACGATGGTTCACCACAGCACGCAACCTGAAAAAAATATCAGCGATTCCGAATCACGCTACACAAGCTGTGGGCGGGGCTTAACACGCCCAAAATCCTGCAGTTCCGATCGGCGCCTCCAACTGCGCATCCGCAGAAAAAAAATGATAGAATGCTGCTCCCCTGCCACATCCCTCCAGGCCCCTCCCCCTGGCCCCCACAGACATTGCCCCACCCCCCCAACATTACTGACCCCCTTATCGGCCATCCCCCAACACCCAGACCAATCATGGGCCCCTCCCCCCTTCCCCCCCACCGATCTCAAGCATAGTGGCAGCGGATCCCCCTTCCTCTCCACCAATCTCAGACAGTGGACCCCTCCTTCCCCTCCACTGATCTCAGGCAGAGTGGCAGTGGACCCCCTGTTCCTTCCCTCCGATTTCCAGCAGAGTGCTGCGGACCCACCTACCCTCCCTTCTCCCCCGCAGCCCCACCACCGATCTCAAACAGAGAGCCGTCGGACGCTTGGCACTTACCTTCTCACTAACCCTCACTGATGGAGCGCCCGAACCAGACTTATATGGAGCATGTCTGTTTCGCGCCAATTCCGGATGGGTGAATGCAGTGGTAAAGGGGGAAGTGCCGGTAAAGTTGGGCATGCAGCCCATTAAGTCATTTTAATGCATGCAAATGCATTTAAATGGCCGTTGTGCCCGCTTCGGGTGCGGTCCTGATCGCGGCCATTTTTGGGGCCTTGATAAAGGGGGAACCGGCACGGAGGCAGGCGCGGATCGCGCTACTCACCTCACGCTTGATTTTACCAAGTTTTCGCAACCAAAAATAGGCGCAAGGCAATGATAAAATTGGGCCCAGAGTCTCCTCAATTTGCAATGTTATAATTCTAGTTGCCAGCATAATACCGTCATTCAAAATGTTTGCCTTATTTGTAATCAAAGGACTTAACATGAAACACTGAAAATAAACTTTGTGCAGAATTCCTTAGAAATGAGATAAATTATGCATTCATAAACTACATTATTTTTTAATTGTCGGTGTAATATTCTCTTTCTCCGTCAAGGGAAACCCTCAGGGATAGGTTTCATTCAAAAATGTCTTTTTTCAAACGGCCTCACATTCCAAGTGCTAATTAATCAAGGCCATTGCCACTACCCTAGGGACGATACATGAAAGGCGAGACAAGTGAACAAAGAAACAAAGATATACTGAAACTGCATGCTAAGGAGTTTTTTTTACAGGATTGAGAAAATGCAGCGAGTCTTGCTTGAATAAAGGGATAAAAGGTAAGTAAATACATTTTTTGCTTTAGCACAGTGATGGATGATCTTAGCACTTTGAGTCAGAGGAAGTTATAAGCTTAGCCACAAGGTCATTACCACTCGGCCAAGCATGATTCTTGGATAAAGTGTAAACATAAAAAATCATTTCAAGCAGCATGCAGATTACAAAATATAACCGAATGATGCTTCTGTAGTCCTGAATTTCATTGGATACATATGTTCAACATCTTATTGCATTCTGTAATGGCGAAGGTTGTAATAATGAAAGTTAAGTTCATGTTTTAGATATTATTATTTTTTATTTATTCATCTGTGGGACATGGGCATCGCTGGCTGGGCCAGCCTTTATTGCCCATCCCTAGTCGCCCTTGAACTGAGTGGCCATTTCAGAGGGCAATTGAAATTCAGCCACATTGCTGTGGCTAGTGGTATTATCGCTAAACAATTAATCCAGAAACTTAGCTAATGTTCTGGGGACCCGGGTTTGAATCCCACCACTGCAGATGGTGGAATTTGAATTCAATGAAAAATGTCGGGAATTAAGAATCTACTTATGACCATGCTGATTATCAGAAAAACCCATCTGGTTCACTAGTGTCCTTTAGGTAATATCAATTAAATGTTAATGCCTCCAAGATGATATTTTATTGATATTTGATAGCATATGAAAATTCATGTGGCAGCTTGGTGTATAAACATTACTTTTGTTCGTTAACCAAATTATTTATGTTCAAAAGATCTAGAACTTTATAAAAGTCACTGATATAACTTGTACATAGCATGGAAGACTTCTTTATAACAGCATATGATTACAAAATGTATTGTAGACATTATCAACTCTATTGATTTTCAGTTTTACATAAATAAAACCAGTTATCATTGCACAAGTTATATCAGGGGGTATACATGATGAGAGTGAATATATTAATTTATGCATAATGACTGCTGTTAGTGAAGGAGCAAATTCTGAAAATATCTGCTGACAGTGGCAAGTGAAGAGCCATATTAGCAATGAGATAGAACTGAACCTGAAAGATAAAGTACAAAGCATTGTTCATATTTGACCTGCGAACAAAGCAGAGTTGTCTAGTTTCAAAATGCACATGATGAAATTATCTTCAACGAATAAGTATCCTAAGGAAACAACAGGAAAAAATCAATGATATATTTTTGAAATATATGTGGCTCTTCAATGAATAAGTATCCTGAGAAACAACAGGGAAAAAAGAATTACATATTTTTGAAATACTGCAAGAATATATATGACTCTTCAATGAATAAGTATCCTAAGGAAACAACAGGGAAAAATCAATGATATATTTTTGAAATACTGTAAGAATAATATGGCTCCGAGAACTCTGTATACAGTCCTTCCTCTCTGTGTAGTTGATATAAATCTTGCTTTTCAGTAAAAAAAAGTTAACAAAAAGAAGTTAACCCTGTAATAGGAACTACTCCCCTACCTTTGGGAAAAGATATTGACTATCTACCTTGTCTATGCCCCTCATTATTTTATAGACCTCTATAAGGTCACCCCTCAGCCTCCTGCGCTGCAGAGAAAAAAGTCCCAGTCTATTCAGCCTCTCCTTATAACTCAATCCATCAAGTCCCGGTAGCATCCTAGTAAATCTTTTCTGCACTCTTTCTAGTTTAATAATATCCTTTCTATAATAGGGTGCCCAGCTTTTTCTGCCTGGATGTTCCTGCCTTGAGACTACTCAAACATATATATTGGGATATAACACTGGTTGTCAGACCCTGACTGTAATCTTCAGACACAACTGGTTGGTGCGCACTCCACTCTTTTGTAAAATGTGATGAGTGGCCAAACGCGTGGTCTTTAAAGAGACTGCTAGAAGTCTTTTTTTTAAAATGGAGAAATTTTACATTTTTGGGGGGGGCAGAAGGAGCAGGACTCTTCCCTCTGCGTTACTCCCAAAAATTCTGGCCCATGACTAGGTCCCACTCCTCACACCTCTGCCCTCATCCTTCCACACTGCACCCACCCCCCCCCCCCCCCCCCCAAACCTTCACACTTCTAGTCTCAACTGCCAACCATCTCAGCTTGGCAGCAGCCTAATTTCCTTGCCCTTCCACAACTGGATGAACTGTAGCAGCCATACGGAAACTGCAGTTTCATTTAAATGAGGTTTGAACTCAAAAATTGTTCAGATCACTCAACACTAGTTCTTACAGGACAGAGTAAGAGTTTTAACAACACCAGGTTAAAGTCCAACAGGTTTATTTGGTAGCAAATACCGTTAGCTTTCGGAATGCTGCTCCTTCGTCAGGTGGAGTGGAAATCTGCTCTTACACGACAGCACAGACATATCAACAACTTTGTACTGATTTTAAGAGGAAATTGACGATAAGCCTCAAAATGTTCTCAATGTTACTCATTTTGTTCTTTATCTTTGAGTAAACAGAATGCTCACCTACAATAAAATCCTGAGGAGACAAATCCCAAGGGATCTACCCACAGATTTGTGTTAAGAGGAGCTTCATGATAGTTGAGGAGGTCCTATTTCCACATGAATACAAGTCTATGTAATTAGATATGCCTACAGTCAAGTCAAAAACAACAGATTCAAATGCGAAATGAAAACACAGTAAAGCAGTAAATGTGTGTAAAAGTCTTTATTCAATCTGTTCACAGTTTACAATCTCACCCCTTCATAAGGTCTGCTTTCCGCTTCACACCATGATATTCCGTTTGCTGCATCAACTTCACCTTCTCTCTGATCAACAACACTGTCATCTTTACACAGGTTTAGTCATATTCATAGATTTTGCACGTCCATTCACAGGGAGATCCTCATGTCAAATGATGGCTTTTCTGACACTCCATGATTTTGGGCTCGTGTGTGGTCTAACTCTGCTCTGATTGGTTAGCAGAGTCATGAAACAGGATTAGACAAGTTCGGCTAATTCAGAGTTCCAAAGCCGAATTTTGACTTACCACCAGCACCGTTCTAAGGGAATCACTATTCTGCTGGCAGGGGTGGTTGACAACTTCAACATGACAAGAATTTTGTGTCACGCGAGTTTGAATCATTGCAATTTCACTGTGATTGTGAAGAATCCTATCACTTCACTGTGGAACATTTTTCCCAATTTTACCATTGTGTCTGCGTCCAGCATCATGCAGCAAAATGAAAACATGTATAATGGATCGGACTAGATTGATACGATTTGAATGAAAGCTAGACTTGATAGGGAGAAAAATTTGACGACCTTGGGTCTGTGAAGATAGAGGATCTCTCATAACTTATAGTTAATACCTTATCAATCATGTTTTATCATTTGCAGGGTATACGTTACTTGGAATTGTTCAACCACGCACAAATGCAAAATAGTGCACTATACAAATGGAATAAGCATTGTTGTACACTCAAAATAAGATGCCACCTTCTCTTTTCATAGAGAAGCGAGTCCTATGGACCATCAGCTGCAACTCAAGAGCACCATGTAACCATCAGTACCCTCGCTAGAAGCTGGCAATATCATGTAGATATTGATGAAAATGAGTGACCACTCAAGGTGACGCACCAACCACAGGTAAGGAAGGCAAAAGAGAAAATGCTGGAAAATCTCAGCAGGTCTGGCAGCATCTGTAAGGAGAGAAAAGAGCTGACGTTTCGAGTCCAGATGACCCTTTGTCAAAGCTTAAAATCTAAACATGCCACATAGGTATTTACAAGATCATCTTTCTTCTAAATTTCATCCATGAAGCTTAATAGAAAATCCAAGTCTTCATCAGTATCCAACTGACTAGCATCCAGCTAACAAAAAACTTTGCTTCTGTTTTTACTTTTGTTAGGAAATGACAATGCCAAGGCCATACCTTGTTTTCTCTACGGTGAGGACTTGTGTCCATATATCCACTCATACTGGTCACAAGGTTCAGACTCAGAGAACATTGGTGGGTAATTGTACCCTGACAGTTTATACTTACTTTTGCCAAAAATGACTGAGAGCAACTCAGATTACATTCTCCCGTCTGAAAAAAATGTTTCTTACTTTCCAATCTTCACCTTCAGGCAACCACTCTCAGCTACCATGCTTTTTCATTCTGAAGCCAGATGGTGGAGTAGAAAATCAGATGCCAAACTTTAACTTAAAACAAGATTTATTTACAGAATGGAACATTACATAAGACTGTTTCCTTCCTAATCAACACCAGTGTCCCAGAAGTCTCTCTTTAGGTATGTTCATGGTACTTCATCAATCAATGCCTGTATACCCTGAGCATTAGTATTATAATTAACATAACATTAGCATGCCTAGCCAGAGTGTTTCCCACCCCAGTTGCATTGTCTGGAAAAGGTCAGACACTCTGACTTTTCCCTGCGGGAATTGGGAGGGCAGGTGGGCTGGTGGTGTAGGTGGGGGGCGCTGGCGGTGTTGAGGGTGTAGTGTGAGTGCTATGTCCTCACTGAACTCAGTAGCATAAGCGTTGTGTATGCTCCTAACAAGGAGTGTGAGCCCTGTCCAGTCTGTGAATGTGTGTTAGCACTGAGAATTGCCTGGAAATGACTGGATCCAATTACATAATGCAGATACCTTAAAATCACTCTACAGCATCTCGGCAGGATCAAATTATACAATTCCCAACAAACTATTGGTTTGCCTTGTCCTCCAAGGGGACCAATCAGAATTGGAGGCCAACCGATTTGTGTTTCAAATAAATAAAGCCAACCTCTTTCAGTTTTGACAAAAGGTCATCAACCTGAAAAACGAATTCTGTTTCTCAAGCCACAGACGCTGCCTGACCCTCTGTGTGTTTCCAGTATTTTCTGTTTTTATCTCAGATTTCTAGCATCTGCAGTATTTTGCTCTTGTATGAATGAGGGGTTAACTGGTACAGGGTATAGATCCCTACTCAAAGATGTAGTCGATCTGCTTTTAAATACAGGTTGCAGGGGGTGTAACAGGTGAAATAGCAACCTCCATTGGTGTAGTAAAGGGGTCAACGAATAACTGGCATCAGAAATCTGACAGTTGCAGGCTTGCAAATATCCCTAATGAAGGTTGACCTAACAGGAGGCGGTGTGGTTGTGCAGAGATTTGAAAATGGTGATAAGAATTTTGGAAATCATCGCCATTGGACCCTGCAGGAAGTGAGAAATCCATGTGCAGGAATTCATGCAGAAGAGGACACAGACTGTAGAACAGTGGAGAAATTGAGATGATAAGGCACAGATTCAGAATGAAGTAGGGGTGCACTGCTACAATGCTGGAAAGATGTAAAGACTGGTGTTGATGATGGATTAAATGTGGTGTAGGAAACTCAGCACCGAAGAACCATGGAAGTTAAGGGAGCCTTGTCCACTTGAGGGAAAGGCCATCCTTTATGCTGGGTCACAATGGACAGCCTCTTTTGAATGAAGATCCTGGAACAGGCTTTCAGAACTACATCGTTCAACCACATTCCTTCTGAATTCATTGATGATTTACATTTCCCCATATCTTGAATGAAATATCTTCAAATAAATGAATAATGAATTTGGAAATAAATAAAACTCTCAAAACAACACCTACATTTTAAAGTAGTTCTGGTTATGATGAGGTGGGGTGGTTTTCAAATGTATTATTTTGAAAAAAAGTTTACCTGGTTGAATCAACAGATACCCGAACAATATATATCACAGCATGCTTAAAATACAGAAGCACGAAGCACAGCCAAAAGCTTCATTCTTACCATTCCTATATAATATCAGGAATTCAGTTTGTCACCATGCTTCACTGTCTGCTACTTAGCCAATTGGACCACTTGGTTTTGAATTATTCACTTGCGCTTGTTAATGCAAAGGATATGCATATGCCTCCATAAATGTTAACTATTACATCAACTGTGTTTTTTTACCCTTGTCTATATACACCAACATGTTTTGATCTGAATCCAAAGCTGTCTGTAGCCTGAATTAAGCTGACCTCTTTTAAATTACTTTATATGGGATATCATGTTTCAAAAATGTTCTGGCAAGGGGAGGGGGGGGGGGGGCGTGGGGGAGGGGGGCAGAATGCAAAAACCTCTGGAAACGATTAACTGATTTCTGATGAAGAAGGATGCTAACCTTGTGTTGCCTGCTGGTTTATATGATCACTGTGTGCAGCAACTGCTGTCGAATAGCTGTATAGTTTATGGGGTAAGCGTTCTCCAAGGCGGCTTTCAAGACACACGACAAAATAGAATCGTCGAGCAGAAACTGATAGCCAAGTTCCGCACGCACGAGGATGGCCTCAACCGGGATCTTGGGTTCATGTCACACTACATGTAACCCCTGTTAAACTGCCTGGGTTTGCAAAATCCTATGAACTGTCCTGGCTTGAGACAATTCACACCTCTTTAACCTGTGATTATCCCTCTCTCCACTCACACTATTCGTATCTGTGAAGACTTGATTACCTATAAAGACTTGCATTCCAACCACTCTTCACATTCCAATCTATAATTATCTTGCAATTGTGACTTTGCCTATATATGCCATGAATGTGAACTAATCTCCACCCACCTGATGAAAGAGCAGCACTCCAAAAGCTCGTGATTCCAAATAAACCTGTTGGACTTTAACCTGATATTGTGAGACTTCTTACTGTGCCCACCCCAATCCAACACTGGCATCTCCACATCACAACTTTGTACCAGACCCTCAACACTTCAAAGTTAGCCTGCACTATCTAAAGCTGACCTGCACTGCTGAAAAGAATGGTGCATTCTGGCTGGAGCAAGTACTGGAACAGTTGTGGAGCAGAGTCTAAGGAAGAAGAATGAATTAAGATGCAATATGGAAGAGAAGATGCTCCGAGGTTTTCTAATGTTCACTGGACACCTTGGTGCAGAAAGTAGAGAGAGGGAGAGATGTGATCTATCCATACGGGACCTGGAGTTTCTCCAGACAAACTTGCCAAAGCCACTCGGATTAGATGGCTGTGCCATGGTCAACGGCAGGAACCAAGCCCTGAGGAAATGGATGCAGTGCTGCAAAAATTTCAGTGACCTCATGTGAGTGGTCAAGTCCACTCATGTATCTTCAAATGCCAGATCTCACCAACTGCACCACTAGCATACACAGCCCAATGCACCACTGAATAGTGATCATACCCATTAGTTACTGTTCAGACACTGAAGCAGCCCCTGCCTGTATACAGCAAGACTTGGACAGCATTCAGTCTTAGAAGTGATATGTAATATTTGCACCGGAAAATGACAGGTAATGACCACTTCCAATGAACGAGAACCTAACCCATCTCTCATTCGCATTCAAAGGCATAATCATCACTGAATCCATCACTATTGCTGGGTCAAATTCCTGGAACTTCCTTCCTAATAGCACGCTCCCTGATAGCACTCTGGATGTACCTACACCACAATTACTGCAGAAGTTCAAGAAGATTGCTCAGTATCTCAAGAGCAATTAGGACAAGCTATAAATGCTGGCTTGTTAGCGATGTCCACATCCCATGAATGATTTTTTAAAAATCTACCCATCACTCACCTACCAAAAGGTTCTACCCACCAGAGCTTATACCTGATATTCCTATGCACCACCCTCACACACTTAGGATTCTACAAGCCTCACAGCTATATCTCACGCTCACTACCAGCTATCCAACCATGACAGTCAAACCACTTGTACAAATCTTTCTGACACATTTCATTCTCTCTTGCAGGACAAGGTGGCACACAGCAGGAGGAGCCAGTTACCAACCAGAGGAGAACAGGCATGGCTACATTTACAGACACACATGGAGTGCTGGCCCTTATTTACTGAGGCTGTGTCCAGCTGTAGATCTGAAACCATCAAAAATGATGGCAATTACGTTCTAACAGATAGCATGTATACATTGTACTCGGATCAAAATGTGATACCATAGCAGTTTGCACACTGGTTGAGCAAGTTTGAGCTTTTGAAGATGTTTCAAATGTTTAAATTATTGGGAAAAATGAGCCGAAAGAAGGTAACTTTACATTTAAAATGAAGCTGACTCCAGGCAATAAGCACTAGTAACAGTTTAAAGTTAATTGCAACCACACAAACCCATATCTATAACAGTTGGAATGCTAAGTTTCGTCTTTCTTCAACAGCAAGATATAAAATTGCTGCCACATGCAGAATCCCTCAAAGTAGTTTTCTACTTCTCACACTGCACTGAAACAACGCCAAGCAAAGTTATGAACAATAATCTCTCCGCACTCCTCCTTAACCTCTTATCAGCCCTC
This sequence comes from Mustelus asterias, assembly GCF_964213995.1. NCBI lineage: Eukaryota > Metazoa > Chordata > Chondrichthyes > Carcharhiniformes > Triakidae > Mustelus > Mustelus asterias. The sequence goes on along the minus strand of NC_135803.1, from coordinate 121,646,788 downwards.
AACACAGCTGACTATGTCATCCTCCTCTAACACTCCACTGTTGTCCTGCTTGGTGCCATGGTCCTTTGTTCAGATTTTAGGCACTGCATCTTCACCAGTGGCTTTCCTTTCCACCCCTAAACTGTTACTCTGGAGTCTCCCTAGCATCCATGCACAGGGCCCCTTCTCTTCCTCATTTGCATGTATCTATTTTCTGACATCACTCATAAATATGGGGCTGCATTTTACCAGCCATCTGGACATAGGCTGGGAGGTGGGACGCCACGTAAAATGGTGATGGAAGGCACCAGGAGCCAAACCCAATGTCTGCCCACCGGCATGGGATATTACTACAGGCAGGAACCTCAGTGGCACAGTCGCCCACCAGACACCCAATAAAGTCACTTAAGTCCCCACCTAAGGGCCACTTCCAACCCTGTCACCATTTTACTGAAGGCTCCCAGTGGGAGGGGAACATGGCTGATCTATTGCCCAAAAAAGCCTCCCCAGTGACAATGGCTGTTGCCATGACCTCTGTACTCTGGCTGGAGGGTTCACAACCATGACCACAAGGCACACAGATAAACAACTTGTTTCAAGGGCATCTTGGCATGGAGGTGCCACTTCTAGCAAGCACAAATGGGCCATGTTACACGATTGACTGATCATCATAAATTTGTTGTTATTGTAGCTGTTTGTTTTAGAATTCAGATTAAAACCATGGTGAGATTTGAACCTGGAGCCCAAGAGCATTGCTTTAGGTTTGGAGTTTACCAGGTCAGTGACCTGTACCACTAGGCCATAGCAGGAAGCCATTATTGTAGCTATTAGCGCACTCAGGATGTTTTTTAGCAAGTGCTACACAATTGTGGAATCACATCTAAACAGTAGACACTTTGGTTTTACAAGCGTGGGCTGGTTGGGTATGGTCTGTACTCTGTTTATTGTGAATAATCAAAGGAACATGCTGTTTAATTCAATCAGCCAATCACTGAGGCATACGGCCTACATATCTGGCATTGCACTGGCACTGTCATTTGATTGTTAGTAGACAGAATGTCTTTTTGGACTGCTGGAGGCGTCATGTTAGTGGAAAATATCACCCGCATAGCCACTGCATAACAGCAGTGTGAAATGGCTTGCTTCGCCTGTTGTTCAAAGTTTTGAGATACTTTATGTTTCTGGGATAATTTGAGGTAGACCAGGCATTTTTCAGGTCCAAATGAGGACTTTTAACCCATCTGCGAGTTTGCATGATACATAGTGAACAATAATCTGATCAGGGTAGTCATTGTCCCAAAGGGAATCATTGATGCACTCTCTTTCTGCATCAAGCCCGCAAGGTGAATAAATGGCTAGGGAATTATTTACAAGCTTGTTGATCAGGCCAATCTTAGGTGCTATATGAATCCCAACGTGTATATTAACCAGTGAAGTTAAGCATGTGGTAGCCAGTGGTGAAGAATCCATTAGTGGATTTCTCCATTAATCCTGAATGGGCTCATATTCTCCATACGTCATAAATGTCAGTGCATTATAAGCTCTGTGGCTGCAGTGCCACTAGATGTGCCAGATTTTGTTCATCTGTCATTCCAGTGCTTGCTGACCTACAATGGTACCCCAAATGTTTCAAATTTAACATAATCATCCTTGCATTTAAATACCTGCAAAGCCCCGCTCTTATCCCTATAACATTCTCCAGTCTGGTAACCCTCCCTAGACTCTCTATCCTTTACACTCTGGCTCTTGTGCAGCCATATCTTCAGCTGGTTCTACTCTGGAATTCTACGTCAAATGCCTGCACTTCACCATCTACCTCTTTTCAGAAAATCCCGAAACCTGCCTCATGTAACACCTTTTTGAAAGGAAAATGTTCCAGATTTCCATTGTCTTTGCATGAAAAAGGTCTTCTTTATTTTGCTCCTTAATGTCCTAGTAGAAGAGATAGTTTCTCTCGGGGTCATTTTAACTTTTGACAATAGTATAAAGCTGACCGAATCAAATTGACTGTTCACTTTACATGTCTCCATTTTCTTATCCATTAACTTCCGAAGACGAGAGGAAAGAAAGAAGGATGTGCATTAGGGGGCGCAGTGGTTAGTACTGCTGCCTTGGGCGGCTGTCTGTGTGGAGTTTGCACGTTCTCCCCGTGTCTGCGTGGGTTTCCTCCGGGTGCTCCAGTTTCCTCACACAGTCCAAAGATGTGCAGGTTAGGTGGATTAGCCAATGTAAATGTGCAGGCTTACGGGGATGGGTTGGGCGTGGGTAAGATGCTCTTTTGGAGAGTCAGTGCAGACTCCATGTACCAAATGTTTTACTGGCAATGTTGACTGAGAAATAAATATTGGCCAGGGCATTAAGAATAGCTCCACTGCAACATATAATTTTTTACATCCACCTCAGAGGGCAGGTGGGGCCTCCAACTAACATCTCTTCTACAAGATGACAGCTCTGACAGTGCAATGCTGCACTAGAAAACCAGCCTACACCTTTGTGCTCATGTCTCTGGGATATGACTTGGAACACACAACCTTTTGATTCAGAGAGTGCTAACAACTGAGCCACAGCTGATACTAATTCATATGTTCAGATTTTTTTCTTTTGCGTGGCCTTATTCTATCCTGGGACTTCCAAAAAATAAATTCCCGACCCGAGTCTGTTACTGAATGTGTACAAGACCAACATGCTCATATCTCCTGATTGAGCAACTCTGCTGATTGATGCATCCAGGAATATATAGATATAGTGTCCTACATGGCAGCAATGTGTGCCTGCAAGATGTCAGTATTTGTGTACATGTGGCTTTGTCTATGTACACAGTATTATGTAGTGACATTTCGGGGCAGCTTGGAAAAGATCCTCAAACTTGAAATATACTGATATTTTAGGTTTGTTGTTGGTGTTTATGTTTCAGTATTTACTCCCTTAAAAAGTCCTATTAAATCTGTGCACAGAAAATGCTCCCTTTTTTAAGCCTTTCTCACAACCATAATTTAACAGTTCTGGTATCATTCTTGTCATTTTCACTGAGCTCTACAATATCTTATAATGGTGTGAGCAGAACTCTGCAATACTTCAAGCGTCACCTAATCACTGTTCTGTATAAATACAATGCCATTTTCTGGTTTTTGTATTCAATAATGCCTTCATGAAAGAAACAGTGGGAGAAACTGTTAAAACTTCCCGTAAAGGCATAAAGCAATACATGAAGTGCCTAACTGAAGTACACAGTTAGGTCAGCAGAGGGCTTTGCGTTCTGCATTGCTCTGTGCATTTATTGAATTAATTCATCTGGACTGCTTTTATTCTGACTCCTGCTAAAATCTATATGACTTCTTTGTTCTTTATAATGCATGTTTTATGTTTTGTTTTCAGTGTTAAGGCTCAGATCTCACGGTCAGTGGTGAAGTGACAGGATGGTCTCAGACCTTGAAGAATGCTGTCCACAAGGATTAAGGACCTCTATGGCATGGAATTCCTTCTTCCCGACATTAATTTGAACCTGCATCTAAGTCAGGGAGATCTCCATGCATCCAACAACAACAATGGCAGCAAGCAGGATAAGCTGCTAATCGCATTCTGACATGCAGAAATCAGGGCTGGAATTTTCCATTCCCGCTTAGCAGTGGGTTTTCCTGCAGCAGAAGTGGCTTGCCACTGGTGGGATCTCCAGTCCTGCCACCAGGGAACCCGCGGCAGGACCCGTCGACTTCAGCAGGACTGGAAGGTCCTGCCAGCAGAAAGGGCTGGAAAATCCTACCCCAGGTGTTCAACTACACTTTTCCACTTATATTTCAAAATGTTCAGAGTGAAATAAAAGATTGAGATTAAGGTAAGAGCAGAAGTATAATAAGCATGTTATAAAAACTATTATTCAAAATAATTGAATTGTTCCATAATGAGAAAAAAATGACACTCCACAAGTTTAAATTAGTGTTTTAGGGTCATGATGTTGAGCATCAATTATGAACCTAGTGCATTGTTAAAAACCCTGTTTCAGCTCATTCAACAAAGTGTAACATTTTCAAGGATTTTTACAGAAGGATGAACAGTATAAAGGGGTAATTGTTGTCAGTTCAGTGATTTCTATTTGACTGCAGTCTGTGGGGATTTCAACATTGCACTCTCTGAAGTAGCATAGAATCGCTGACAGTAACTTTTGAATCTCCACAATTAACTCCAAAAGTGATTACATCAATACTGAAGTTTCACTGTTCAAATTACCACAAAGTTCAGGTCATTGTTTGCTACATTTATGAATGCACTCTTAGCTAGTCTACTGCTGGTACGAGAGGAGTTGCAACTACATCTACCTCTTTCTTGCCTCCTGATGCTGGGAATTTTCAGGGAACAGTTTGAATAATGTATTTTTGATAGACTCCTGGCTGGATTTTGGATTCCATTCCTCCCCTCTTCCATTACACAGCCTAACTGGTGTCACGGAGAATGGATGTGCCAGGCCTAGTGCATTTACTGAAGTGTTTAGTAGTTGGTAGTCTTTGGGTATTCCTGAAAATTTGTTTTTTTTCAAATTTCTGGTCAGATGCAGCTTCAAAAGCAACTACATTTGAAAAATGTGCAGCCACCCTGCATGGTAGAATTTGTATATTCTGAACATGTCAAAAGGCATACTTTCTATGCCTTTTAGCTTTGACAAAGGGATACCTGGACTCGAAACGTCAGCTCTTTTCTCTCCTTACAGATGCTGCCAGCCCTGCTGAGATTTTCCAGCATTTTCTCTTTTGGCTTCAGATTCCAGCATCCGCAGTAATTTGCTTTTATGTCAATTTGTATTCTAACAGCCCCCATCAATTCCAACAATCACATTCATAACTGGGGGTCCAATTGATTTTCAGTATTTGAAGGATCGTGCATGGTAATGAACACCATGCACACATCAGAGAACATCCCCACTTCTAACTTTATGTTGGTGGGAAGATCATTGATGCAATAATTGAAGATGGTTGGACGTTGGGCATTATCCTGAGGAACTCCTGCATTGATGTCCTAGGATTGAGATGATTGGCCCCCAACAATCACAACCATCTTCTTATGTGAATGTAAGAACATAAGAACTAGGAGCAGGAGTAGGCCATCTGGCCCCTCGAGCCTACTCCGCCATTCAATAAGATCATGGCTGATCTTTTTGAGAACTCAGCTCCACTTACCCGCCCGCTCACCATGACCGTTAATTCCTTCACTTTCAAAAATTTATCTACCCTTGCCTTAAAAACATTCAATGAGATAGCCTCAACTGCTTCACTGGGCAAGGAATTCCACAGATTCACAACTCTTTGGGTGAAGAAGTTCCTCCTCAACTGAATCCTAAATCTGCTCCCCCTTATTTTGAAGCCATGCCCGCTAGTTCTAGTTTCACCCGCCAGTGGAAACAACTTCCCTGCTTCTATCTTATCTATTTCCTTCTTAATCTTATATGTTTCTATAAAATCTCCTCTCATTCTTCTGAATTCCAAAAAGTATAGTCCCAGTCTACTCAGTCTCTCCTCATAAGCCAACCCGCTCAACTCCGGAATCAACCTAGTGAATCTCCTCTGCACCGCCTCCAGTGCCAGTATATCCTTTCTCAAGTAAAGAGACCAAAACTGTACACAGTACTCCAGGTGTGGCCCCACCAGTACCTTATACAGCTAGGTATAACTTCAACCATTGGAGAGTTTTCTCTCTAATTCCTATGACTTCAATTTTGCAAGGGCTCCTTGATGATAAACTTAGTCAACTGCTGTCTTGATATCATGGGCAATCACCCTTCCCTCACATCTGAATTTCAGCACTTTTATCTGTGTTTGGACCAAGGCTGTAGTGAGGCATAGAGTCAAGTAGCTCTGCCGGAACCAAAAGTGAGCATCGATAAGCAGGTTAATGGTAAGTGTCACTTGATATCACTGTCAATGATTGAGAGACTGACGGAACAGTAATTGGCATTTGTCCTTCTTTTTGTGGACAGGGCATACCTGGGCAATTTTCCATAGTGTTGGGTAGATGCCAATGCTGTAGCAGCTGTATTGGAACAGCTTGACTCGGGGTGCAGCCTCTCAAAAAGCTTTCACAATTTGGCCTCTAATTTCTATCAAAGCTGCTTGAAAAAACAAAGATCACAGAATGTGGAGAACCATGCTACTCTTAAACTGCTGTTGGACAGATTGCACGCTGGAAATTTCTTCAAACTGCACACATTCAATGCAATGATGTAGCTAAAAGTTCTCTATTGGAGACAAAAAAAAACCTCCTGATGAAGCTGAGGGTTTTGAAACAGACTGAGGGCTTGAAGTAAAAACTTAAGTGAAAGCAAAGACAATTCAATGAAGAAATATTGCATCAATATGAAATCTGTCATTTGAATGTCTTCATTTGCTTAAACACCTATTTTAGATGAAATAAATCCAGTTACTGAGGAAAAAAAGGCTGATTCATTTTTCAGAAAATCATTTTGAATTATCTAATTCATTCATCAATAACATGATGTAGAACTGTTCACACAAAGAAATACAATTATAAGCGATTATATAGAGAATTTCAATATTAAACATTTAAATAAAAGTGTGACAACTATCATGGTGAAAGAAAATAGCACTTTTGGACAAGAACTTCCTTCATACATATGATTTTTAACATTTATAACTTATTTGATGCCAATGCTAAAACATTTAACTACATGGGGACAAAAAATTATCTCAACAGACACTAGCTACATCAATAGCCTAAGAAATGTCCCCTTTTCTCCAAGATGCAGATAAAGGTGCAGATTCATAAATTCTAAACTGCAGGGAAGTAGAAAGAAATGTATCAAGAGCAAGTGGGACCCTAGGTTTATGAACAGAGGTCTTGAACTCATAAACAAGGCTGCAATAATGATTCAGTCCAAGATTTTGGTGAGGCTGCAGTTGGCAGTACTGTGTGCAACTTTGAGCACCCTATTATAAATAAGACACTGAAGTTCCAAAGTAGATTCACTGGGACAGTTTAGAAGATAGGAAACATAGTTATCATGAGAGACTTGAATTCACCAGAAGAGGCGGTAAATGTGACTGAAAATATTAAAGGATTTGAGAAGATAGCGAACAAAAGATCATTTCTATTCATCAGTGAATTCATAAAAAGGGGGCATACATTAAGGATCAGCACTGGGAACATGAAACGGAAGGGTTAGAAGAATATTTTCAATCAAGAGATAACTAGAATGTAGAATACATAATCATAAATGGCTATTAAATCCAAGTTAATCGCAAGATTTCAGAGGCAGTTGAATAAAATTATTAAAATTCAGGAAAATGGGATTAAAATAGATCCAATAATGTGAAGCTGAACTTGCATAGGCAAGATGGTTTGCATTTGTGCTAAAATTTCCATAATTCTATATTAATACCTCACTTTGCATACTTTAACCACACTGTATATAGATCTGAGCAATCATGAAAGTTTTGTTTCCTTTACACATGAACCAAATAATAATTGACATGAATTTCTAAACCAACAATAGTTTATTTGTAGATACCACTGATTTTGATCCATTAAGTCTATAATAATCTTTTGAAAAAAAGAATAAATTGCTGACAAAGTTTAATATCTTTTGGAGATATTCAATTCTAGGAATGGAGACCATGATACCGAGGCTGGTCCAAGTACAAGATGTGGAGAAACACCTTTTCTACAGAGCATGAAGAAATCTTAATGTGAAAAACTGGCCTGGACATCAGAAATGAATCTGAAGAGGTAAACATTTGAATGGCAAAATGCAGACACTGTAAATGAAACAGGTGCTGAAAACTTCTACATATTTTGGTTCAATTTGTTCTTTACTATTTTTAATCTGTCTCCTTAAAATCATTAACCAATTCCAAACTTCTTGTCCAAGCATTCAGTGAATAAGTAATGTTCTGATTATAGAACATAGAACATTACAGCGCAGTACAGGCCCTTCAGCCCTCGATGTTGCGCCGACCAGTGAAACCAATCTAAAGCCCATCTAACCTACACTATTCCAATATCATCCATATGTTTATCCAATGACCATTTAAATGCCCTTAATGTTGGCGAGTCCACTACTGCTGCAGGCAGGGCATTCCACTACTTTCAGATACACGAACATTGATTTAGAGGTGACTTCTAGAAATCAATGTTTTAAAGTTTATTTCTTAATGTCACAAGTAGTCTTAAATTAACACTGCAATGAAATTACTGTGAAAATCCCCTAGTCACCACACTCTGGCACCTGTTCGGGTACACTGAGGGAGAGTTTAGCATGGCCAATGCACCTAACCAGCACGTCTTTTGGACTGTGGGAGGAAACCGGAGCACCCAATAGAAACCCACACAGACACGGGGAGGAAGTGCAGCCTCTGCACAGACAGTGACCCAAACCGGGAATCGCACCCGGGTCCCTGATGCTGTGAGGCAGCAGTGCCAACCACTGTGCCACCGTGGGAGAGGGAATTATAACATTTTCCATTTTCATCTGTAGATTTGTAAATTTCCTTGCACTGCAGACTCTGATTGAAGAGATAACGATTCCAATACAGCAGATTAACTGTCTGATGAGTTTTATAAATAGAAAATGTAGAAATAAGACATTGTTTCAATAATCTGTGCTTTTTCCATTCATTATTTGAAATTAGTTCCAATAGACAAAAAGAATGCTTGATATAAAGGGGTGCTTCATAGGGCTTACACCTCAATAACATCAATGGAGATTGATTATTCGCTTACATCTAGTCTTTTCAGCGAACAACAATTGTCTGACATGTGATCTTATTGGATTTTAGAAAACAAGTAAGGAAATGGAGAAAAGTAAATCAAGAATAGTGGAGTGTCACCTCATTCACCTTAAATCAGTGTCATTGGTTCTAGGCCCTTCCGCTAATGCGAACAGTTTCTCCTGAACTACTCTGTCCAGATCCTTCGGGGGCAGGGGCGGAGGTGATTCTCCCATCCTGCTACGCTAGTTTTTTAGCGCAGCGGGCCGGGAGAATCCCGCTTGGGCAATGCGCGGGATTTACGCATGCTTTCCTGCTGTGACAGCATCTCCCAACGCAGGATTTTCGTCAGTGTCCACTCAGTGCCGGAAATCGGTGGAGAGGCGGGGTAAGTATTTAAATCCTAATTTTACAATAATTTAAATGCTATTAGCGGGCCCAGGGCTGAAGTCGCCAGGCCCGCTAGCACCTCCCCCTCCCTCCGTTCCCCCCCCCGTCCCCCCCACAACCCGCCAGAATGTTTCACTCCAGCGGGGTTTATAGTAGCTATCTTTAGAATTGTACCCTTTATTTTATATTGCCTCTCCTTATTCTTCCCACCAAAATGTATCACTACACACTACACATTAAATTTCACTTAAATTACATTTCTCTGCATTATATTTCCTGTATTGCGTGTTCGCCTATTTCACCAGTCTATGCCCTCCTGAAATCCATCATTATCCTCCTCACAGTTCACAATACTTCCAAGTTTTGCAAATTCCGTCTGCAAAATGTGAAATTATGTCCTGGACACACAAATCTAAGTCATTAATATAGATCAAGAAAAGCAGCGATTCTAATACCAACCCTTGGAGCATCTCACACCAAACCCACTTCCAGACCAAAAAATAACCGCTCACCGCTGCTCTCTGATCCTGTCACTCAGCCCTATTCATATCCATGCTGTCATTTTTGCTTTCTATTCCATGGTTTTTAACTTGCTGAGAAATTTGTTATAGTGGTAACTTGTTAAACACCTTTTGGGAGTTCACATACACTACATCAACTGCATTATTCTCAAAAACTCTCTCTGTTACTTCACGTTAAGTCAGTTAACACCCACAGGTCTTTTTCTACCATACCAAGTTTTACCTCCTTTCGAATCCCACCAACTTCCACAGGCTCAGGATGTTGATTTCAAAATGCTAGTTTAAGGAGGCCTCTCCTCCTCCTCAAACCCTACAATCCACCTGGCCTGTCCCATTGACCTGATGCTGGCCTGCGGTGCATACTCTTATTTTAATCCTGGATTACTTACTGAGCCTTAAGCATTCCTGTATTCTGGAACTCTCTTCCAAAGTCAGTCCATCCTGCCACATCTCTCCTTACTTGAAGGTCTCTCCAAAGCCTGTGTTTTACTGTAAGAAGTCTCACAACACCAGGCTGAAATCCAACAGGTTTATTTGGAATCTGAGCTTTCAGAGCGTTGCTCCTTCCTCAGGTGAATCATCTGATGTCCACATCATGTGTTTTACTGTTCAGTTTTGCCTGACTTCTTGGACTCAGTTACTCTTAATCCCTGCCCCCACCCCCACCACCTCTCCCCCCATCTCCAGTGAATTTCACATTTCACACCCCTGTCATTCAGCTGTTAGTTTACATTGAGGGCGTTCGCTGTTATTCAGTTCGTAGTGTTCTCACAACTGAATTAAATGGTAATGGGTTCATGTCCCACTCCAGGGCTTGAGCACAAAAATCCAGCCTAATTACTTCAGTGTAGTACAAATAGGTGCTGGTCTGTTGGAAGTGCTATTTTTCTCTTGGCATGTTAAACCTGTGTCCTCTCAGGTAGAAGTAAAAAATCCTGTGGCACTCTTTCGAAGAAGAGCAACAAATTACCCTTGGCGTCTGGACCAATATTCATCCATCAATCAATATCACCAAAAATAAATCTTATCAATTTCATTTTGCTGTATTTGTGTGTCTGGAAGCTTGCTATGTGCCAATTGGATGCTGTGTTTCCTATCTAATAATAGTGACTACACTTCAAAAGTAGTTCATTGGCTGTAAAGCACTTTGGGACATCTTGGAAATCATGATAGCATAAAAAACACATGTCTTTCTCGTTATTACTTTCTAGGTCATGAATCTACATCAAGAACAGGTAAAGTTCCTGCTTAGACATGAAGCACTACAATCACCACTTTCCTGTATAGTGACTCAACTCCCTTTACAATTTCCTATCGCTGCTTTTCCAAACCATTTTCTTTGTTAGCAGTTACTACTCCACATATAGATCTTAGCACAATAGCTATTGAATTAAGGGAAAAAAGACCTGCATTTACAGAACACCTTTCATGACCTCAGGATGGCCCAAAGTGCTTTACAATCAATCACGTTGTTGTGTGTTCACTGTTGTAACATAGAGAATGTGGCAGGCAATTTACACACAGCAAGCTTCCACAAATCCATATCTTAATAAGCAGATAATCAGATGTTGGTTGAGGGGTAAATATTGTCCAGAACATAATATTCTTCAAAATAGCGCCAGGGGATTTTGTGTAGATAGTGCCCCGAGTCCAGCTCAGAGGGCAGACATGCCCTGGAGGTCTAAATGTGCTGTTACGAGCACCTTTCATCGATACGAAATGGTACCTTCTCAAAAAAATGTCTACGAATAGTCAGTTAAGATTATTTCTTCTAAAGCAACATAGATGATTGTTTACAAAGAATTTAAGTTTAGAGGAAAGTTAATTGCTTAAGGATTGTTTCCCTTGGTCCAAAGGAAATGTCAAGGCATCCCATCATTATGAAGGGAATTAACATAATAGATCTAAGGTAATGGTTTATCATGGCAACAGATTCAAATACCACGACACTTAAGTCAAAAATTAAGAGGTTGGATGTAGAAGAGAATTTGAGATCAATTTTCATCCAAGTATATTGTGGAATAAGTTACCAGGCAAATCATTAAAGAGCATGGTTATAATGAGCGAAACAGACTTTGTTCCTGGAGAGAGAAGGGGATTGAGTTTTATAATGAGAAATGGAATAGGTGGGTGATTAAGTGTTGGCCCTCATGCTTTCTCTCTATTCTGTAAAATGTTATTTCTTTATATCATGCAGTATATGCTGTGCAGCATACTCTATGTAGTTAGGAACGCACAGGAAAAGATTGTAGTCTGTTGTGGTACTAAAACAATGAATAACTCATAAGGTTCTTATCTTTTAAAAAAAATCACTCACCCATTTTCTCAATTTTATTTCCTCTGTCCATTGATCACTTTTGCATCATGCACGTTACCCTGACAGGATTGGAAAGCAACCTACTCCCAGGCACCTGACATAAGTACTTATATAGCTCAAAGAAAAATCGACAGTATTTTGAGTAGCCATTTCTTTCTTTAATATTCATATCTCAGTGATGCATCTTTAAATGGTTAAAACCTAAAACATAAGGGACTGTACTTCCTTATTTTTGAAAAAAGTTCATGACAGGACCAACATTTTCTGTCATCATTAATTGTCCTCGAGAAGGTGCTGGTGAGTTGCCTTCTTGAATACAACTGAGTGACTTGTTAGGCCGTTTTAAAGGGCAGTTAACAATCAACCTAATTCATGTCGCTCTGGAGTCATGTATTTGCTAGACCACATAAAGACATCAAGTTGTTATGGCCGTTAGATTTTTAAAGATAGTTATGTTTCAAACTGTCTCTTTAATTCAAGGTAAAACGGATTAATAATGCAACCTGCTACTAGATCTGCACAATAAGCCTGTGTGGCTTGGTTTACATGAGAGAGAGAGAGAGAGGGGTAAGGGGGAGAGTGGAGAGTGAAGGAGGAAGAGACAAAGAGATATAGGAAAACAATAGCGGTTGTGAAAAGCAGAGGAAAAGGTTTCCAGGCAGACTGCTGGGTGGAGGCTTGTCTTCTGGTTGAAGAGGCGGAATCTGCAGAGATTTAGGAAGACTGGAAGATTCGCCCTGATATAATTGGAAGATGGAATCACCGGACTGGGCCTTGCTGCTGGAGGTCAGTCTGGAATTCTCAGAAGACTGAGGGAAATGAAACGAGAAGAAGCGAGTTTGTTGGAAGCTGGGAGTGAATTTGGTCTGGTTCCTGTAAGGACAACAATTCTGCTGAGGATGTGGTGTAAGGTATAAAAGTGAAATGGAGTTATCAGTCATGTTAAGAATCTAACGAGGGATATCTTTTCTGAGGTTTAGAGTATTCGTAGCTGAGTAAGTAGTGTTTAGTCGATTTTGATTTTAGTTTGTGAGGGTAAAAATCTTAAAACTTGAAATTGTGCGATTACTTTAAATCTGACAGTGGGAATCCAGATCTCTCTTTAAAAGTTAATTAGTCTCTACAGGAATTGGAACAATGGTTACTTCCCTCTAGGGCATGAGTGAACAAGATGGGATTTAACAACAATCTGCTAGTTTCATTGTCACCATTATTGATACTAGATTTTTCATTCCAGATTTATTTAATTTACTAAATTTTAATTTCCAGCTGCAATGGTGGGAATTGAGTCATTCCTTAAGATCATTAATCTCTATCTCTAAATTACTAGTCTGGTAACATAAACATTATTCTCTTAATTTTACCAATCTGAACTGCGTCTGTAAATAATTTTTGTGTGAAGTACTTTGTTAAACAAGTTTTTATTAGTGGAAAGAACCAATACTTCAAACAGCCAAATTCATTTGGTGTACAGAAAAACAAATCGATTAATTGAATATTTGCAATTACCCTGCACTAAAATAAAGTAGTGTCTTACTTAGAACTCTTGTACCTAATACAATAACTGCTTAAGCTGTGCGTTCAAGTATTATTATAAACCGTAATGCTTAATGAACACAATCAATTCAATCTCGATTGAAATGAATTTTAAAAATTGCTGGAATTTTTCACAAAAGTTCCAGCTCTGCCACAGAATTGGGATGTAGCGACCATTCATGTCAATTAGAAAAGACCCTTGTTAGCTTTGTTGAAAACCTAACATTTTGAAAAAATTGATGTGACACACATCAGGTATATTTTTCTTCCACCCATATTAGACATGACATGGAAATTATTTTGGCAAGGAGCCAAAATGAAAAGATGAATAGCACAATCTTTGGTTTTCCTCACAAAGCAGCAGGTTGGGAGTTTCTAGAACTTGCTGACTCTGCAGTTTCTTCCTCCCCAGGTACACAGGAGGGGGAGTTATTAATAGGAAGGCTGCCCTCTTGTGAACTTTCACATCACTATTTTCCTATTTCAATGGTGTATTTCAAGCTATTGGTGCAAGTGTAATCATGAACTCAGTATTACTCATTTTGAAAGTCTATTCATCATAAATACATGCAACGCTTGTGACATTTTCAATGAGGCAGGTTGAAAAGGCCTCCATATCTGATGAATAAAGTTAATCGCTTCCAAAATTATTTTAAAATTAATTTGTAAGTTACTGAATTTTTAAAAAATTCACTCAGGAGATGTGGGCGTTGTTGGCTAGACCAGTATTTATTGCCCATCGCTAATTGCTCTTGAGAAGGTGGTGGTGAGGTGCCTTCTTGAACTGCTGCTGTCTATGTGGTGTAGGTACACCCACAGTGCTGTTAGGAAGCGAGCTCCTGGATTTTGACCCTGTGACAGTGAAGGAATGTCCATATAGTTCCAAGTCCAGATGCTGTGTGATATGGAGGGGAACCTGCAGTGCTTATATTTAAACTAGCTTCATCGCACAAATCCCACATGTTAATGTAATTCCAGGGAAAAGTTGACAGCATGATTCACATAAACTAAAAACACATTTTGTTTGCGCAAGTATGCATGAATGATACCAAAAGCAATCATGGCATATTCCATATTAATCAAAAGGTTCAGTACTCTTATGTGACCAACCAAATGGATTCACCATAAGGATTATTTCCATTTCTCCAGATTGTTCATTTGCAATACCAGAAATGTGTTATGGGGCCATTTTTAAAATTAGTTTTATATTTTATGAAATTTTTTACCCTCCAATTGCTGGCCGTTGTGTCACCACACTGTTAAGATTTCAGCAGATTTGGGCACAAACATGTTCATCTTACATGTGTATGCAAAATAAATCTTAAGATCTCTGTTAGAATTTTAAACTAGAAATATCAAGTTTGAATTGATTGTTTTTATTGAATTTGTTTCTTTCATCTTTAAAGTAAAGAAGACATTTCAATACATTTGGTCAGAATTCTCTGATCACGCACGCCCGGCTGCCAGTGAAAATGGAGAATTTGGCACCCAGCTAAATCTCCATTCACAGCAGCGGAACTGGAGAATCCCAACCATGGGCGAGGTTGGAGAATTCCGGCCTTGATTTATCGGGGTTGTTGGGGGAGAAAAGTATTTCTCCAGAGTAATTGCATTTATACAGATTGTTGATTTATAAGGGAGACGGGGTAATGGCAGGAGTGGATAGGAAAGTGGAATTAAGGGCATGATCAGATGAACCAGAATCTAATCGAATGATGGAGTAGGTTTGAGGGGCCAAATGGCCTTCTCCTGCTCCTAGTCCTTATGCTTCTATGTTCTTATGTTCAATATTTGGAAGAAACCCTTAAAAAACAGAGCAAATAGCAATTTTTAATGTTAAATGCCATTTCTCCACGTATTCATAGATTCGCGACAGTACAGAACAACCCCATTCGGCCCATCGAGTCTGTACCGACCACAATCCCACCCAGGCCCTATTCCCAGAACCCTCATTTGCCTTGCTAATCCTCCTGACACTAGAGTCAATTTAGCATGGCCAATCAACCAACCTGCACATTTTTGGACTGTGGGAGGAAACCGGAGCACCCGGAGGAAACCCACGCAGACACGGGGAGAACATGCAGACTCCACACCAATGGTGACCCGAGGGCGGAATTGAACCTTGGCCCCTGGCGCTGTGATGCACAGAGTGTTAACCTCTGTGCCCCGTGCCGCAGATGTTTTGCTGAAGTTGCAGTGGAAAATTAAGAGAATAAGGCCTTTGGGGTAAAATCTTACCAAAAAATGACAGAGTGATGTTTCCAGTGAGAAAACCAGTATGTTTCTCTCCAGAGAAACTGGTTGGTTTTCTCTCCAAATTTAACAACACTCTGCCATGAAAAATTAAGAGCTGTGTTTCACGCTGTCATGCATGGGGGTGGGGCCTCAACACACCAGCAAACCCAGCGGCACTGAGATCGTGGCACCATGTTTAAAGGAACCCACTCCCTCCCAGTCTACCCCATAGCCCAACACAGAGGTCTCACGGGCTCCCCCAGCATTGACTCCAATCACCCCCACCCCCCCTCGCACACCCTGCATCCCATTGAGGCTTCTACAGGGGTCTGCCCTGGCAATGCACTCTGGGACAGGTTGGCACTGCCAGGTTGCCATGGGCCCCATGGGGGTGTCCTCCAGGAGGATCCCCACGACAGATTCACATCTTGGTGAACCTGCTGAAAACCGCGCTGACATGATGTCACATCGGTGCATTTTGAAAATAAGGGGGGGTGTGGGTCAATATCTTGCGAGGGGGCATGTTAATAATGTTACAATGAATGTACGGACGTGAACTTGATGGCATCCCCAGCGAGGGCTGGGGAAGATCCGAAATTGCGATCTTGTCGGCGAGATCGGCGACTTCTGGAACTTGAGCCCCCGTCGATGTTCTTATGAACAACTGGAGTGGGCTCAAGATCACCCCCATTGTGTCCAATTAAAACTGTACAAAGTTACAAGATATTTAACCATGAAAGCAAAATTAGCCCAGAGCAATTCATCCATCCAGAAAGACAATACTGTCCTCCCATCACGCATTGAGCACAGTGGCAAGCGCTGCTGCCTCACAGCGCCAGGGATCCGGGTTCGATTCCTGGCTTGGGTCACTGTCTGTGTGGAGTCTGCACGTTCTCCCCGTGTCTGCATGGGTTTTCTCCGGGTGCTCTGGTTTCCTCCCACAGTCCAAAGACATGCTGGTTAGGTGCATTGGCCATGCTAAATTCTCCCTCAGTGTATCCGAACAGGTGCTGGAGTGTGGTGACTAGGTGATTTTCACAGTAACTTCATTGCAGTGTTAATGTAAGCCTACTTGTGAATAATAAATAAACTTTATTTTATTAAATTATTTCTCAAATAATTCCAGTGGTTTTGGTTCCACTCCTCTCACATGGAAATCTGTTCCAAGTGTTCCATTCTAACTTCCTGACATCAGTTTTAACTTTATCTTTTATAGTTTGAACAGCTTTTCCCTCATCTTAACTAAACTTTTATTTGTAGTGGTTATCTAGATTGGATCTTTTCTGTTCCCTTGACCACATGATCACTTTTCAGAAACGTAATTTCCAAGTGAAAAGCATAAGGCCCTCCTTTGTTTCCACCTAATTCAGGCATGTGACACCAGACATCAGTCCCATGTCTCCCTGTGACCCCACATATTTACACCACTAATCCTCCTGACACTGAAGGGAAATTTAGCATGGCCAATGCACCTAACCTGCACCTCTTAGGGCTGTGGGAGGAAACCGGATCATCCGGAGGAAACCCACGCAGACACAGGGAGAACGTGCAAACTCCACACAGACGGAAACTTTAGGCCGGAATTGAACCTGGGTCCATTGTGAGGGCATCATATTCTCAACAACATGTTAAATGGCTTGATCGCAACTTCCTTTGACTTGCACCCTACTAATTTAGTTAGTTAGTTCGACATCTACTGGTATTGTTGATTGCAGCTCTGCATAGGTGGGATATCTTGAGCATTGAATCATTCTCCCCGTGTCTGCGTGGATTTCCTCCGGATGCTCCAGTTTCCTCCAAAAAAAATGTGCGGGTTAAGTGGATTGGCTATGCTAAATTGCCCCTTAGTGTCAGGGGGACTAACTAGGATAAATGCAAGGGTTTTATGGGGATAGGGCCTGGGTGAGATTGTGGTCGGTGCTGACTTGACCGGCCGAGTGGCCTCCTTCTGCACTGTAGGATTCTATGAACATAGGATCATGAGGCCAATCAATCATTCGACTCTGTTTTGCCATTCAATTAGATCATGGCTGAGAGCCAGCATGGGCTCCATGGGCTGGGTGGTCTCCTCTGTGCTGAACCATTCTATAATTCTGTCGGTGAATTATTCTTCAATTTCATCTACCTGTTTTTGCTGAAGATCCCTTTATATCCTTCTCTCACAAAACTTAATTAATCACTGGCTTGAAAATTTCAGTTGACCTAGCATCTATTGCTTTTTGTGATGGAGAATTTAAAATTTTTATCATCGTTTTATAAGAAAATGATTGCTGATTCCACTCCTAAATGGCTTAGTATGAGTCAGTGATGTAAATTAGTAATAGTACTGAACTTGGATAATCCCAGTTAGTACCTTCCCTCACTCCGAT
This sequence comes from Mustelus asterias, assembly GCF_964213995.1. Lineage (NCBI taxonomy): Eukaryota > Metazoa > Chordata > Chondrichthyes > Carcharhiniformes > Triakidae > Mustelus > Mustelus asterias. The sequence goes on along the minus strand of NC_135803.1, from coordinate 121,628,730 downwards.
ATAAACCCCTCTAACAAAGACAGGCTCTATCTCCCTATTGACCAATTTCTTATTCGTACCCATATTTCATCCTGAATGTCACAAGTGTTGAACTTTGCTCGTTATCTTTCATCAAATTCCTTTCGGAAGTCTAAGTCCTGTTTTTGCACAGTCCATACAGGTTCTTGAAAAAAACCCAAAGGTTTGATTCGTCACGGTTTTGTCTTTCAAAGTTATGCTGACTGCTGTTTACTGGGCTACGGCTGAGCAGAGAACCTCTGATCTTACACAGAATCAAAGTAAATCTGATGGCCTTTGTGACCTGGGAATTTGGGCACCAGATAAGCCTATTTCCAGTTGGCTGGTATTTTCCCGAGTCCATTAGCTCACTATTAATGATTATCAGCGCCTCAAAGATATCCTTCAGAATTGCTACAAGCTCAGAGAAACCATCATCACCATGAAGTTAGTGAAACAGCTGCTGCGTGCCTTAGAACACATTCTTGTTACACAAATTAAAATGATGGGAGATAAGGCATGCTTCTCAAATTGACCAGGCTAAACCAATATAAACAAAAGCAACTCCATGTACCAATAAATGAACAATAGCCTTATTTTCCTTTGGAATTGTTGCCTCAAGGCTTTTGGAAAGAACTACTGTCAATGTATCAAAAACAGAAAATGCTGGAAAATCTCAGCAGGTCTGACAGCACCTGTCGGGAGAGAAAAGAGCCAATGTTTTGAGTCTAGATGACCCTTCGTCAGAGCATCTAGACTCGAAACGTTGGCTCTAATCTCTCCCCACAGAAGCTGTCAGACCTGCTGAGATTTTCCAGCATTTTCTGTTTATGTTTCAGATTCCAGCATCCGCAGTATTTTACTTTTATCTTATTGTCAATGTATCTTGTGTGTAATGAATATGGGTGTCATATCTTATGAAAGAAGTAAAAAAATTGGGATTTTTCTTGCCAAACATTTCCATAGATGTTTCCTTTCCTTCTCTAATATGTTCACCTAGAATAGTTGGGAATATTTGTTCTTCCTTATTCAAAACAGTTGATATGAGTTTTAGATTACATGTACGTTCTAATAATGGAATATTTCTTTCTGTTTTTCTTAGTCATTCATGGGATATGGACATCAATGGCTAGGCCAGCATTTATTGCCCATCCTTAATTGCCCTTGAGAAGGTGGTGATGAACTGCCTTCTTGAATTGCTGCAGTCTGCATGGTGCAGGTACACCCACAGTGCTTTTAGTTAGGGAGTGCTAGGATTTTGAACCAGCAATGAAGAAGGAATGGTAATACATTGCTAATTCAGGATGTGTGTGACTAGGAGGAGGGCTTATAGATGGTGGCTTTTGCATGCATCTGCTGCCCTCTCTTAATCGGAGACATTGGGCAGAATTTAATGCGTGTCTGGTTTGATGATGGAAGGGGATTAAGTGCAGGGTGGGAGGGTCTGTGAATGACTTTCCCAACTTACTGCCAATTCAGGCCCTGAAGTGGACAATTAATGTCCACGTAAGGACCTCATTCTGCTACTGCTGGTATTAAGCCAGCAGCTGGCAGCGGCTCATCATGTGGGGAGCATGACAACCAAACACATATGGGGTTGCCTGGCTGCTCCTGAGGGTGTCCCTCAACCAAAGGCACTTAAAACCTGATCGAAGGACCTGGCATTGGGATGAGGAGGGCTGAGAGCTACTGCCCCTCCCTCCTTCCTTGCTGCCAGCCCCTCCCCCGGTACCGTCACCCTGCAATTCCTCTCCTGCATTCACTCACCTCTGGTCTGGGTTCCAGCCAGAATACTAGGCCTTGCCAGTGGCACTGCTGTTCAAAAGAATTGCTAGGCTCTGATTGACTATAGCTCTCAATTGGCGGGACTTGCGCCCCCAGGGTCCTGTGTCCAGGGGAAAGGCCCTGTCAAGTGCCCAAGAGGAACCAGATGTGACGTACCTTCCTGAAAAGAGGCGATGCAGGTCTCTTGTGGCTGTCCATCCAGTGGCCAAGACCCCTGTTGCCTCCACAAGATTTTGTGCAAAAAAAAGGGAAAAGATTCAAAACTTGTTTCAGATCTTAGGACTGTTAACGAGAGCTAAAGATGCTCAGTCAATACTTCCTGCAAAAAAAAAGACTACATTAAGGAAATTATCCAATTTTTAAAAATGGAGCCATTGGGATTGATAGGAACAACGTAAAGGAGTTGTTTATGTAGGAGGAGCAAGTAAGAGTCAAGTTACACAAATATGAGGGAGTAATTCTTTTAAGAGCAGACATAGCAGGATAAATTCAGTCATGCTGTGCTCCCATTGAGAAGCTGCACTCAAATACTTCAGCACAATTATCTGAACCCTGTAATGAATAGTGAAAAAAAAAGAGACCTGGAGATGAATTTTAACTCCAAAAACAGATGGTTTCAGGTTCAGTGAGATGGCAATATTTTTAAAACCTCAACGCTACTTGTGTCCAACACATCCACATCCAAGCTTAAGAAAGGTACAGAAGGCGGGTTGTCAGTTTAACTATATTTGAGGTTGGCAGAGTTTTCCAGGCCACTGGAAACTCAATGGCTGAATGGAGATGAGGACAGCTTCGGGATAAGTGTCTTAAAAGTTAAAGTTTATTTAGTAGTCACAAGAAAACTTCCATTTACACTGCAATGAAGTTACTGTGAAAGTCCCCCAGTCGTCACACTCCAGCACCTGTTTGGGTACACTGAGGGAGAATTTAGTATAGCCAATTCACCTAACCCACACATCTCTGGATTGTGGGAGGAAACTGGAGCACCCGGAGGAAACCCATGCAGACACAGGGAAAACGTGCAAACTCCACACAGGCAGTGACCCAAACCGGGAATCAAACTGGGGTCCCTGGTGCTGTGAGGCAGCAGAGCTAACCACTATGTCACCATGCGCCCCCCCCCTGCCCCCACTTGACAGCATTTGTAGTGAGTCAGGAGGAACAGGGGGACTTTTCCATGCCCCCCCCCCCTCCCAAAAGGTCCTCAGACATCGGAATTCCTCCCTCCCCATTAAGAACCATGGGGCTAGAGATTGGACCACTCCCCTCCCAGGGTCAGGAATCTGACAACTCCACCTCCCAATATCCTGTAGTGGCTGCAAGTTCCCTTCCTGAGATTGCAGCCCACTCTGCGGTTCGCCACCTGTCTGGATGCCGAGCTTGTCATTCAGGTCGACTTCCAAGCAAGGATGTGGAAAAGAAAACAAATTGCTCACTGTGGGGTTGAAACTCAAGAATCAAGTTGAGGCTCCGCAGTGTGGAGCTTTCCTGTCTTAAATGGCACCAGTCCACCACCCCCACATTCTCTCCTCAGATACCCATTTACAAGCCTTATTTACAATTAGAAATATTAGTTATTTCAGAATCGTATACAGTGCAAAATGGAGACACTCGTTAAAGGGAGACCAGGAGAATCAAACTGACATGTTTTATCCTTTTTAAAAAAAAACAGATTCTGTTATGGTGAGTATCTGCTTGAACAAATAAGATTTTAAATTCCATTGACTGTACACATAGGAGACACATGACATTGTGTGAAATATGACATTCATCCCAAGGGATTGACTGACTTGTGTCCAACATCACAAATAGAAGATAAACAATGTCATAAAAATTCTCATGATGCACTTTGCTTTTACTGTCCATTTAAAACTAATTGGGTACATTCAGTTTGGTGAAGTGGTAATATTTGAGTTTATTAGTGCACTATCCACATTTATGGTTTGCATTCCAAAGCAGCTGTAGACAATGGGAATGTTAATGATGCGATTCGCATGCAGGCTTTATATGAACTAGCTGTGTGGTGATACATGAAACATAAACATTTCAGTAAAATGACACACAACATGTGGTGGAGGGCCCCTTTGGTCAATTATGAGGCATTTATATGAGACCGAACTTCAGTTAAGCAAACAACTTATCCATGGCCATCTATCCATTCATATTTTGACCAGCAATTTATCACTTTATGGCAAATATTGCTCAGAGGTCACAGAATCCCTACAGTGCAGAAGGAGGCCAGTTGGCCCATTGACCCTGCACCAACAACAATACCACCCCTGCCCGATCCCCGTAATCCCTTGCTAATCCCCCTGACACTAAAGGGCAATTTTGCATGGCCAATCTACCTAACCTGCATACCTTTGGACTGTGGGAGGAAACCAAGCAGACGCGGGGAGAACGTGCAAACTCCACACAGACACTGACCAAAGTCCGGAATTGAACCCGGATCCCTGGTGATGTGAGGCAGCAGCGCTATCCACTGTCCCACCGTGATGCTCTTGAAGAATTTAATAATTGCTGACAGCTACTAAAAAAAACACATTCTGATATTGTTTCTAATTCCAAAACTGAAATACAAAACAGAATTGTACTTTAAAATAACGTTCATAAGCATATTTATCCTATTGAAAAAATAAGGAAGCAAACATACATACGGCGATGTATGTAGATATGACTTAGATATGGCTTAGAAATTGACTGATGTTGCATAACTTAGGCACAATGAAAGCTCATGTTTGCGACCAACCTCCTACATGTAAAGGACACCTGGAAGCCATCTAACCCAATGCTGGGTCAAACCATTTCTTCAAACATCTATGGTAGTTGCCTAAATCAAGTGTTAGGCTTCTTACATGGGTAAATATGACATCTAATGGGCCTATGCTGGAAAATTGCATATTATAGTGCAGACAAACTGCTGAGTCTTAGTGGCTTAAGCAGTAGACACCACCAGAAGATTATCATTGTCAGGGGCTAAGACATTATTCTATTTTTAAAACAATATTTATAATATATACATATATATCATCATGGCTAATTTATATATTTTTTTTTAAGAAGTGGACAAAGGCTTTAAAATGACTGAAGCCATGGCTGGCTATGACGCAAACAAAATGAATTTTCTGGAAGTCGGAACAGCTGCCACCTTGTCATCTCTGAAGAGATGCAACAGACCCGATGACTGCAGAAAACAAATTCCAAGGGAATTGCTATTTCCATTTCTAAGGCCAGTCCTGGTCAAGAGGACCACACGCCTGATAGGACAAAAGACTCTGAAATCTCTTTTGAAATTATTGATTGAAACATTAACCATCTCAAGAATCCAGACACAAGCAAATACATCCTTTGTTCGAACCAAAGTAGAGATGTGGGAGTCATATCACATGATTATTATGATCCTAGCTGATATTACGGCTGAACAAGTCAGATTCCAGGATGGGACCTGCCTTGATAGATCCTAACTTTTATTTTTTTTTGCTTAGAAATGTGGAAGGTGGCTACTGAACAGGGTCACAGCAGTCCGCTGATGAGAGTCTGCTGATGAGCTTTTAACAAAAGAATAAAACATTTATTAAACAAGAGAAAAGTACATTAACTACTCCTTCACCCATAACTATACCTTTACAGATTAATACAGATTCATAAGGATAACACAAGTTACAAATTCTATCTTATCAAAGTCCATTCTAGAATGTCTACATTGCAAGGGGTCATTCGGCCCAACGGGCTTGCACTGACAACAATCCCACCTAGGCCTTATCCCTATAACTCCACGTATTTACCCTGCTAGTCCCTCTGACACTAAGGGGCAATTTAGCCAATCAACCTAAACCGCACATCTTTGGAGTTCACAATAAGTATACAGTCCATGTACTAATAGGTGACCTGTGGTTGGACACACCACACTCTGAAGCCAAGTCACAGTTGCTACCCAAACAGATGCTATGGATCGCTCATCAATTCCCCCCAGGCACTTATCGCACAGTGAGCCAACAGATCTCACTGAACTTTGACTTTCTCCTGAGGATTTCCAATCTCAACACTCAAAGTACTCACCTTGGAACCTTTTCCCAAATGATGCTTTCTCTCCTATGTCTTTTACCTCCAGGATTTCAATCTCTCTTTCCGATGTTCCTCTCCCCTGGATTGCTATGTGCATTCAAGTTTAAGATTCCACACACACTCTAAGATATTCAGCTGTATCAACAGAACACCACTGCTCCACAGGCCCATTGTAAACAGTAACCAGCCTTTGGCTATCTCCTCAGATCTTCTGGTTTCTTGCAAGCCCAAGTTTGCTCCCTGCACCTCTGTCTTTTAACTTAGAGCCTTTTCCTCTGCTCCTCACTCTTCACTTCACTTAACAAGGACCTTCATGTTGAGATTCATGTTGTTTTCTTTTACTAGAAGGTCCTCTTCGGACGCCCTTTCTGCTGTTCTTTTGGGAAATCTGCTTTCTGCAGTTCCCATCTTGCCTGCTCCAGCAGTTTCTGTAGAATGTTTTTTCCTCTGGATCACCTTGCATCTCTGAGGGTTTCTCTCTCTCTCTCTCTGATTCCCTGTTGCTAAGCTACAGCACAAGTTTTTCTACTTTTAAAAACCTCATGAAAAATGCAGGGGAATAAACAAACCCACAGACTTACAGGCATCGCCGTAAAATAAAACCAAATCTCAGGTTCCCTCTTTCTTAACACACAAATACAAATTAAACTTAAAGCTAAAACTTAAGCTCAAAGCTATAGCTTACTCCTAACACCCACAGGAACAACTTCCTTAAAACTATCTCCAGTTCCTAAAGTGACCCCTCTCGCTGGGAGAAACAGTCTTGTTAGGTTGTAAAACAGTCTGCCATCTTCCATCATCCAAGCAGCAACTCAGAACCAGAGCTCTGTTCCAGATTAAAATGCCCGGCCCCCATCTGCATTGTTTATACCAAGACTTCTATACCATTGCCTACAAGGCTAATTCGCCTCTGCATGCCTATCTCATTGTGGAAGTCATCTCTACAGCTCAGCCTCTGTGAAGGAATACACCATTGGACCTCTGATCTGGATTCACATGAAACCTTCAATCTTTTCACTGCGGTCTTGACCCCGATACCTCTTTCTTTTCTTTAGCCCTTGGTTACTGTGTGAATGAAAAGGAAGCTACCTTCCTCTTGTGTTTGAGTGTGCAAATAAACTAACCATCTGATTTTATCCCATCTTAAGTTTGCATTGGGGTTATTAATAGAGAATTGGATCAGGCCAAAACTGAGGCTTTGGTATAAATATTCCACCACTTATAAAGGAAAAAATCAGAATCAAAAGGCCTTTGTGTTTACGGAGAGGTTGTGAGAGGAGAAATCAGGGCAGTTTAAATTAAACCCCTGTCCTGTCTGTGACGTTCTTTTAAAACAGATTTTTGCTTTGTGGACCACAGCTACTCCCACAGTTCCAAAGTCTGATGATCACTATTGCCCCCTGTCTCCAGGATTTAGTTAAGATAAAGGAAAAATACAACAGATGTTGGAATCTGAAACAAAAACAGAAAATGCTGGAAAATCTCAGCAGGTCTGACAGCATCTGTGGAGAGAGAATAGAGCCAACGTTTCGAGTCTGCATGATCCTTTGTCAGAGCAGGATTTACCTGGATTTACTTTCCTGCGATTACCACAGGGGCAATTGGCCTGAATTTATCTTTTTTCAAATTAGTGAATTTCCTGTGGAGATGCAACACGTACTGTCAGTTCACCCAGATGATTGCAATGAGGCCGGAGGCTCAATTTCAGGCGAGGATCAAGCTTCCAGGTAAGGGCATGTGTTGGAAGTGTGCCATTGGTTACAAATCCCAAAATGGGTCATAACCAATGTCTAAAACCTTAATTGTAGAGAACCTAAATCATTGGTTTTACAATCGACTAACCATGTTGAATTATTTAATGGTCAAAAGGCAGCCAATCAAAAAATAAAATCTTTGCTGAAACCAACCAATTAAAACTCATTTAAACACATGATTCAGGAAACCAATATGAACTATCTTTCCCCTATTAAATGACAAATATATTTTTGTTTCTATATATTAATTTTGACAAAACCTACCAGATTACTGAAAAAAGCCCAATCAATTTTCAGCTCCCATAACAGTACATCATTCCTTTCTCCAATTTTACTAAACCTGCCATTATGTGTCCTCCGCTCCCCAAAGCTTGTCACTGGCTCTTTGCTCCTCAATTGAACTCAGCATTGTTTGCCTGTTTTTGCTTAAGATCAGGCTAAAACATGCATTAAAGAATACCCCACTTATCTTGCAATTTTTAATTCTATCTGGTTGAAATAATTTGTCATTTCTGCTTTTTAGAAAAGGAAATGTCTCTTTTTTATTCCTGTGCATTTTACACAATTTTTAAAAAATGTTGTAAATGGTGATGATGACTGTAAAATGCAGACCTATTTAACTCTTTTTTTTAATGCAACATTTTTTGGCAATATTCGATAGTACATCAGAAGGAATTGACCTTGCAGGTTTCCTCAGAACCTGGTGAACAATTGACAAGTCTACCAGGTGAGTGCCAAGAAGACTATGAGTTCCAATCCACTCAAAGCAGAGAAGAATGGAAGAGTGCTGGAAAGCCAGGTGATTTAACAATGGGGTTTTCTGCAGCTTTTATACTGAACCATGGTATTCATATCCCATTTCTGGATTTCATGGCCCTTGGAGGGGATGGGCTCGATGAGGACTTATACCTCACCATTGAAGCTTCAGTATTTAAAGAGACAGAATGGAACCATTTCTACAACTGGGAAGTGACAGACAACAACTCAAGTGATGTGAGTCTCAATGGGGGAAGGCTTCCCCATGGTTCTCTGAGGCAGCCCCAGACACTATTCTGCAGAATACAAAGAGTTGGGGACATTTTGCTCCAGTGGGGAGGAGGAAGAAGCTTGCTTCAAAAACTGTGGTTGAAGTAAGGAGGTGAGCACCATGAATGTGATCCCTCCCTCATATATAAAGGTGAGTGGCATGTCACAATCAAAGCCAACCTCCTCACTAACTTTACCAGCCTTGTCCTGCAGTCATCAGACCAACACATCTTTGGTGTCTATCCATAGCCCTCTCTCAAGGCAGAACCTCGCACCCCCATCTGACCAGCCACCACTGACACTCACCCTCATTTTGTCACCATCCCATCCCTCCACTTCTCACTTTCATGACTCTCTTCATTCTCTCCTTGTAGGAGAAGAAACTGCAGAACATCAGGGAGAGACAGCCACCCGGGTTGGCCGGTCCAGTCATAACCATCCTGACCATTATGGAGGATGAGACACTGGAGGTAAGCTGAGTCTCTGCTGGCGATGGAGAGATGGAAGTCGTCAAGCTATCTGGTGACAGAATCACATATACAACCACATGGTACGCAACGCATTCCCATATTGACCCGATGTCAGCAGCCACTGAAATACGATGACCAGCACAATGATGGCGTTGAACCCTTTCACTTTGTCATTTCTAATTCATGTCTTACATCGTTCCTTCGAGTGTCATTCAAGAGACAGTGGCAGAGGAGGAAGAAGGCTCCTCAGAGTAGGTTTCACAATTGGAGGAAGCACCATCTCTGGACGTATGCATACCCTATACCAGATCAGATGCATACACCTTGGTGGGGTCTCCAAGTTAATTAGTGGGTTGTCACATGATGAGCCATATATCACAAGTGAGCAGGAGCAGATGTGGAAGATGGGGACAGCTGCGGACAGTCCCTGTTGGAGGGTGCAGATGTTGAGTCTTGTGGGTTTCTGAAGAGGCGGACTGTTCTGGAGCAGCAGCAGAAAATATGTGACCTTCTGTCAACATTTCCAGGAACACTGGAGGAGTTCATCTCTAGCACAAGCACCATGATGTCTGAGGTCTTTGTGCAGACGTCGGGCCACATGGACAGAGAAGTTATTGGCATGCAGCATTGGACACAACAGGCAAATGATTGCATGTTGAACCTGACCAACATAGCCTTTCCTAGAGACCTCTTTACCCCAAAATTATTAGCTAATTCTTTCACATTATATAATAGTAGACCAGAGCAGCCTATTCTTTAGTTGTTCATCCACATCCTAAATTGGAAAACTCAACCTTCACACTACTATAAATTTAGTGTGCCCAGTCTAGATGAAGATTGAAGTCTCTCATGACAGCTGTATTTTCCTTGTTGCACGCAGATGGGAAACAGATTAATCCCAAACCAAAACCACTTTTCAGTCAATGACTTCAATATTCAGTGAATCTCACTCAGAAACTGAGCTCCAGGTCATTGTTGACTCCTTCTCCGTAGCAAATGAGAACATTTCAAAACTAATTCCAACCAGCTCCCACAGCACAACACCTTCCCCCTGTTTGGAGAATCTTACCAAGGTATCACTGGTAGTATTTCTCCAGTTGTAAATTGTCCAAGTCTCCAAAGCATATAGGAACGTTGAGGATCACTGCTGCCCAGTAAACTATGACCTTAGTCTCATGTTTGAGATTCTGATCTTCAAATACTCTTTTCTCCAGTCAGTTGAAAGTTGAGCTGACATTTAGGAGGTAATGAATTTTGTCACCTGTCTATCTTTGTCGAGAAGAAGTTCCCAAGGTATAGAAAATGGACCACAATTTCTGTCTCCTGATTTATACCGTATTCTGCACTGCAAATACTATTAGGAATCTATTTAAAAAACTCCCAATGTTTTCTGCTCCTTTTGTTTCTTGATTGAACTTCTTGATTTTCCGGGCTAAGATTCTTTCTCTGTACTACCTTTGTCTCATCCTTTCTTATCAGGACTGACCCTCCTTCTTTTCCATTTTGTATATATATTCTAAATATTCTGTATCCTGGAATATTTAAGTTCCTAATCTTGGTCACTTTGCAACACCATCCCCATAAAGTCTTTTAGATCCAACCCATCTATAGGTGCTATTAATTCATCAGATTTGTTGCAAATGCTTTATATGTTCGGATATATTGCCTTTAACTTTAATTTTTATCCAATGTTCTCCAACATCACATTTTCACTATTATCACATTAACTTTATTACTCTTTCTGTCCCTGTCTGACCTACTCAACTTATTTCTTCATCCAAAATATTATTCTGCTCCAGATCTTTGGCATTTTTTTACATTGGGGCTGCATAGTGGCACTGTTGCCTCACAGCGCTAGGGACCCAGGTTCGATTCCCAGCTTGGGTCACTGTCTATGCAGAGTCTGCATGTTCTCTCCGTGTCTGCGCGGGTTTCCTCCAGGTGCTCTGGTTTCCTCCCAGACATGCTGGTTAGGTGCATTGGCCATGCTAAATTCTCCCTCAGTGTACCCAAACAGGCTCCAGAGTGTGGCGACTAGGGGATTTTCACAGTAACTTCACTGCAGTGTTAATGTAAGCCTACTTGTGACACAAATAAATAAACTTAAATGTATTTCCCTTGCTGCTTTAATTATACTCCTTCCTGGACCTTCCTAACCCCACCTCTAATAGTTTAAAGCCCCGTCAACTCTCCTGGTTCTGTCACCAGGAACTGTTTGCAGCTCAGTCCAATTTAGTTGGAGCCCATTCAAATGCATAGAACATAGAACATAGAACAGTACAGCACAGAACAGGCCCTTCGGCCCACGATGTTGTGCCGAGCTTTATCTGAAACCAAGATCAAGCTATCCCACTCCCTATCATCCTGGTGTGCTCCATGTGCCTATCCAATAACCGCTTAAATGTTCCTAAAGTGTCTGACTCCACTATCACTGCAGGCAGTCCATTCCACACCCCAACCACTCTCTGCGTAAAGAACCTACCTCTGATATCCGTCCTGTATCTCCCACCACGAACCCTATAGTTATGCCCCCTTGTAATAGCTCCATCCACCCGAGGAAATAGTCTTTGAACGTTCACTCTATCTATCCCCTTCATCATTTTATACACCTCTATTAAGTCTCCCCTCAGCCTCCTCCGCTCCAGAGAGAACAGCCCTAGCTCCCTCAACCTTTCCTCATATGACCTACCCTCCAAACCAGGCAGCATCCTGGTAAATCTCCTCTGCACTCCTTCCAGCGCTTCCACATCCTTCCTATAGTGAGGTGACCAGAACTGCACACAATATTCCAAATGTGGTCTCACCAAGGTCCTGTACAGTTGCAGCATAACCCCACGGCTCTTAAACTCCAACCCCCTGTTAATAAAAGCTAACACACTATAGGCCTTCTTCACAGCTCTATCCACTTGACTGGCAACCTTTAGAGATCTGTGGATATGGACCCCAAGATCTCTCTGTTCCTCCACAGTCTTCAGAACCCTACCTTTGACCCTGTAATCCACATTTAAATTTGTCCTACCAAAATGAATCACCTCACATTTATCAGGGTTAAACTCCATTTGCCATTTTTCAGCCCAGCTTTGCATCCTATCTATGTCTCTTTGCAGCCTACAACAGCCCTCCACCTCATCCACTACTCCACCAATCTTGGTGTCATCAGCAAATTTACTGATCCACCCTTCAGCCCCCTCCTCTAAGTCATTAATAAAAATCACAAAGAGCAGAGGACCAAGCACTGATCCCTGCGGCACACCGCTAGCAACCTGCCTCCAATCCGAAAATTTTCCATCGACCACCACCCTCTGTCTTCGATCAGACAGCCAGTTACCTATCCAATCGGCCAACTTTCCCTCTATCCCACACCTCCTCACTTTCATCATAAGCCGACCATGGGGGACCTTATCAAACGCCTTACTAAAATCCATGTATATGACATCAACTGCCCTACCTTCATCAACACACTTAGTTACCTCCTCAAAAAATTCTATCAAATTTGTGAGGCACGACTTGCCCTTCACGAATCCGTGCTGACTATCTCGGATTAATCCGCATCTTTCTAAATGGTCGTAAATCCCATCCCTAAGGACCCTTTCCATCAATTTACCAACCACCAAAGTAAGACTAACCGGTCTATAATTACCAGGGTCATTTCTATTCCCTTTCTTAAACAGAGGAACAACATTCGCCATTCTCCAGTCCTCTGGCACCATCCCCGTGGACAGCGAGGACCCAAAGATCAACGCCAAAGGCTCTGCAATCTCATCCCTTGCCTCCCAAAGAATCCTAGGATACATTTCATCAGGCCCAGGGGACTTATCGACCTTCAGTTTATTCAAAACTGCCAAGACATCCTCCCTCCGAACATCTATTTCCTCCAGCCTATTAGCCTGTAACACCTTCTCTTCCTCAAAAACATGGCCCCTCTCCTTGGTGAACACTGAAGAAAAGTATTCATTCATCACCTCGCCTATCTCTACTGACTCCATACACAAGTTCCCACTACTGTCCTTGACCGGCCCTAACCTCACCCTGGTCATTCTTTTATTCCTCACATAAGAGTAAAAAGCCTTGGGGTTTTCCTTGATCCGACCCGCCAAGGACTTCTCATGTCCCCTCCTAGCTCTCCTAAGCCCCTTTTTCAGCTCATTCCTTGCTAACTTGTAACCCTCAATCGAGCCATCTGAACCTTGTTTCCTCATCCCTACATAAGCTTCCCTCTTCCTTTTCACAAGACATTCCACCTCTTTTGTGAACCATGGTTCCCTCACTCGGCCATTTCCTCCCTGCCTGACAGGAACATACCTATCAAGGACATCCAGTATTTGTTCCTTGAAAAAATTCCACTTTTCATTAGTTCCTTTCTCTGACAGTTTCTGTTCCCAACTTATGCCCCCTAATTCTTGCCTAATCGCATCATAATTACCCCTCCCCCAATTGTAAACCTTGCCCTGCCGTACGGCCCTATCCCTCTCCATTGCAATAACAAAAGACACCGAATTGTGGTCACTATCTCCAAATTGCTCTCCCACAACCAAATCTAACACTTGGCCCGGTTCATTTCCCAGTACCAAATCCAATGTGGCCTCACCTCTAGTCGGCCCATCCACATATTGTGTCAGGAAACCCTCCCGCACACACTGCACAAAAACTGCCCCATCCAAACTATTTGACCTACAAAGGTTCCAATCAATATTTGGAAAGTTAAAGTCCCCCATGACAACTACCCTGTGACCCCCACACATATCCATAATCTGCTTAGCAATTTCTTCCTCCACATCTCTATTACTATTTGGGGGCCTATAGTAAACTCCTAACAACGTGACCGCTCCTTTCCTATTTCTAACTTCAGCCCATATTACCTCTTTTTTTCTCTGGTACTGGTGCCAATAGACTACGAAGCAAAATCTCTGCTTCCCATTCCACTGTTTCAGATATACACGGAGCCGAAGGCACGGAAATTCAGGACTGCCGTGGCTTAGCCAATTGGCAATACACTTTGCCCACCTGCTCCAGGAAGCTATGAATGGCAGCAATGACCTGACAAGACAGTCTGAGCCTCCTGTCCAGACTAATGATCCTCTGTCGATAAACCCTGTGTTGGGGGTATTGAATGATGGAGCTGAGAGTTTATCCTGTGGAGTGGCTGGGAAGGCAGCCTTGGCTGCTCCTGGTGTTGCTGCTGATGCTGTTGGCACTGCCCCTCTTGTTTCTCATTCAGGGTCCAAAAGATAGACCTGCATTCGCTGCACCCATGATGCTGAGAAAGCTGACAGCTGAGAAGTGTAGATCGAAGACAACAAAAAAAATCCAAGATAGCATGTGTAACCTCCAAAGACTTGCAAACCACCTCTGAAGAAGTGAACAAGTCCTGTGAGCAAAAGCCTTTCACTTACGTAAAGAAGCAGCTATCAGTTGATGGTATTTTAAAGGTTTTCAATCCTGTTGGTTGCTGAGATTCATTAACCCCCCATCCCTCCCCCGCTCCACTCGCCTTGTTCAATCCCTTTTTCCAAAAAATACTTTATTCATAAAATTTGTAAAAATACATTACAAAACATTTCAAATTGAGTATTACAGAAATTGCAATAAAATTCAACTTTTTTCCATACATCATGTTCCACTCTGAGGTGCCTCAAAGCAATTGCAATAGTCTTGATATTTACATGTACATTCCATGTCATTAAAGTCACAAAGACCCACACAGCATCCAAAAATGGGAGCTAATGAACTCAATTTCTCCACCAACACGTTTCACATCAGTGTAAACACACCCATTAATCCTATTTTTAGTCAAATAATTTTCCAATCATTTTTGCATAAATGTTAATATTGTATGAAGCAATTTTGTTGGGAATCTGTACATAATGGAGGGATTCACCAGCCTCATAACTGGTGGGAACCCCTGGCTAAAACAGGATTCCTGGTGGGTATCAAACACGTCGGCATTCACCCGGACTGCCCCGCTGGCCCTGATCAGGCTCCTACCCAGTGCAAAACTACCAATTTGAATGAAGACCCGTTCTTCGTTTGTGTGTGTGTGTGTGTGTGTGTGTGTGTCGGGGGGGGGGGGGTCGCAAGGGATGTGTGTGTGGGGGGGGGGGGGGGGGGGAGTGGATGTGCGTAGGGGGCAGGGGGTCTGTCAGCGTGGAGATTGGGACACCTTTTAAAAGAATTCATTGATCTGGTGTGAGAAACCCACCACGCTGCCGCTGCTAACACCAGTGGGAAACATTCTGGTTTTTCGGCTGCCATGGGCACTTAGAGCCGATTCAGGAGAATTGTGGCCAACATCTGCAACATTGTGACTTGCTAATGTGTCCACTGGTTCAGTTTATTAACTTGCTTATCCGGAAAGCCTTTTCTATCAGCTTCTCAAAAGAACTGGATCTTGGCATTAGGCTATAAACTCTGCCATAATAACTGAGAGCTTTAAGCCCTGAAATCGTTTACATTGTGCTTTTCTGAACCCTGCAAAATGCACCAATATCCTTCAGAGAGTAACATATCCAAAATTGGCGGAAAGGTTCTAAATATTATTGAGTAAAGCTGTGTTAAAAGTATCTATTTGACAATCAAATGCTGTCAACAGCAGCTCAGTAATTGATTGGCTTTGTGAGTAACAGCTTCATATGATTAAATACATTGAGGGAATGATGATAAATATATCCAACTTGTTTCTCCTGTTCTACTACCGTTCTTATTGTCACTCATTCATTGTGTGCCTGCCTATATTGACATGCATTATCTTGCAAACGTCGACTTGGGCAGAGCTACTTAATTTGTTGAAGTCCCTTTGAATGTTATCCATTTCCTTTACACAAGTCACTTAAAGAAATCAGTAAATCCTTGATCACTATAATTACCGTCTACAATAAAGCTTATGAATGTTGTGAATTGGACGATATCCCGAAAAGACCGTTACAGAAATTCTCTAGTCATTGTCCCTCACACAAAGCCCTTTCTCTTTATCTTTACAAGCCAGCTCTAAATCCACCTAAGTCATTTTCCATTAATCCCATTCCTATTTATTGTAATCTTCTTTACAATGAAGCTAAAATTCAACGACTTGAGGACAGCACAGTGTTCACATGAAGAATATTGTTCTGAAAGGCAGAGGAGCCCACCATCAAGCCGCAGCTGAAAACTTCAGTTAGGTATATTTTTGAGTTTTAATCTAGATATTTTTCTGAGGTTTAGTATCTCAGGACTACCTGAGGATTCATCTTGCCCTCTGGCCCGGAGTATGCCTTTACATACTCAATATCTACCTGATTTTCAGCCAGTTTAAAGTTGAACAGAAACCCCTCCACACTATATTTTGGCTACTGCTTGTATTCACATGGCCTCACATGATCCTTCTAGATTTCAGAAGGTGCTAAAATAAATACTTTACTGGCCTGTGCCTTAGGCTAACAACTGCCAAACAGATTTGGTAAATAGTAAATTGGGAAATAAACAAACGCAGTGGCACATGGTGCATTTTCAGTATTACAGGATTAACCATTTTACCTCAGAGCCCTAGAATACCAAGCCATCTAGACATTCTCTAGTAAACTCCAGTATGAAGTGGATTAAGTGTAAAATATCTGAATATTAAGTTGTACATAGTGGCTCACTGCATAACATCCACATAATCTCTCTGGCCTTTCTGTCTCCTCCAATGGATTCAAACAGCACTTAGTTGCAATGAGACAGGCTATGAGATATTTTCCAAACTTAAACTCAGTTGAAGGAAATTTAAGTATGGGCTCCTTAAACTCAAATAGAACTGTTTGTTATTTCCTGTCCTTAAATCGAATGCATGAATATCTGATGAATTATGAGTCACTCAGTCATTTAACTGGACAGAGGTGGGCCTTCTCCTGGAGCATGCACTCCGGGGCTAGAATTCCTGCCCATCTACTGGACAACAGCGCCACTAAGGAGGCCAGGCCTATAATCTCATTGGGCATTCATTGTCCATTTAAAGGCCTCAAATGGTGGTGGGTACGAAGGCTGCCCATGGGTCTTTCTGTCTTGGACTAAATCAGGGTGGGGGCAGTAAGTTGGCAGGGCTCCATTCCTATCTTATTCAATGCTGCCACCACCAAACCAGTCT
This sequence comes from Mustelus asterias, assembly GCF_964213995.1. NCBI lineage: Eukaryota > Metazoa > Chordata > Chondrichthyes > Carcharhiniformes > Triakidae > Mustelus > Mustelus asterias. Next base: position 121,611,535 of record NC_135803.1, on the reverse strand, counting down.
CGAGACAGAGGGCACTGAATTCTGTCATTAACTCTCTATTTCTCCACAGATGCTGCCTGACCTTCTACATATTTCTAGCATTTTTTGTTTTTATTTTATATTGTACATCTGACCAAACTCTATTTCCACAAGATGATCAGAAGTATCTGGGAATAACAGTTAGTGATGTTGCACTTCTATTTTTGCGTTGCAAACTGGTCAATTTTTAATAGTTAATTTTATTTCTTCAAAGAGCAAAGACTAAAGGAGCAGCTTGTTTTGTTTTATGTTGATTTCTTTTAAATTCAGTAAGTTCAAACCTAACAACTTAATTTATGTGGTACAATTTGTCAGTAGGCAATATCCATCATAACACACAAACTATTAATGGTTGGATCACAACTGTCCAATCATGTATTTAACGTACATTTTTGGATGCGCCATTAGGACGATAGGATCAAATCTCTTATTTTAAATTTTTGTAAGGATGAATCATACCCAGCACAAAGGAACATGGCTGTGGTTGTTGGAGGCATAGGATATTATAACCCCAGGGCATTGCTGTAGGAGTTTTTCAAGGTAGCGTTCTCGGTCTTCATCAATGACCATCCAACATATGGTAAGAAGTAGGGATGTTCAATGATCATTACACACTCTCTGTACCATTTGCAACTCCTTAGATACTGAAGCAGTCCCTGCCTGCATGCAGCTGGACCTGGACAACATTCAGATTTGGGCTGATAACTGGGAAGTAAGATTCGCACCACACAAGTGCCAAGTAATGATCATCTTCAACAAGAGAGAATCGAACCATCACCTCTTGATATTCAATAGTATTACATCCTGAGGCTTACCATTGACCAGAAATGTAAATGTACCAGCCATATAACTACTGTGGTTACACAGCAGGGAAGAGGCTGTGAAAGAGCCTTGGTGAGTTGCTGGAGTGCATCTTGTAGATGGTAGGCGCTACTGCTATTGCCGGTGGCAGAGGAAGTGGAAGGGGTGTCAATCAACCAGGTAGTGGTTCAAGAAGACAATTCACCACCACTTCTCCAGGGTAATTAGGGATGGTGGTCTTGCCAGCATGTTTCCATCCAATGAACAAAAAACAGTTCCAGAAAATAACCCAGAACATTCTAGAATAATCATATGCCTATCCACCATCTACAAGGCACAAGTCAGGAATGTGATGGAATACTCCCCACTTGCCTGGATGGGTGTAGCTCCAACAACAATCAAGAAACTTGACACCATCCAGGACAAAGCAGTCTGCTTGATTAGCACCACATCTACAAATATTCAAACCCTTCACCACCAACACTCAGTGGCAGCATGTGTACTATCTACAAGATGTACCACAGCAATTCACCAAAGGTCCTTAGACAGCACCTTCCAAACCCATGACCACTTCCATCTAGAAGGACAAGGGCAGCAGATACATGGGAACACCACCACCTGCAAGTTCCCCTCCAAGCCACTCACTATCCTGACTTGGGAATATAATCGCCATTCCTTCGCAGTCGTTGGGTCAAAATCCTGGAATTCCCTCCCAGACAGCATTGTGGGTGAACCCACAGCACGTGGAATGCAGGGATTCAAGGCGGCGGTTCACTACCACCATCTCAAGGGCAACTAGGGATGGGCAATAAATGCTGGCCAGCCAGCGATGCCCATGTCCCACAAATGAATAAAAAAAATACAAAGGATAAGAAAAACACTTGAAATATTTGTGTGCATTAACTATATATAATAGAACAACACACATTTACGGAATTATTTTTAAATCAGAAGTACATGGCAAGTATTGGAAAATATTGTATATTGTAATATTGGAAAATATTAATGTATTGGAAAAGACAGCATTGGATATAGCAAGAAGGAATTTTGGAAATGTTCAACATATGACCCTATTAAATATTGGCCAGCCTCTGTACAGTTTTTCCTCATTAATAAATGCCCTTTGCTATAACACTGTAAAATCTAGGCCATTGATTTCTGTATCTCTAATTAGATTTTGCTTTCATAGAGTTGTTTCATATCAAAGTTTGCACTCAATGGTACTAAAAGAAAATATTTAAATATTGTTTAATCCCTTTCCCCATCTTAACTTAATGTTACGATGCAGAGGAGATTTTTCCCGCTGCCCGATTTTGCAACCACCCAAAGGGATATACCTCACCTTGTAACCTTGTAAGAGTGTGTGTGAGGTAGTAGGGAGTTATTGGTTTTGTTAAATTAAAGCAGGATCTGACGCTCTCTATCATGAGCAATTAACAGGTCTTTATTTTTAGACTGGTGACAACCTTATTAAAACAATTTACAAACTGAATAAACTCCCAATAGAATGCTGTTCGAATATTACAAGACTTCTTCAGGAATAATGAAATAAATCATTACAGGGATTCAGTCACTCTCAACTGATATGCAAACAGGCGTCTCTTAGAAGTATGAACTTTCTCCAGTAATGCTCACGTTTGGAACACTTTCTGAGTTGGTATCTTTCTCTATTTAAACAGTGATTTTATGAAGACATACATGAAACTGCAGGATTTACATAAGAGCCTCGCCTTTCCCTCCTTCCGACTCAAGAGGTGGCAAGCCTATTCTGACAGTTATCTCCCCCTTGCCTGGGTTTATATACCTGGAATTACCTCACAGTATTCCTGCGATCTGAATGATTTGAGGTTGTCAACAACCCTCACATTTGAATTCTATTAGTTCTGTGTCTATGCATGCTTGCTTTAAACTCATTGGTCCAAATTCAAAAGCCTGTTTTGGTGAGTTTGGAAAACTGGCTACTAGGCTTTGGGACAATGTTGCAAAAACCTGTTTCTGCAGCCTGCACTCTGCAATTTAAAATCCAGGCACAAAGAGACAATGGTCTTTTTTAAAGAGACAATGGTTTTTTTTAAAGAGACAATGGTTTTTTTTGATTTTAGCGTTTCTTTTCACTATTTACATTTGTCAAACAGCACATTTTTAACCTTACATGGGCAACTTCACAACATTAAAATATTAAAACGTTAACAGACTCCATGTCAGGAAAAACTACTGAATACACATCCTGATTTATTTCGGAGGAGGTGCCGATGGCGGCAGCGCCATGTTATTGTCACTGGATTAGGAATCCGGAGACCCATGGTAGCGCGCTCTGGGGACCTGGGTTCAAATTCCACCAGAGCAGATGGTCGAATTTGAATTCAGTGAAAATCTGAAATTAAAGAAACGATTGTTGCAAAAACCCATCTGGTTCACTAATGATCTTCAAGGAAGGAAATCTGCCATCCTTACCTGGTCTGGCCTACATGTGATTCCAGACGCAAAGCAATGTGGTTGACTCTTAAACACTGTTTTAAAAAGCCCAACAAGCAACTCAGTTATATCAAAGCACTAGAATGTCTATAAGGAATGAAGCTGGACATACCACTTGGCATTGACTTCGGAAACAGCAGCGACCAACTCAACCCTGACGACACTGCAAAGTCCTCCTTTTGGGATTGTGCCAAAATTCTACAGATTCTACAAATCTTACAACTTCTACAGATGCACCACAGAAAAGATTATTTTTGGTTGTATCACAGCCTGGTACAGCTCCTGCTCTGTCCAAGTCCGCAAGAAACTATAAGGGGTCGTGAATAAAGCCCAGTCCATCACTCAAACCAGCCTCCCATCCATTGACACTGCCTCGGAAAAGCAGCCAGCATAATCAAGGACCCTACCCACCCGGTCTCTTCCACCTTCTTCCGTCGGGAAAAAGATACACGTACCAACCTGACTCAAAAAGAGCGTCTTCCCTGCTGCCATCAGACTTTTGAATGGACCTACCTCGCATTAAATTGATCTTTCTCTACACCCTAGCTATGACTGTAACTCTACATTCTGCACTCTCCCGTTTCCTTCTCTATGAACGGTATGTTTTGTCTAGCGCACAAGAAACAATACTTTTCATTGTATACTAATACATGTGACAATAATGAATCAAATCTAATCAAAATTAGGAGAGCTGTCCCACAAACAAGTCAAGCAGTCATACTCACAGAATCATACCGTATAGATAATTCCCCAGACACTCGTGTCACCATTCCTGGATACGTCCTGTTCCACTGGTAGAGATGGTGGCACAGTCGTATACAGTTGGGAAGGAGGTGCCCAGGTGTACTCCTCAACATCGACTCCCGAACCCATGAAGTCTCATGGCAACAGGTAAACTATCAGCAAGGAAACATCCTGCTGATTACCACGTACCACTGCCACCCCCGGCACCAGCGCACCCCCCTCAGCTGATGAATCAATACTCCTCCATGTTGAACACCACTGGGGAGAGAGCATTGAGGGTGGCAAGGGCGCAGAGTGTAGCACTACTACAGACTGAATTCTGCTGCTGAACTGGGTCTGCAGCAAGTGGTGAGGGAACCAACAGGAGTGGAAAATATACTTGACCTCATCCTCACCAACCTGCCTGCTGCAGATGCACGTGTCCATGACAGTATCTGTAGGATTGACCACTGCGCAGTTCTTGTGAAGACAAAATTCCATCTTCACATTGAGGAAAGTCTCCATCATGTTGTGTGGCACTACCACCATGCCAAATGGGATAGATTTCAAACAGATCTAGCAACTCAAAACTGGGCAACCATGAGGCAATGTGGGCCATCAGCAGCAGCAGAATTGCACTCAACTACAATCTGTAACCTCATGGCCTCTCATATCCCCGACTCTATCATTAGCACCAAGCCGGAGGATGAACCGTGAATAGTGAATGAATAGTGCAGCAGGGCATGCCAGAAACAACTCCAAGCATACTTAAAAATGAGGTGTCAACCCGGTGAAGTTACAACACAGGATTACTTGTGCGCCAAACTCTATAAGCAGTGATAGATAGTGACCCAAGCCAGGAACTGAACCCAGGTCTCTGTCGCTAACCACTGTGCTACCGTGCTGTCCCGGTGGGGGTGGTTAGAAGTGGCAGTGCAGCCACAACACCCCCATCTCGTGGAAGAATGACAAGCTCAACCCCTTGCCCCACAGCCCGAGCCATCCCAACCCCCTGGACCTTTGACGGAGCTTTCTTTTGCAGCCTGGCAACAACAGAGGGGCACAGGGACAATGGACTTACCTCCTTGACCCCCCCCACCTTGGGGCCCAAAGCACCAGGCTAGAGTGTTAGTGCTAGGGTGCCAGGGGGTCAGTGCATGTTGGCACTGGAATGGGGCATGGCCTGAAGGCGGGCCTGAGTGGGGGTTTGAGGGAAGTCGGGTCAGGTTACCCTCATGTCTGCATGGTTTGTGAGGGGGGGGAAGGGGGGGAGTGACCTGTTATTTGTGTGGTGGGGGATACCCCTTTTTGTTGAGAGATTGGTGATGCTTCCCTGGACCCTCAGTATCCAGGACACCAGGTCCACGCTGGTCATTACCAGCACCAAAGCCCGCCTGGTGCATTTCCCGCTGAGGGGGCTGGGTGCACGGTGGGATTCGCCGAATGAGCCGTCAAACCTGCTAACAATAATACAATTAGCGGGCTTGCATAATAATTGGGTTGTTGCCCGCTGTGGGTGGAAACCCAGTCGGGGCAATCGGGATGGGTCGGGTAAAACCCGATAGCCCTCACGCTCGGTGGGAATCCTGAGTTTTGGCCAATGCCACATTCGGGGGCGGGGGGGGGGGGGCGGGGGGGCATCAGGATTCCCACTGGCCGTCTGACAGACTGGAGAATTCCACCCAACATGTTGCATTCTGCTAGTGCTGCACAGAGAAGGTTGTCAGAGCAGAATTCACCATGTTTATGTCTTCCATTAAGATGTACCAAAGGGAACTTCTGCATGAACAATAAAATGGCAAAGACAAGAGCATCTGGAATCCACTGCTCACAACTGATGGAAAACAGTTGCTTTTTAATGTTTTTTACTGAGAATTCCACTCTGGTAGTAGGCAGTAAAACTGTGATGGTTACGTGATGCAATATATTTCTGTCATCGATATCGCATTGTGCATGTTACTGATCAGTGAAGTACAGTCTGCCACTAATACATTAGATTGATTTTTTAAAATTTGATTTATTATTGTCACATGTATTAGTATACAGTGAAAAGTAGAAAGGGTCGAGAGCTTCAAGTTTTTAGGTGTCCAGATCACCAACAACCTGTCCAGGTACCCCCATGCCGACACTATAGTTAAGAAAGCCCACCAACTCTTCTACTTTCTCAGAAGACGAAGGAAATTTGGCACGTCTGCTACGACTCTCACCAACTTTTACAGATGCACCATAGAAAGCATTCTTTTCGGTTGTACCATAGCTTGGTATAGCTCCTGCTCTGCCCAAGGCTGCAAGGAACTACAAAAGGTCGTGAATGTAGCTCAATCCATCACACAAACCAGCCTCCCATCCATTGACTTTGTCTACACTTCCCGCTGCCTCGGCAAAGCAGCCAACATAATTAAGGGCCCCATGCACCCCGGACATTCTCTCTTCCACCTTTCTTCCTTCGGGAAAAAGATACAAAAGTCTGAGGTCACGTACCAACCGACTCAAGAACAGCTTCTTCTCTGTTGCTGTCAGACTTTTGAATGGTCATGTTTGACCAATCTATTAGAGTTTTTCGAGGAGGTTACCAGGAAAGTGGATGAAGGGAAGGCGGTGGATGTTGTCTACCTGGATTTCAGTCAGGCCTTTGACAAGGTTCCTCATGGGAGGTTAGTTAGGAAGGTTCAGTCGCTAGGTATACATGGGGAGGTACTAAATTGGATTAGACACTGGCTCAATGGAAGAAGCCAGAGGGTTGTGGAGGATTGCTTCTCTGAGTGGAGGCCTGTGACTAGTGGTGTGCCGCAGGGATCGGTGTTGGGTCCATTGTTGTTTGTCATCTATATCAATGATCTGGATGATAATGTGGTAAATTGGATCAGCAAGTTTGCTGATGATACAAAGATTGGAGGTGTAGTGGACAGTGAGGAAGGTTTTCAAAGCTTGCAGAGGGATTTGGACCAACTAGAAAAATGGGCTGAAAAATGGCAAATGGAATTTAACGCAGACAAGTGTGAGATATTGCACATTGGAAGGACAAACCAAAGTAGAACGTACAGGGTAAATGGTAGGACTCTGAAGAGTGCAGTTGAACAGAGGGATCTGGGAATACAGGTACAGAATTCCCTAAAAGTGACGTCACAGGTGGATAGGATCGTAAAGAGTGCCTTTGGTACATTGGCCTTTATAAATCGGAGTATCGAGTATAAAAGTTGGAGTGTTATGGTAAGGTTATATAAGGCATTGGTGAGGCCAAATTTAGAGTATTGTGTACAGTTTTGGTCACCTAGTTACAGGAAGGATGTAAATAAGGTTGAAAGAGTGCAGAGAAGGTTCACAAGGATGTTGCCGGGACTTGAGAAGCTGAGTTACGGAGAGAGATTGAATAGGTTGGGACTTTATTCCCTGGAGCGTAGAAGATTGAGGGGAGATTTGATAGAGGTGTATAAGATTTTGATGGGTATAGATAGAGTGAATGCAAGCAGGCTTTTTCCGCTGAGGCTAGGAGAGAAAAAAACCAGAGGGCATGGGTTAAGGGTGAAAGGAGAAAAGTTTAAAGGGTATATTAGGGGGGGCTTCTTCACGCAGAGAGTGGTGGGAATGTGGAATGAGCTGCCGGATAAAGTGGTTTTAACATTTAAGAAAACCTTGGATGGGTTCATGGATGAGAGGGGTGTGGAGGGATATGGTCCAAGTGCAGGTCAGTGGGACTAGGCAAAAAATGGTTCGGCACAGACAAGAAGGGCCAAAAGGCCTGTTTCTGAGCTGTAATTTTCTATGGTTCTATGCTGATCTTTCTCTACACCCTCGCGATGGCTGTAACACTACATTCTGCATCCTCTCATTTCCTTCTCTATGAACGGTATGTTTTGTCTGTATAGCACACAAGAAACAATACTTTTCATTGCATGTTAATACATGTGACAATAATATATCAAATCAAATCAAAGTACTGTTTCTTGCGTGCTATACAAAGCATACCGTACATCGAGAAGGAAAGGAGAGAGTGCAGAATGCAGCATTACAGTCATAGCTAGGGTGTAGAGAAAGATCAACTTAATGCAAGGTAGGTCCATTCAAAAGTCTGATGGTAGCAGGGAAGAAGCTGTTTTTGAGTCGGCTGCAAGATGACTAAACAACAGCAACAATCGGGATGACTTATAGAATTCCAGAAATTGGAGAAAGCAAACATTTATTTTCTCTATCGACATCAGGACAAACCATTTGTCTCAGGAAAATCAAAGATGACCATTGCAAAGTGCAGTCATTGGCATAACTACAAGTGCACATAGATTTAAATTTCTCAAAGTCAAACAGAATTCCAAAAAGGTTTAATAGCATGATTTTGAATATTTATCTGCTCTTTGCCTATAGATCTAATAGTCATCTAAAATTAAGAGATCATAATAAAACCAGGATCTGCTTCTTACAAATCAGTGATCAGGGTTGTGAAATTTTCATAAATTTAATATTCAATAACAAAAATATTCTGTTTAGCGAAGTAATATACAATGTTTTGTATTAATACATTTTCTTTGTCAGCCCTAATGTTTTAATTGGTTTGTTCTTTCAATACTTATGATATTTTGAAGATATTTAATTTTGAAAATTTTAAGGAATTGGATAATGCTAGAGTTGATTTTCATTAAACGTGTAGTGTAGATCTGACTTCACTTTCTTTTCTTGGCGTCAGATTTTATTTTCTCAATATTCTTACTTAATCAGTACCATTCACTCGGACAAAAGGGTCAGACTTATGTCCTCATTCATTCAGATGGCTGGTAATTAAACCACATGCAGTAAACTATTAGTTTTGAAGATTTATAAGTTGATGGCATTTGTAAATGGCCATATATTTACTTGTTTTTGATGCCTCTGTGCTGTTTTCTCTCAGTCTCTCCTCTTGTGTTTCAGTCTGTCTTCTGCTTCTCCCTCCTTAATTCATGTTGTTTCTCTTCAATTTCTTTTACTGCCACAATACAGGTTTAAAAAGGGCCAATATAAAGGCGCAACATCTTGCGCCCAAGCACATCTGAAAAGAGTCCAACCTTTCAATTATCTGGAACAGCTGCCTAAAACAGGTATATGTTAATGAGGGGCATTACACCTGTTTAAGGATCCTTATCAGAAAGGACGCTATCTTGAGTGAAGCAGACATCAGGCTGTGTTTTTGGAAGGTAAATGTGATTGTTGCTGAAATGGGAAGCTATTCTGTGGAACCAGGGGAAGCAGCAACTCTCCTCTTTGCTCACAGTTCAATCCATTGCCCTCCTTCCTCCTGGGACTTACCAGAGGACTGCTGCAAATGAGACAGGTTGTCTGACATTGCATGCTTCCATCAGGTGAGCTGCCCCTCGAGCCTGCTCCACCATTCAATAAGATCACGACTGATTGAAACTGAATATGTAGAGCCGGCCTGAGAACTAGTATTTTGCAATCCTTCATCTTCAGGTGCAGGGGTCATTCTCTCCACCCTTTCGCTGCTTTAATAATATTCAAAAGATTTCTTTTTATTCTTTGAAGGAATGTGGACATCACTGGCAAGGCCAGCATTTGTTGACCATTATTAATTGTCCTTGAACTGAGTGGCTCATCAGGCCATTTAAGAGTCAGCTGTATTGCTGTGGTCTGGAGCCACATGTAGGCCAGGCCAGGTAAGGATGGCAGATTTCCTTCCCTAAAGGAGCTTAGTAACCAGATAGATTTTTACAATTGATGATAGCTCCATGATCACCATTACTGAGACTAGCTTCCAATTCCAGATTTCATTAATTGAAATTAAATTCCACCAGCTGCCATGGTGGTGGAATTTAAACCCGTATCCCCAGGGCATTAGCCTCTGGATTACTGGTCCAGTGCCGTTACCACTTCTCACCATCTCCCACTTTATTTTTTAGGCCTCAAGGTGAAATGAAGAAATTGAGAAAGTCGCATGTACATTCAGAATTTCTTGAAAGAACATGTGAGAAGATTGTTGATTCAGAACTTGAATCACACGGGGACCAATATCCTGGCCGGTAGGTTGGCTAAGGTTACTGGGGAGAATTTAAACTAGATAGGTTGGGGGGAGGGGAGCTAGAAGAGTTGACTAGGATCAAGGAACTAATTGATGGGGTGGAGGATGCAGGGGTAAGGGGAATTACAAAATTAATGGTAGAGGAGAGGGTGCAAGTGAATGAAGGCGGTAATTTAGATAAGGGAGTAGAGGGAGAGGGTGTTCGCGACTCATCAAAGCGGGTCCAGATAAAAGCTGGAATAAGGACACTTTGCCTGAATGCACGAAGCATTCGGAACAAGGTAAATGAGTTGATGGTGCAAATCAGCACAAGTGGGTACGATCTAGTGGCCATTACAGAAACGTGGCTGAAAGGTGACCAGGACTGGGAGATGAATATCCAGGGGTATCAGGCGTTTAGGAAGAATAGACAGGAAGGAAAAGGTGGTGGGGTCGCGCTATTAATAAGAGATAATATCAGGGTAGTACTGAGGGATGACATAGGCTCTGAGGAACAAAACGTGGAATCATTATGGGTAGAGATGAGGAATAGTAGAGGGAGAAAGACACTAGTACGTGTGGTATATAGGCCCCCAAATAATAATGTTGAGGTAGGGAGGGCTATAAACAAGCAGATAAGGGATGCGTGTAAAAACGGAACGGCAATAATCATGGGGGACTTCAACATGCACATTGACTGGCAGACTCAAGTCGGTAAGGGTGGAATGGAGGAAGAGTTCTTAGAATGCTGTCGGGATAGTTTCCTTGAACAGCATGTTACGGAACCGACGAGGGAACGAGCTATTTTGGATCTGGTATTGTGTAACGAGGTAGGTAGAATTAAGGATCTTATTGTGAAGGACCCTCTTGGGTCTAGTGACCACAATATGGTCGAATTTCTGATTCAGATGGAAGAGGAGAAAGTTTGGTCCCAAACCAGTGTCCTCTGTTTGAACAGAGGGAAATATGATAGGATGAGGGATGAATTGGCTAAGGTAGACTGGGAGAGCAGGCTGGCAGGTAGGATAGCTGAGGAACAGTGGAGGATTTTTAAGGAGATCCTTTTCAGTTCTCAGCAAAAATATATTCCAGCAAAAAACAAGGATTGTAAGAAAAGGGAGAACCAGCCGTGGATAACGAAGGAAATAAAGGAGAGTATTAAAATAAAAACAGCTGCGTACAGAGTGGCCAAAAATAGTGGAGAAACAAGTGATTGGGAAAAATTTAAGAAACAACAAAGAGAGACTAAGAAAGCGATAAAGAAAGGAAGGATAGACTGTGAAGCTAGGCTAGCAATTAATATAAAAAATGATAGTAAAAGTTTTTATAAATATATAAAAAGGAATAGAGTGGCTAGAGTGAATGTTGGACCCTTGGAGGACGAGAGGGGGGAGTTAATAGTGGGAAATGAGGATATGGCTGAGTCTTTAAATAAGTTTTTTGTGTCGGTCTTCACGGTGGAGGACACAAATAGTTTGCCAAATATTAACGATAGAGGGTTGGCAGCAGGAGAAATACTTAATACAATTAATGTTACCAGAGAGGCAGTGCTGGGTAGACTAATGGGACTGAAGGTGGATAAGTCCCCGGGTCCGGATGGAATGCATCCCAGGGTATTGAAAGAAATGTCAGAGGTAATAGTGGATGCGTTAGTGATTATTTATCAAAACTCGTTGCATTCTGGGGTAGTGCCGGTTGATTGGAAAACGGCTAATGTTACGCCGCTGTTTAAAAAAGGAAGGAGACAAAAGGCGGGTAACTATAGGCCGGTCAGCTTAACGTCTGTAGTAGGGAAAATGCTGGAATCCATTATTAAAGAGGAGATAGCAGGGCATCTGGATAGAAATGGTTCGATCAATCAGACGCAGCATGGATTCATGAGGGGAAAGTCGTGCTTGACGAACATGTTGGATTTTTATGAAGATGTGACTAGGGCGGTTGATGGAGGAGAACCGGTGGATGCGGTGTTTTTGGATTTCCAAAAGGCGTTTGATAAGGTGCCCCATAAAAGGCTACTGAAGAAGATTAGGGCACACGGAGTTGGGGGTAGTGTGTTAAAGTGGATTGGGGACTGGCTATCCGACAGGAAGCAAAGAGTCGGAATAAATGGGTGTTTTTCCGGTTGGAGGAAGGTAACTAGTGGCGTGCCGCAGGGATCGGTACTCGGGCCGCAACTATTTACCATTTATATAGATGATCTGGAGGAGGGGACGGAGTGTAGGGTAACGAAGTTTGCAGACGACACAAAGATAAGTGGAAAAGTGAATCGTGTGGAGGACGGAGAAGATCTGCAGAGAGATTTGGACAGGCTGAGTGAGTGGGCGAGGATATGGCAAATGGAGTATAACGTTGATAAATGCGAGGTTATACACTTTGGAGGAAATAATAACAAATGGGATTACTATCTCAATGGAAACAAATTAAAACATGCTACCGTGCAAAGGGACCTGGGGGTCCTTGTGCATGAGACGCAAAAGCCCAGTCTGCAGGTACAACAGGTGATCAAGAAGGCGAATGGGATGTTGGCCTATATTGCGAAGGGGATAGAATATAAAAGCAGGGATGTCTTGATGCACCTGTACAGGGCATTGGTGAGGCCGCAGCTGGAATACTGTGTGCAGTATTGGTCCCCTTATATGAGGAAGGATATATTGGCATTGGAGGGAGTGCAGAGAAGGTTCACCAGGTTGATACCGGAGATGAGGGGTTTGGATTATGAGGAGAGGCTGAGGAGATTGGGTTTGTACTCGTTGGAGTTTAGAAGGATGAGGGGGGATCTTATGGAGACTTATAAGATAATGAGGGGGCTGGATAGGGTGGAGGCGGAGAGATTCTTTCCACTTAGTAAGGAAGTTAAAACTAGAGGACACAGCCTCAAAATAAAGGGGGGTCGGTTTAAGACAGAGTTGAGGAGGAACTTCTTCTCCCAGAGGGTGGTGAATCTCTGGAATTCTCTGCCCACTGAGGTGGTGGAGGCTACCTCGCTGAATATGTTTAAAGCGCGGATGGATGGATTCCTGATCGGTAAGGGAATTAAGGGTTATGGGGATCAGGCGGGTAAGTGGTACTGATCCACGTCAGATCAGCCATGATCTTATTGAATGGCGGGGCAGGCTCGAGGGGCTAGATGGCCTACTCCTGCTCCTATTTCTTATGTTCTTATGTTCTTAAGATCCTGGAATCATGCATTAGAACTTAGTAAGAATATCTCCTCAGTTAATTTACTACATAAGAACATAAGAACTAGGAGCAGGAGTAGGCCATCTGGCCCCTCGAGCCTGCTCCGCCATTCAATAAGATCATGGCTGATCTTTTTGTGGACTCAGCTCCACTTACCTGCCCGCTCACCATAACCCTTAATTCCTTTACTGTTCAAAACTTTATCTACCCTTGCCTTAAAAACATTCAATGAGGTAGCCTCAACTGCTTCACTGGGCAGGGAATTCCACAGATTCACAACCCTTTGTGTGAAGAAGTTCCTCCTCAACTCAGTCCTAAATCTGCTTCCCCTTATTTTGAGACTATGCCCCCTAGTTCTAGTTTCACCCGCCAGTGGAAACAATTTCCCTGCTTATACCTTATCTATTCCCTTCATAATCTTATATGTTTCTATAAGATCTCCCCTTATTCTTCTGAATTCCAAAGAGTATAGCCCCAGTCTACTCAGTCTCTCCTCATAAGCCAACCCTCTCAACTCCGGAATCAACCTATTGAATCTCCTCTGGACCCCTTCCAATGCCAGTATATCCTTTCTCAAGTAAGGAGACCAAAACTGTACACAGTACTCCAGGTGTGGCCTCACCAGCACCTTATACAGCTGCAACATAACCTCGCTGTTTTTAAACTCCATCCCTCTAGCAATAAAGGACAAAATTCCATTTGCCTTCTTAATTACCTTCCGTGTTGCTCACCAGAAGAAAATTACAAAAATTATGAAGAAAGCTTTGTAATGCTTGTTTATTAATTCCAAAACAATATGTCAGAGAAAGAGTATTCTGTCATGATTTCCAAGGGAAAATGGAAAAAAAGGTTTTGGGGGCAATCTTACCAGCTCATCCCACCCCGGTGGGGGGGGGGGGGTGTGTTTGCAATATCCAGGGGGTCGGGGGGGACGATCGTCTCGGGAGGACAGCTATCGCGGGAATGGGGAGAAGGCAGGCAATATCAAGGGGGCGGAGGTGACTGACAGATCTCGGTTCTGTGCAACAGAACAGAGATCTGCGCATGCGCGATTGTGCACTGTACTGTGAGCAGCCAGCTTTCTGGCAATCTTAGGCACCACCCTCTCTCTACTGGTGGGAAACAGATCGTGCATCATTTCTTGCACCAAGGGGAGAAAAATATCATTTGTGGCCTTGCCCAAAAAAGATCAGAAACTTTCCTTTTTTTAATGCTCGTTCGGCACTTTTAATATCTTTGGTAAGATCGCCCCCCTCTCTAATCTAAACACAAGATTAGACCTTTTTGATTTGGCAGATGATTTGTTGTGGAAGTGTCATATGGATCTATTACAAGAACTGTATTGATCTATTGCTTTACCAAATGATAATATTAAGTGTGATTTATCACTAATGGCTTTTCACAAGGAAGCAGCTGTTACATCTCCTCTGAAATTACACATGCTCCATCTATTCCAAGCGTACCAAAGCAGAATATTGTCATACTCCATACCCAGATGTGAAATCTCCAGGATGATCGATGAAGAAAGCTGTGAAACCCGATGATGTTAAAAATGAGCCCGAGACATTATCTTCTATTATTCCAATTACTGGCCTCAGCTCATCCAATGGCGAATCTGCTCAAATATATCCTCAAAGCTGAAGGAAACCTTCCAACTGTTTGGATTTTAAAATAATTGAGTGTGGGGGTTTTCATTATGGTTCTTGGTTTGGAAGATACATCTTTCCAGCATATTACTGGGAGAGTGTTACGCTTTATTTTGTTTTGTATTTTACTGTCTGACTTAATTGCTGAAATTACTCATTACTGTTGCTAGAGTCTCTGTTGGAAGTGGTTATTATTACCATGAAATCCCGAAGGGCAAAGTTAATTTGCTATTTATCTCTCAACTCAATAGCCTGATCCTGCCTTCCCCCATATCCTATGATCCCCTCTCCCTCAAGTACTATTTCTAGCTGCTTTTCGAAAAGATTCAGGGGTCTATCATACCCAGATCCTATTCCTGTAACCTCACATATATTTAAAAATTCTAAGTCCAGGGCGGGTGGGAAAACGGGAGAGTTTCTCACCCATTTTCTTGGGCGAGTTCAAATTCAGAACTTTGTGCATTTAGTGCATGAAAAAATGGGCTAAACCATTCCTTGCCTGGAGGGAAAGGGGCAGGGCTTAAATGGCCAGCCAGCCTGCTGTAGCAGCAGAGTTGCACATGTCCAGACCTTTGTGATTGCACATGCACAATGGCAACCAGCAGAGGCTTGATTGGTCTGAGAGTGATCTTCCAGGCCTCTGCTGCTATAGCCGGCCTCGCCCTCCCCTCCCCCAGCCCAGACCGATCGCAATGCAGAGTCACAGCAGGACCCACTCCTTACCCGACTGGCCTGCCTTGGCCTGGCCCTGCCCCTGTAGGCCCTGCCCAATGCCACTGCCCGGTGGGCAGTCTGGCACTGCCCAAGGGGCACCCCCATCCTTGCCCCAGGCTGGCACTGCCCAAGGGGCACCCCCATCCTTACCCCTGACTTCCCTGGGGAGGCCTCAATGGCCTCTGGTTCAAATGGCCTCTGGTTCTACCGGTGAGGCCATCATGACTAGTCCCCGTTTGTGGGAACCATATGTGATCCTCGCTGGAAAGAACCTCTCCCGGCAAAGCCGCAAAGGCAAGTGAACAATTCCATCCCGGGCTCATTAAATCCCCATTTGAATGCGAAATACATTCAAACTTGGTTTAAATAATTTATTCAGCCTCTCACCGGAAATGGGTATGAGGCTGAATGTGCCAGATATCCAGTGCCGGTAAGATCACAAGAGGCAGGAAATCGGGCACGAACCTGATTTCTCGGCTCTCGCACCATTTTCCTGGCTTTCCCCGCTGATCGGAAGTGTTAAAATCACCCCCTCAATATTTTGGCTTCATTTGCTTTCTGTGGTAGTGAATTCCACAGACTTACCACTCGCAGGGTGAAGAGATTTCTCCTCATCTCTGTCCTAAACCATTTACCCTGCATCCTCAGACTGTGAGCCCTGGTTCTGGACAGCCCCAACATCAGCAACATCCTTCTTGCATCTACTCTATCTAGTCCCGTTGGAATCTTTGTGTTTGTAACTTCCTGCCTGGACACCCATTAGAACCTTCACCCATGTCATGTATAGATAATTTTTAAAAACTAATTCATGGTATGTGTAGGTTAGGGGAATTAGAGAGGTAAATATGTGAGTTTTCAGGGATACTCCATCGGGAATTGACGCAGCCCTGCTGGGTTGAATGGCCTCCTTCTGCACTGTTAGGGATTCTATGATTCATGCTGAATGTTTTATCCAGAGACAGTTTTCAGAGAGTTTAAAATAAGAGTAGCCACTTATTGTTATACCAACTAAATGTTTATTGGACAATTGATCACAAACAGCAAGATATTAAATGACCACTTAATCTTTTTTTTAACTGATTTTGCATAAAGCAAGATTCTTTGCTCCAAGAGATCTCCCTGATCTTCATTAAAAGTATCTTGGGATTTTCAATGCCCACCTGACCCATGTGACTAGGCAAACAGTTTAAGGTCTCAAGCAATGCAACTGCAATAATGGGGCGGCATAGTGGTTAGCAGTGCTGCCTCACAGCACCAGGAACCCGGGTTCAATTCCCAGCTTGGGTCACTGTCTGTGCAGAGTCTGCACATTCTCCCCGTGTCTGTTTGGGTTTCCTCCGGGTGCTCCGGTTTCCTCCCACAATCCAAAAGATGTGCTGCTTAGGTGCATTGGCCATGCTAAATTCTCCCTCAATGTACCCAAACAGGCACTGGTGTGTGGCAACTAGGGGATTTTCACAGTAAATTAATTGCAATGTTAATGTAAGCCTACTTGTGACACGAATAAATAAACTTTAACTTTTAATGCTGCACTGCCTCAAAATTGCACTCCATTGTTATATCAAGATCATGTGCTCAAAATCAGGAATGCAACTCAATGTATCAATAATACAGATAATACAGGTATAATAGTACATTGGATATGAGTTATTTGTACAAAAAAATGTGCAATTTCTGTTGACTACCTAATAACTGCCAGAGGTAACTGAAACCTCTTAGCACGAGTATTGATGCCACACAGAATATACCCTGTGCAATAGGTTTCTAAGATATCACACAGGAGAGTGATCACACATCAGCTTAGTCACGTTACATGAGAACAGGCTGTTTGACTTGTTATTAAGGAACTAGGATCCCCGTGCTCTGATATTGAACAAATTCTTCAAATTATGAAATGGATAACACCACATTCAACAGAACTTGAAACACTGAGATGCAAAATACTCTCTATAATTCCCCACATAATTTAATGGCTCTGATGATGATTTGTAAAATGCAGGTGAGTGTCAGAAAGAGCTTAGAGCATAAAAACATTAGGGGGCGTGCTGGAAGAGGAGATAGTGAGATAAAAATCAATCTCTAATTTCTAAAAGCGCAGTGCAGAATGGCACGGCAACACTCAATTTTGCTCTAAATTCAAAGCTACGTTTACATTGCGGCAGCAGAAGAGAAATTCCCCATGGCAACTTTAGTAAGCATCAATCTGCAGAAATGATATTTGCAGAGTTTTGTACCTCTGCCAAAATTGAATCGTATTCCCAATAACTACTGTATCCATTAATAAGTAATTCTTTTTATGTTTAGTCATCATCATTAGCTAGAATAATTTTTAAAGTAATGATATTTTATGGGTTAAGCTATCAATACTCAGGATTAAAGACGTGTTTCGTGAATTATTAATTTTATTCAACAGAATATAGGTAGCTAGAGGACTCAGAATTGGTTAATTTAAATGAATAGACATTCAGACAGGATCTACTGCAGGTGTGTAAATCTCCCTAGCTGCTTTTCCTCTATTTGCTAAGCAAAAACAGCCAATACACTAGTACGTCTACCTCTGTATTTCTCCAACGCTCCTCTTTCTCATTAATTCTAAGATAAACAGAAAATTGTTTCTTTTAAACTGAATGATTTCTTGGACATATTTTGCAAAAAAAAGGTAAAATATTAAAGCCACATAATGGTTTTTAATTTTTATCACATGCATTCTGCAACAGATGGCCCAACTTCCCATAATTAGTTGTACGATGTTTACAACACGAACAACAAACATCAGAGTACCTTTTTATTTTCACATGGGTAGTAATAATGGATCCCATGCTCTCTATATAACCCACCTGATTTGATTTCGATATGGGTGATATAAGTGGAATCTGATATGGCTTATTAAGCTATCATGATGGCGAAGACGGAAATGTACCCCATTGTGCTTACAATAGGTTTCATACAAATAGGACCATTCAGCAGCACAGCAGAAAACAAACTCACAGCATTATTTCCTCAGCAGTTTTGACAGACTGTTACAACTTCATATTTAAGAAGGCTCATATTAGCCAAAATTTTAGATAATGTTTGTAAGGGTGTTAATAATGACCTGCAAGGATGCAAAAACTAATGGACTTCTGACTAAGTGATGTTATGAGCAATTTGGACAATACTAAATACTGCAGGGAGTTGCTTGAATTTGTACTTAAGACATCACCTTGAATTATTGCAAACATCCATTTACTTTGTGGCTCACATAAAACACTTCTACAGTAAGTAAATCCCCAAATAAAAGCAAAAACAAGTTGCTGTGGCACTAAGGATTCAGTTCCTTAATGCTTGCAATGTCTTACTGATAAAACGGCATAATTTAAAGAGCCATTAAAAAAATCAATATATGGCAGTACATTTTCTCTGTGTCAGTGTTTGGCATCAAATTTTAAATGAAGTAGTGTGCAAATAAATTATAATATCTCAAATGTATATCAAAATGGTTCAATTGCATATTGTGAAGAACCACCGCAAATTCATCCACAGAAAGTACAGGTACTGGTAATGAAACTGCCGCCCCAATTTCATGAAAATTGGAAAATATTTTAAAGTTTTCTAAAGCTATGATGAAATGGATAACACCACATTCAACAGAACTTGAAACACTGAGATGCAAAATACTCTCTATAATTCTTTGCTTGAATAAGTACATGTGCTTTGAATACTATTCATCATAACTTGTAACAACACATTATGTGACAGCAAAGTACAGCAAAAGTCTGACCAAAGTCTTCAGCCACATCACTGATGTGTTCATTTGCATTCAATTCACTACTTAAATATATATCACCTAAAAAGACAGCACAGCATTGCACCAAATGTATTTTTAGAAGGTATTAACCAACAATAATTGAACCAAGCAAGGATCACTAGACAGCGGTAAAGGAGTGAGTAGATTTGTCTGTAGTGTAATTGCAACCCTTTATTTATATCCGCAATGTAAGCTGTTTTCACTTTCAATTAGATTCAAATTTATATACTAAATGACAAATCAGCTCTATTTGTGTGAAAATTGTATTATACAAAGTAAAAGTTATTTAAGAAAATCCATTATAGAGATTAACATTTTCACACTTATCATGCATTGGCCAAAAACTTTCAAAACTAGATTTGGATTTTCAGTGATATTTCTGCAGGAGAGGATGAACAAATAGATTTTTTTCTGCATTTAAGATTAAATTTACACTGTAAAACATAGTTTAATATTTAGGTTTAATATAAACCTGTTAACTGTACAGAACTCTTTTGTACATATTATTAAAGCAAATATATAGAAGATACATTTCTGTGGATGTTGGCAATTTAGCACCAGAATTCTCTCAAAAGAAAAAACATAATTAAACATTTCATCTGCTTAGAATATGTCACAATAATAATATTTACTGTGCACCATAAAATATTTTCACATTTTAAATGTGAGCAAATACTTCATTAATAAATTAAGCTCTTTAGCAATATGTACATTATTCTTTAGTATTGTAAATGCTTAAATTGCCAGGGTATCTAACATATAAAAGCAATTATCCAAGACAAATAGTGTTGATAATACTTTTACCCAAATTTATAAACTATGAAGACAGTAAAACACTAGAAATATGATTAATAAAGTCTCTGATCCATATATACCACTGATGGAGAATCTTATGGAAGAGAGAGCCAAAATGATGCAATAAAATGTAAATGTCGCTGCAAACTAACACTACCTTGTTTGCAAATAGTTAGCACAATTATCTTACTACAGAAGAAGTTTCTCCTTTTTAGCACCTGTATGTTATTTATTAATGTGCATTTTGCAGTAAAGGGATTGCTCAATATGTGTGCATTGCTGTCAGGGATCATGGCTCACCAGCAGCAGAAACTCAAAATTACCCCCTCCCCCCACCCCACTTTTGTAATTCCACAAATTTAGTTTCTTACATCAATAAGGGTGTCTATCCCATTAAAAGGTATCTGATCATAGCAAGTTGTCTGATCATAGCAAGGTAGCTTATGAGTTTGGCTAGAATTAAACAGAATACAATCTACTGAGGCCACAGGTCAGTGTTTATGAGTTTATTCATCGATACGTAGATTAAAAGAAAATCCACCTTACCCAAAATTGGAAGTCACCAAGGCTAATACTTTCCACTGTTCAGGGTAAGGTGCATGGACATATTTACAGTTTATCCATGTTTACCTGTATTTTGAATGCAATCTCCCTATGAATTTTCAGATGTATATGTGCAAATTGGCATTATGTTCTGATTTATTATTTGCGGGTATGCACAGGCAATTTAAATAGATAATGTAAAATAACAAGGAAACCAGGTAAGCTCAGTGTGCATAATTTCTCCCCAAACTCAACAAATGTCACATTGTTCAGACCTGAGGCAACTTAAAAATTACCAAGACAGGAGGTGGGATCAAGAAAAAAACAATTCTACGCTCAAAAATGAGTACATCTATTTGCAACTTTGGATTACAAAACAAAAATGTAATTGGCTATGCAGTCACTTACCTGCTGTGAACATTCTTATCTGTGCACACATCATATTAACCAGTAACAAATTTGAATGGCAGCATTAATGGGGCTGTACACCAGGCCACAGTTTTAAATGTAAACACATAGAGGAGCACTACACATATTTATGTTCTCAAATAAGCACCTAAAAATAAGAAGGTTAAGCTATGCCCGAGAATTGTATCAGAAAATTCCCTTATTAAAATGCTGTTTTTTTATGATATTGAGGTGATAAGTTGGTGTTCAAGTACAGAATGAGTAGTGATACATGATCAAATCTAATGGTCCTTCCTAGCCTAACTGGTTTTTGCTAAGAAACTGGAGGACGGTAAAAGGAACTCGCCTCAAAGGCAATTCGAAATTACTTCCTTAATTATTGAACTGATGCATTCTGTCCTATCGACACAAGGATGGTTCTAGTAGACCAGTCCAACGACAAGCTGCCTGTTCAATAGCTTGGTCAGAGTTTGATGGAATGTTTGCAAGTTACTGTAGGGCTATATACTTGTTAGAGAGATATGTTGAGTTCAGAATATGACATAGAGCAAATAGTATCTTAGTCTTTGGTAAAAGGTTTTGAAGCCGGGTTAAAATGGAGGGATGCATTCAGCTAAGTAGGGGTAAAATTCAATTTTGTCAGGAGTGGATCAGCTGCCTGTTCTCCAACTGGCCAATTTTCATTTCCATTTAAATCAATCTACTTCCACCCATTTTTCTCCTCTCCTGAAGTTGATTTTCACCCCCACAGATTGGTGACAGGGCCATAGACTAACAAGCCTTACATACCCTAACATAAATCTAATACCGCCTGTCCAACAACAGGACAAGGGCTAGTTAGAACCTTAAGCCTACTAAATATAGTAACATACAAGCTCCCAGATTGTTTTGTATATATATATAAAAAAATATTTTTGCACCAACTGCCTGTGATTTGAGGTACATAACTGTGTACTGTATATTACTGGCCTTCATGTTATGAACAGCAGCATGGATTCAATTAGGAAATAATAAATGTAAACTCACAAAAAGGTGAACATTTACAAGACTATACCCTGGCATTAAGCAGAACTGTTACAAACTGACATATCCACAGACTGATGAACTATGTTATATAAATAGAAGGGTTATCGTACCGAGCTCCAACGACCTCTGTGCCAGACATCATCAGTAGGGCAAGCTCGAGTATTGCATTGTTCACGATCAGGAGGTTTGTCAAGAATTTCACAGTTCTGATCACTTAGTCTTTGACCATTCGGAAGCTGACAAATAACTAATCTTGTTCTTGCTCCGCCACCACACAGCTGGGTGCACTATAAATTTAACACCAACACCACATCCATTAAAAGGTGATAATTTTGCATTAATAAAGGACAGAAAAGGTGGGTGAAATAGTTGCGTTCAGAAATTAAAGAAAGCAACTCGGAAATGTCAAGAGTTGGAAGTAAAATAATAGGTAAGAATTTTTAAGTTTATTTATTAGTGTCACAAGTAATCTTATGTTAACACTGCAATTAAGTTACTGTGAAAATCCCCCAGTTAAAGGTTCAGATATTTTTTTCTGTTATAAAGCCTTTGCAATTTTAATGTACCTGGAACAATGTCTAACTTTTTAATTGATGTGGAGATGCCGGCGTTGGACTGGGGTAAGCACAGTAAGAAGTCTCAGAACACCAGGTTAAAGTCCAACAGGTTTATTTGGTAGCAAATACCATAAGCTTTCAGAGCGCTGCCCCTTCGTCAGATGGAGTGAAAATCTGTTCTCCAACAGTGCACAGAGACACAGAAATCAAGTTACAGAATACTAATTAGAATGCAAATCTCTACAGCCAGCCAGCTAATTTATTAATACACCGTGGCACAGTGGTTAGCACTGCTGCCTCACAGCGCCAGGGACCCAGATTCGATTCCTGGTTTGGGTAACTGTCTATGTAGAGTCTGCATGTTCTCCCTCTGTCTACATGGGTTTCCTCCGAGTGCTCTGGTTACCTCCCACAGTCCGAAAGATGTGCTGGTTAGGTGCATTGGCCATGCAAAATTCTCTGAACAGGCGCCAGAGTGTGGCGACTAGGGGATTTTCACAGTAACTTCATTGCAATGTTAATGTAAGCCTACTTGTGACACTTATAAATAAACTTTGAACCATTCTATCCCAGACCAGGTGGGTGCCCAATGTGCAATGAGAAAACAGAGAGAAGCTTGCTCAAAATTGGTCAAAATAGTTCTAATATACTGAGTGGGCAGATCATTTCTTTAGCTGAATGTAGTGTTCACAATATGGCGTGTACAATATGAATCTAGTGCTTGTTAAGTACTTTCTATTTTATGACCGTTCCATCATGACTAAGAATGGGTAATTAATGAACTCATAGGACAATCATTTATGTGACAATTCATGCAAGAACACATTTTTTTCAATAATCAAGGGAAACAACAGCTATTATCAGCTGTGAAAGTTTCTCATTATCAGACATGTAGAGATACAAAGAGAACAAAGACCAAGGAATAAAGTAACGTACAGCACAGGAACAGCCCCTTAGGCCCTCCAAGCCTGTGCCAATCATGATGCCCTAACTAAATTTTAAAGAAATGTCTGCCCTTACTTGGTCCATATCCCTCTATTCCCTCCCTACTCATGTACCCATTAGAAGTGAGCTACATACATACAAAGAACAAAAAACAAAGAAAACTACAGCACAGGAACAGGCCCTTCGGCCCTCCAAGCCTGCACCAACCATGCTGCCTGACTTAACTAAAACCCCCTACCCTTCGGGGACCATATCTCTCTTTTCCCCTCTCATTCATGTACTTGTCAAGACACCCCTCACCGTATCCGCTTCCACTACTTCCCCCGGCAATGAGTTCCAGGCACCCACCACTCTCTGTGTCAAAAATCTGCCTCGTACATCTCTTTTAAACCTTGCTCCTCGCACCTTAAACCTATGCCCCCTAGTAATTGACTCTTCCACCCTGGGAAAAAGCTTCTGACTATCCACTCTGTCCATACCTCTCATAATCTTGTCGACTTCTATGAGGTCTCCCCTCAACCTCCGTCGCTCCAGTGAGAACAAGCCAGGTTTCTCCAACCTCTCCTCATAGCTAATGCCCTCCATACCAGGCAACATCCTGGTAAATCTTTTCTGTATCCTCTCCAAAGCCTCCACATCCTTCTGGTAGGGTGGCGACCAGAATTGGACACTATATTCCAAGTGCGGCCTAACTAAGGTTCTATAAAGCTGCAACATGACTTGCCAATTTTTAAACTCAATACCCAGGCCGATGAAGGCAAGCATGCCGTATGCCTTCTTGACTAACTTCTCCACCTGCATTGCCACTTTCAGTGACCTGTGTACCTGTGCACCCAGCTCCCTCTGCCTATCAATACTCTTAAGGGTTCTGCCATTTACTGTATATTTCCTATCTGTATTAGACCTTCCAAAATGTATTACCTCACATTTGTCCGGATTAAACTCCATCTGCTATCTCTCCGCCCAAGTCTCCAACTGATCTATATCCTGCTGTATCCTCTGATGGTCCTCATCGCTATCCGCAAATCCACCAACCTTTGTGTGGATACGTTAGGGAACTATGTGTATAAGAATGTCTGATGCAAATAGCAATGTATCAGCAGGAATATGCTATTCAGTGCTTTGAGTCTGATCTGCCATTCAATTACATCACGGCTGATCATCTCAATTTACTGGCCTTGCATCTAAATCCCTTGATAATATCTACCCCAACAAATAGAAACTGATCTCTACCGTATAAATTTGAATCAACCCCATATCCACAGAATGCTTCAAATTTCCTCTGTCCTTCGCACAAAAATATTCTTAATTTTAAAATTGTGCCGTTTTCTTCTGGATTCCTCACTGAAGAAATTGGTTCTTTGGGGGCGATCTTACCAAAACAATTCTAAGTGCCGAACGAGTGTGAAAATGGGAGAGAGTTGTGCCGATTTTTTGGGCGAGTTAAAAATCCAATCTTATCACACTCTGAGGAAAAAATGCAGCAAGATCTGTTTCCTGCCAGCAGGGGAAGGGGTGGGACCTATGCGCACCCAAAAGCCAGCAGCTTACAGCAGAGGGCGCCATTGAACATGCGCAGATCTATCTGCTATCGCTGGGCTCTGCAGCCGATTGTTGGCCAAACCATCACCCTCCCACATAGGCCGGCAGAACACCACCAGGGAGTAAAGGCCTAACCCGCCCAATTTCTCTTTGTAAGGCAAACTCATCATCTCTGGAATCAATCGAGTGAACCTCCTCTGAACCTCCTCCAATGCAACCACATCTCTCATCAAGTAAGGGACTAAAACTGTACACAATATTCTAAGTGCGGTTTCACTAATGCTTTGTACAGTAGCAGCAACACTTCACTACTTTTATAATCTATCCCTTTAGCAATAAGTGCCAAGATTTCCTTTGCCTTCCTTATTATCTGCTGTACCTACATACTAGCTTTCTGTGAGGCATGTACAAGAACACCCAGATCCCTCTGCTTTGAAGCATTACAAAGTTTCTCTCCATTTAGATGATAGTGTTTTCTACCAAAGTGGATGACCTCACACTTATATGTGTTAAACTCCATCAGCTAAATTTTGCTCTAGTCACTGAACCCATCCATATCCATTTGTAAATTTCTTATTTCCTCATTGTAACTTACTATCCCATCTATTTTAGTGCCATCTGCAAATTTGGCTATGGTACCTACTTTCCCTACATCCAAGTCATTAATATAGATTGCAAATAGTTGGAACCCGAGGACCGAACTCTATGGTACTCTACTAGTTACATCCTGCCAACCTGAGACAGACCCATTTATCTCGACCCTCTCCTTTCAGTTGGTTAGCCAATCCTCTATCCAAGTTAATCAATTACCCCTAATCCCATGTGGACTAACCTTGTGTATTAACCTTTTGTGCTGCACCTTATCAAATGCTTTCTGGAAGTCCAGATATACTACATCTACAAGATCCCCATTATCCATCTTGCTTGTTACATTTTTGAAGAACTCCAGCAAATTAGTCCAACATGATTTACCCCTCATAAAACCATGCTGACTCTGATGGATTGTATTTTGACTTTCTAAATGTCCTGTTATTACTCCCTTTATAACAGATTCTAACAATTTCCTCACAATAGATGTTAAACTAATTGGCCTATAGTTCCCTACATTTTGCCCTCCTCTCCTTTTGAATAAGGGCATTATATTAGCATTTTCCAATCCACCAGAACCATTCTTGCATCCGGAGAATTTTGGAATATTGTAACCAATGGATCCACTATCTCCAACACCATTTCCTTTCAGACTCTAGCACATAGACCATCAGGCCCTGGGGATTTGCCTGCCTTCAATCCCAATTGTTTGCTCAGTACTTTTTCCCTAGTGACGATGATAGTTCTAAGTTCCTCCTTCTGCATTTACTGTTATTTTTGGGATGGTACTCATATCCATGAAAACTGAGGCAAAATATTGATTCAGTGTCTTAGCTATTTCTGCATTCCCCACTATTAGATCCCCAGCCCCATCTTCCAAGTGACCAACATTGACTTTAGCTACTCTCTTCCCCTTTATGTACTCATAGAAGCTTTTGCTGCCTGCTTTTATATTTTATGCCAGTTTACTTTCATAATTTACCTTTGCTTTTATTACTTTTTTAGTGACCCTTTGTTGATCTTTAAAAGCTTCCCAATTTTCCACTGTGCCACTAGCCTTTGCAATATGAATGCCTTAGTTTTTGTCTTTATGTTATCCATAACTTCCTTGCTTCGTGTAGGTGTCTTTTACCCCCTCTTGCCACCTTGCCTCCTCTCTGGAATGTATTTAGATTGGGAAGACTTGAATATTTCCTTAAATATCCGCCACTGCTCATCAGCTGTTCTATCTTGTAGTCTTCCTGTCCAGTCCACTAGGGCCACATTTATCTTCATGCACAAGTAATTTCCTTTGTTTAAATCCAGAATGCTAGTGTGGGACTCCAGTTTCTTACCTTCAAACTGAGTTTGAAATTCTAGCATGTTATGATCACTCTTCCCTAGAGGATCCTTAACTATTACATCATTTATTAGCCCTACCTGATTACAAAGACACAAAGACTGGAAGCATTGTGAAATGTTATGAGGATGGTCTTGAACTTCAACCGGATATAGACTAGTTAGTGAATTGGGCAAAAAAGCGGCAGATGATGTTCAATGTAGAAAAGTGTGACGTGATTCATTTTGGCAGGACGAAAGTGCAGAGACAGTATAAATCAAGATAGAAACTTTTAAAGAGGTACAGTAACAATGGGACATTGGTGTATATGTACATAAGTCATGGAAGGTGGCAGGGCATGCCGAGAGACCAGTTAATAAAGTATATGGTATCCTGGGTTTTATTAATAGGGGCGTTAAGTACAAGGGCATGGAGGTCATGTTGAGCTTGTAGAGGACACTAGTCAGGCCTCAACTGGAGTGCTGCATCCAGTTCTGGATGCCATACTTGAGGATGTGAAGAAATCAGAGGTGATTAACAAGATGATTCCAGGGATAAACAATTTTAGTTGTGAGAATATATTGGAGAGCGTTTGGGTTTGTTTACCTTGGAGAAAAGAAAGCTGAGAGGAGACTTAATAGAGATATTCAAGATCTGGAGGGGTATGGATAGGGAAAATAGTGAGAAACTGTTCTGTCTCAAGAATACATCAAGAAGTAGAGGGCACAGATTCAAAATAATGGGCAAAAGGAGAAGTGATTCAAGGGAAAACTTTTTCACCCAGAGATGGTTGGACTCTGGAATAAAATTCCCGAGAGAGTGGTGGAGGCAGGTTCAAACAAGGAAATTGGATTGCTATCTGAAAAAAGCATGTGCAAGGTTATGAGGATAAGGCAGGGGAGCAGGTAGAATGTTCTTTCAGGAAGCCTGTACAGACTCGATGGGCCAAATGGCCTCCTTCTGCACTGTAAGGATTCCGTAATCTAGTTCTTTCAGGTCTCAAGAAAGAACCCATGGGCTTCCCCTGTCCCAGCCCTCTGCCCTTCTTTTCCATCTGCAGTTCCTATCAAACCCTTGTCTTGAAGAGTTATCTTTGCTCTGGTGACCATTCCCTTGGCTACTTACTTGGCTGTGATCCAAGACAGGACTTAGATTCATCCCCAGTGCACAGTAATATCAACATATTGTTTCTCATTCATGGTAGACTGAGAAAGTAATGTACTTCATTGTCAAAATGTCTTCAAAAGGGATGGAAAATCTTAGTGGGCTCATCAATTTTTCCTTGTTTGCTGAACTTCCCAATATAATTGAATGTACAGCCCTTACTTCGGTAAGCACTTGAACAAATCCCATTTAAAAGATAGGACACTATATAATCTGATTTAATTCCTTACTTTAATGCTGGGATTAAACTAATAATGCAAAGATAGTTTCATTTGCAGTACTTACTCTGCAACTTAATAGCAGGATATTATATGCACGTTGCACCTCTATATCTTAAAATGGGCAGCACGGTGGCACAGTGGTTAGCATTGCTCCCTCACAGTGCCAGGGACCTGGGTTCAATTCCCGGTTTGGGTCACTGTCTGTGTGGAGTCTGCACATTCTCCCCCGTGTCTGCATGGATTTCCTCCAAGTGCTCCGGTTTCCTCCCACAGTCCGAAAGACATGCTGGTTAGGTGTGTTGGCCATGCTAAATTCTCCCTCAGTGTACCCGAACAGGTGCCAGAGTATGACGACTAGGGGATTTTCACAGTGACTTCATTGCCGTGTTAATGTAAGCCTACTTGTGACTAATAAATAAACTCAAATCTCCATTTTGTCAATGAATCAGATATCATGCTTCAAAATAAAAGATAAGAAAACGATTAGAAGAAGTAACACTACCTCTCCCCAGCTGCCATAAATCCACTGAGGACAAGGACCGGATTCACAAGATCTCATTTCAAGAGGTTTAGCCTGTTCAGCACAGTTATTGGTATCATATCCATCTTCATCTTGGCAGACCACAACCCGCCGTTGGAACCCTCCAGCACAAGTACTAGAACACTACAAAAAGAAACAAAACAGGAATTGAAACAGTATTGAACCAATCAAATAACAACAAGCTTATTCGATGTCTACATATCAATGGTGGCTCAGTTGTTAACACACTGGCCTCTGCTTCTGGTTCAGCACTCCAGGGCTTGAGCACAAAAATCAAGGCTGATATTCCAGTGCAGTACTGAGGGAGTACCGCACTGTCAGAAGTGTTGTATTTCAGATGGGATGTTAAACAGGGCTGGCTGTTCAGGTGCCTGTAAGAGATCTCATCGCATTATTTTGAAGGGGAGTCACCTCAGTGGCCGTGACCAATCTTTATCTTGAAAAAGTACTTAATTGGCAATAAAGCACTTTGAGACATCTGCGAATAGAGCTGCATGAATACACATCTTCCTTTTTTTTCTTTAAGTAGCTTGGTGTCACATTTCGTTTGAGAATACACCTTTGACGTGCTTTGGGATGTTTTGCTATGTCAGTGGGGTGATTTAAAATGTTGGCTGCTGTTCATAGAAGCGAAGCCTATTATCCTCATATCTGGGCAGGGATCCTGTCAATGACAACAACTGCACACTGTAGAAATGAAACATCTCAACATGCAGTTGTTTGTCCAAAACTCTACCTTTGACTCCTTGGGTCTTCTGAATAAGCATGTGAAAGTCTTTGTAGGTTGCATGACAGGTGTTAACTACAGATTAAATATGGTTTAAATATCAAATGAAGAGTCATAAAGGGTCCAGAGGGACATTTTTTTCACACAGAGGGTGGTGAGTGTCTGGAACAAGCTGCCAGAGGCAGTAGTAGAGGGGGGTACAATTTTAAAAAGCATTTAAATAATCACATGGGTAAGATGGGTGTAGAGGGATATGGGCCAAATGCTGGCAATGGGACTAGCTTAGTGGTAAAAACTGGGCGGCATGGACAAGTTGGGCCGAAGGGCCTGTTTCCATGCTGTAAATCTCTATGACTCTAAATAATGCGATTCAGCCTGAGGAACTGGAAAAGATGCTGTGGTTATCTTGTATTGAAGGCAAACAATAGCGGAAAAGATTCGGTGAGTGAAAGGAAGTTTATTCAAAGAGTAGGGATTTGAGGAGGTTTTTAAAGGGTAGAGCGAGAGATGTAGAGGTAGAGGAGTTAATGAAGGGAACTTCAAAGAGTGGAACTGCAATGGCTGAATTATAGTAGTATGATGAAGAGAGGGGAAACGAAGAAGTGCGTTGAGAGTTCAAAGACAATTGAAGATATGCTGTGAGGTAAGTCTGTAATAGGTGAGGACAAGGATCTGGAGTTGAAAGCAGTGGGGTTAGGGAACCAGTGTATGCCAGTTAAGGACATGGATTGAAGGTTAACTGAGAGGATAAATGCAGAAGACATTTGAACAAATTGTAGTACAAGAAGTGTGGAGAATCGGAGGCCTGAAAGAATAGGTTCCGCTGGCAGCTAAGGATTTGGTTGTTGGAGTTAAGATTGAGGTTGAGGGAATGAGTGAAATGCCAAAAAATCAGTGAAAATGCAAGTTCCAGCAAGAAAAATGATGAATTAAAGAAGTATAATTGCTAAATGTAGATGTGCTTTTATCACAGTCAGTGCAAAATTTCAAACAATCAATATTATCCAACAGTCACTTACTGCTCCCCAAGGTCCAGTTCTCCACTGACTGCCTCCAGGTATTTGGGTGCGATCTGAGTCTCCGTGTGTTGGCAGGATCTTGGCCCGAGGAAATTGGTGATCGTTCTGTCCAGATCTATCATAGCCATGACGGCGCGGTGAGCAAGATGGCATAGCACACTCTTGCTCAGTTAGTGGCTGATCATCAAGGTCACACTCACTCTCACTCACAATCTGATTCTTATAGTTCATGCAACTCACGTGACGTGTTGCTTTACCTTGACCGCAGGTCACAGAACACTACAGTGGAAAAACGGAAATAGAAGAGTGTACCTCTTTACAGAAACTAAGTAACGTCAATAGGCAACATCTTATTTCAGGCATTGTAGGGTGGATGAGCCTAAATCTACTGACTGAGATGCAGGAAAAGCTCCAGAGTCTGAAGTCACAAGAAATTCAAACAGATTGAACAGGTTCAGCCGCAGGGCAGCCAGAAGACAGGAGAATTGAAAAGGAGCACAAATTGGTATTTTTCATTCATAAATTTAAAATTAAATACAAATCTGCTCCAGAATGCTCAACCTGACACATTGGCCCCTAACTTCCCCGCAGTGGGAATCAGCCATGGATTTACACTACAGAACAACGTCCCTGTGCTTAAAATGTAAAGTGCCTATCTCATCCGACCTTCCTGACTCAAGGCTGGTGAGACTGAAGAAGCTTCCACTGTTCCAGCAGTGAAATGGAAAAGGACAAAAAGAGTGGAGTGAAGGAGGACACGTATCATTTTACTGCTCTAGCTTCCGTAAAGCAACGTGAGTTTGCGTTGGGGGAGCAGTTGGATCAGTGTGGGATCAAAGGTGTTGGGGGGGGGAGGGGGGTGGCCAGGGAATCCTATGCAGGTGGGGAATACCATGGAAGTGTGGGGGGGTGGGTCCCCAATGGGATCGGGGCTGTTCCGTTTGTGGAGCTTGGTCTGGGAGTTTAAATAGTTACTCTGAAGTTAGAAAATTTTCTTTCTAACTGTTTCAGAGTAACCATTAGTGTTACACCGGTAGGACCATCAAAAGTTAGCAATTTAAATCGCTTTGTCGTGTGGTTCCCAGCCCAGTGCAATTGTCCAGGGGAAGTTAGCCCTTCTTAAGCAATTACAAGGTAAACCCTTACCTGGGAACGTCCTAGAGGGATTCCCCAACACATCTTTAGAGAACCCCCTCAAATCGGACACTGGAAGCCAGGAAGTAATGTCCTGATTGTTAAGTGATGTCCATGAATTATTTTAAAAGGGAATTTTACAGCTGCTTCAGAAAAGAGGAAATATATTCTCAGGCTTGATATGTCAATTGGCTTGTTTCTGTGCTGATTTAATATTGGTTTCCAAAGAAGTTTTAACTAGGCACTTGTGTTGGTATTTTTGCAAATCTGATATCTTCAACGCAGAACTTAAGGGTACATTTGCAAAACGTAAATATGTATATTTGTTGCTTGTGGACAATTGGAAAGAACCCAGTGTGTGGCGGAGATTTAGATTTGTATGAATTTGCCAAGAAATAGTGAGATACTTCTGCTCTGCACTGCATTGTCAAATTATAGCAATTAAAATAGGGATCAAGTTACTTATGCAAAGAAAACCGTTCAAAATAATTGAAGCTTACATTTCAGAAAATCAAACACAGAAAATAGAACAGTGAAACTAAGGAAACAAACTCAATTCACATGAAGCACTCTTGGAACAAGCACATTGTATGGCAGCTATTGTATTATTTTCCAATCGCAGACATGTCATTTTATTATTTACATATGGCTCAGAGTACCATGTCATAAAGTTGTAAGAATTCGCAACATAAATTGTGTTGGAAGTGTACAGGTATAAGTGAAAATATTCAACTGTGCGGTGCTTATTTTTTTATAAAATTCCTACAGTACGGAAGGAGGCCATTCGGCCCATCAACACCGACAACAATCCCACCCAGACCCTATTCCCGTAACCCCATGTATTTACCCTGTTAATCCCCCTGACACAAAGGGGCAATTCAGCATGGCCAGTTACCCGAACCCGCATATCCTTGGAGTGTGGGAGGAAACCAAAGCACCTGGAGTCCAAAGATGTGCAGGCTAGGTTGATTGGCCCTGCTAAATTGCCCCCTAGTGTCCCGGGATGCATAGGTTAGAGGTGTTAGTGGGTAAATATGTAGGGATATGTGGATAGGGCCTGGGTGGTCGGTGCAGACTCGATGGGCCGAGTGGCCTCTTTCTGCACTGTAGGATTCTATGATTCTATGGAGGAAACCCACACAAACATGGGGAGAACGTGCAAACTCCAGACAGTCACTCGAGGCCGGAATTGAACCTGGATCCCTAGTGCTGTGAGGCAGCAGTGCTAACCACTGTGCCATCCTGCTGCCCTATCTCCTGTAGTACTGACTGAAATATGTAGTTTTAAATTGAAATCTAAATGAAGCATAAAGGTCCGTTGACTTCAGGCATGATTTGGCTGCCTTGGGGGCGAGTTCGGCCGGAAAATCCTGCCCATAGTTTACTTTAACAAGTTCACACATGCATTGAATATGTTGCTTCTTGTAACGTAACTGAAATGTTTATTTCACTGTAGGGGCGGCATGGTAGCACAGTGGTTAGCACTGCTGCCTCACAGCGCCAGGGACCCAGGTTCGATTCCCGACTTGGGCCACTGCCTGTGTGGAGTTTGCACGTTCTCCCCGTGCTCCGGTTTCCTCCCACAGTCCAAAGATGTGCAGGTTAGGTGAATCAGCCATGCTAAATTCTCCCTCAGTGTACCCGGACAGGCGCCGAAGTGTGGCGGCTAGGGGATTTTCACAGTAACTTCATTGCAATGTTAATATAAGCCTACTTGTGACTAATAAATAAACTTTAACTTTATGTCTACGTGGATTTACAGCGGTGATGGAAGTCAAATCAATATTTCTAACCTGTGTCCACTCATGAGTCTTCCAACGTCCACATGGGATGACAATGCACTCCTCTCTAGATGGTGGCTTTGAAAGATGTGAGCAAGCTGATTCGTCAGCCACACCACCTTGGAGATCTCGACAGCTGACGTAACGTTCCTTGGTACCTTTCCCACAGGTGGCGGAACACTGTTGAATAGGAATGGTTATGAATATTTTATTGGTAATATTGCTCACGTTTTCATAAAATTTGAAACACAATTACTAAAAAATGCAGCTGACATATATTTTATATTGATTCTAAATACGCAGGAATGATTAATTCACCATCAGTATCATAAATTATTCAATGCTATCAGATTAATAGTTACTTAGGTCATTTGATGATTATTATTTAATGTCAATATTAAAATTATATCTACGTACAGGAGTCCAGGATCCAAATCTCCATTCCGTTCCATAGGTCATGTGATTGGGTATTCTTTCATCTCTTCTCCCTGGCTGCATATCAGGACAAGAAGCTAATTCACAGTCCTAGAACATAAAGCACACGGTTGAAAGGAAATCAATGTTTTCAGGTCTTAAAAACACTTTAAGAAAATGCAAGTACTTGGCGAATAACAAAAAGAAACTTGAATTCTGAGAACCCGATCACACGTTTCAGGAACAGCCCAAGGCACTTCAAACCACAGCAAATGTCTTTGGGTCTTAAACTGGCAGTGGCCGGTTTATAGAAACAGAGAAACTAGAAGCAGGAGGAGGCCATTCGGCCCTTCGAACCTGCTCTGCCAATCATTATGATCATGGCTAATCATCAAATTCAATATCCTGATCCCCTCTTTCCCCCATATCCCTTAATCCCTCTTGCCCCAGAGTTATATCTAATTTCTTCTTAAATCAGACAACATATTGGCCTCAACTATATTCTGTGGTATTCTGTGGAATTCCACACATTCACCACCCTCTGGGTGAAGAAATTTCTCCTCATCTCAGTTCTAAAAGATTTACCCCCTTATTCTCAAGCTTTGACCCCTAGTTCTGGACTCCTCCACCATCAGGAACATTCTTTCTGAATCTACCCTCTAACTCTTCTAAACTCCAATGAATATAGTCATAACCGACTTAATTTGTCCTCATATAACAGACCTGCCATCCCAGGAATCAGCCTGGTAAACCTTTGTTGTACTTCCGCTACAGCAAGGACATCCTTCCTCAGATAAGGTGTGTAGCACAAGATATTATAAACATCAATGAACTGAAAGACCAGTTAGTTTAACTGCTTGATGATCTTCATTATAATTACCTGAGTATCCGTAGGCCTGGTGGCAGCATTACATTCATTATCATTGACAACAGTGCCATATGAGCCTGCAAGGCATCTGACGGCTCGCATTTGATAGCCTGTCCCACATGTAGCTGTACACTATAAAGAGGAAATGTTGTTAATTCTTGCAAGCCACAATAAAAACAAAACTTAAATAATGTTATTATTTGAAAAACAAAATACTATCCACGCTAGAGCATAAAATGTATGGACTAGATTTTTATTCCTGGGTCTCGATTCCGCCATTAGGATGAAATGGAAGTCAGGAAATAGATTTTTAAAATTCATTTTATGGGGCGTGAGTGGTGCTGGCTGGGCCAGCATTTATTACCCATCCCTAACTGCCCTCCATTCCAGAGGGCATTTGAAAATCAACCACATTGCTGTGGCTCTGGAGTCACATGGAGGCTAGACCAGGTAAAGACGGCCAGTTCCTTCCCTAAAGGACATTAGTGAACCAGATGGATTTTTAAGACAATCAGCAATGGTTTCATGGTCATCATTAGACTTTTATTTCCAGATTTTTATGGAACTAAAATTTCACCATCAGCCGTGGCGGGATTTGAAGCCGGGTCCCTAGAGACCGTCCTGGGTCTCTAGATTACAAGTCCAGTGATGATACCGCTATGCCACTGCCTGCGACAGGACTCTGAGGGAAATTTTGGAGAAGATGGCTTCTTGCCAGGAATCCAGTCCAATTAAGGATGCTGGAGGGGTTCCGTGGCTATGAAGAAACGGAATGGTGAGGTTCTGGCTAACCGGTAGCTTCACTGGGAGAGACGAGGACTGTGATGTAGGTCGGAGGAAGAGAGGATGCCTTAAGTTGGAGGCAGCCTCTGAAAACTGTAGAAAGTTCAAAAACAAAATGTGACCAGAACTACCAAGTCAGCATTGTGGATGGAAAAGCTGCTTCCAGGAGGCCACATCTGTCCAGCAGACAGACTTCGGCCTCAGCCCATATGGTGTCGAGACAATTCCAGACAGTGTGTGAAAAGTGCCTTCAATAGGCACT
This sequence comes from Mustelus asterias, assembly GCF_964213995.1. Lineage (NCBI taxonomy): Eukaryota > Metazoa > Chordata > Chondrichthyes > Carcharhiniformes > Triakidae > Mustelus > Mustelus asterias. Next base: position 121,575,575 of record NC_135803.1, on the reverse strand, counting down.
TCAATTGGTCTAATTGGCTACCTGTCACTGGCAGGTGAGCAGATGTCACCATGCCCCCAAATGCACTCTCCCTCAAAATAGGGCAGACATGGCAACATGCTATCAGGTCAGCACACCAACTGGTACTGCAAAATTGCTGATACACCTGCTTCCGAACCCAACAGCTTCACTGATTGAACATTCTGTTCTAGGTGTTCATCTGTCTGAATTTGCAATCTTTCATCCTTACGCTTACTGTACTAGCACAGACAGAGCAGTAGAATATCCCAGAATGGTGATCTCGATGATACATGGATAAAGGAAGACAGACAAAGGGGCAATTATTACCTTCAATGCCTGCGTGGTAATCTGGTGGAGCGGAATGAAAATTAGGTGCATTCTACAAAGGACAGGCTCCGCCAAATCACTGTCTGGTTGGTGACGGCAAAAGTTCATCACAACAAAATAGAAAAAATCTGAACATAAATAACTGAAAAAGGGTGAAGGCTAAATACACCAGATGTAACTGATCAAAAGATTAAAAGAGATAATTAAGAAAGATGAAAGTGAAAAGTTTAGAAGGAAAAAATACGAGCTTACAGAATAACCCTTTAGTTCTGTGATTTAGAAGCACATCTTATTTAAGAAGGTTTCAAATTAACCAATGCACAAAAAGATTAAACAGCTTACTTAGCAAAAACAACTTATATTTCTACAGTACCTCCAATGTAATGAATATTTTCAGAATATTGTATCTAACATTAGTCATAAATTACAATATGCATTTGCAAAGCTGCTAAATATATTAATTTCTTTCTACCTGATCACGTCTGACTGACTTCAAGGGCATACCGGGAAAGGGCCAGTTCAATGGTTTGTACATATGGTTCATTTAGTGCCTTCAAACCATTACTTTTTTGTTGGTTTGCAATCATGGCATGTGATTTCAAACTAAATCTATGTCACAAGTCTAGTTATAGAACATGTGCACATAATTTCACTGGTCTTGCAAACAAAAGATTGTTTAATATTTCATGATTTACTGCTGATCTAAAATATGAAACAGTGTGGAAATAAGTACTTTATGTAATTGGCGGTCAGAACAAATTCAGTGTTTTTTTACTTCATACTGCTTCTCAGTTTGGGTATTCTATGTGATCCATTTGGCTCACAAAATAATGGAGGGTACTTGAAGAGAATACAACCTGTTTCAAGATTACAAATTTATGTTTTTATGCAATTTAAAATACATATATATAATTTGGCAAAATGTCATATAAAAATGAACGTGCATATTATCTGTCCTCAGTTAAACACCTGGTTTCATTGGAATGGCTACCTTATATATTGGCAGGAAACTTGAGTCACCCATAAATGCAGACTGCACAAGAGTTGGGGGTTTCAAGGAAAATGTGACTCACAGCAACTACCTTCCCATTTCATATCCCAAACAAATAGGCTCCCAACACTCCTTTCCTCCATTTGTATCACGTATCCCTTCATATGACTCATTTCCCTCCCTACCATCTCAATTCCTGTCACAATCCAAACCTTGGTCCCTTTTGAACTACTCGTTTTATCATTCTCTCCTCCTTGCTCCACTGTCACTTGCTGTGATAAACCCCACAAATTGCATGGGGGAATCACTGATTGACCTCTCTGTAGGACTTGTTGAATAAGAGCTCCCTGGGGACTGGTAATTAACTAACCAGGTGGAGCTCGTATACCGAGCCCTGAGTGGGTCCATTATTTCATTGTCCCAGTTGGGACCTGTTTGTGTTCAACACAGGCTTGTGGTTTTTTTGCTTTACTTTAATTTGTACAATAAAGCACTGTTCTTTTACAGATGACTCCTGGAGTTATTATACTTGCTTTATCTTTAAACCTCCCTTCACAACTTTCCTTGGGGGCCTGCCAGGGTTTGAGGGGTATTTGGAGAGAGAGAGAGAGAGAGAGAAAGCAAGAGGGATGACATTTCAGGAAATAATTTTTTATATTTATTTCCTGTGTTCTATCAGTGTGAAAAGATGATTATATGATATTACGAGGCATGAGGTGGGACAGCACTGAGGACATACTTTCTTAAAAAAGATCTTCTTCATTCAAGCTGAGAAGGTTAAAGTGTGACGTTCAAAGATCTTCAAGATTATGAGGGATTATGGAACGGTAAATTGCTACTTGTCGAGACAGGACTGAGAGCACAGAAATTTAAGATAACCTCCAAAATAATCAAAAGGAGGTTAGGAAACAAATCCTTTACATGATGCTGGTTGAAATGGGAGATTCTCTGCCACAAGCTGTTGTTAAATTCAGTTAGAAAGGAATTCGATTCTTGAAGGTTGATGGCAAATGAGATGAAGAATTAGGCGAGGTGGCCCAAGTAGAGAACATTGGTGCAAAATTGGTGGTTCATTTCTGGACTATGATTCTTTAAAAAAAATATTTATGCAAATATGCTTTAGTAAAAAGTGCATTGAATTGACATTGGGAGCTTGTGATAGTAACTCTCAAGCAAGGAATTGTGACTCTCAATCGAAAATTAAAAAGTAAAGTAAAAGTTTATTTATTAGTCACAAGTAGGCTTACATTAACACTTCAATGAAGTTACTGTGAAAATTCTCTAGTTTCCTCACTCCGGTGCCTGTTCGGATACACTGGGGGAGAAGTTTGCATGTCCAATGCACCTAACCAGCACGTCTTTTGGACTGTGGGAGGAAACTGGAGCACCCGGAGGAAACCCCCGCAGACATGGGGAGAACGTGCAAGACTCAGCACAGACAGTAACCCCAAGCCGGGAATTGAACCCAGATCCCTGGCACTGTGAGGCAGCAGTGCTAACCACTGTGCCGCCAGAATTACCCTGTTCTGTGAATCATATGTTTTCCAGTCATTTAATTCTCCATCTGCTGTATATTCTGCAGATGCAATGAGGATAATTGTTCTTAAGTCTGTGCAAAAAGTCTGAGAAACATTCAATAAAAATAGATGGTGAAATGAATACATTTAAGTCAAAGTATTGACAAAATGAAAGAACAACAACATTGATGTTTTACCTGTCCCCACGGGCCAACTTGCCATGCTGCGCATTCCTGCTGTTGACATGCCTGAGCTGAAGCTGGTTTCGTTGCAGCGTTACAAAATCCATTATCTAATTGCTCTTCTCCAACTTGGCACCAGGTTTGCCGATGTTTATATCCCTTCCCACATGTCACTAAGCACTGTAATTGACACAAATTTGAATAAATACATATTTTCTCACTAAAATACAATTTTAACATTGGAATGTGTAAGCAATTGAACATGCGTTTCGTGAACTTTCTGTAGCTGAATGATTTACTATCACGAGCAAATGTACTTGGAATAATATAAACTCTGCTGCACGGTTCCAAGACAATGCTAAAAACGGTTCAGTAATTGGCTCAAATTCTTTTGTACTGCTGTATAATAAAGATTGCACATCAAGCTTCAAACAACAAATGATAACAAACATTAAGAACTCGGTGTCATCCTGCTGACTCTTTTGCGTATTTGGATGGCTGATTTCTAACTGTTTTCATTCTTGCAACTTGTATTTTGCATTATCTTCATCAAAAGAAAATAGATAAACACATAGATATGGTGTCATATAAAAGGAAATCTTCCTCTGATGTACAGACAAGGAAGATTTACTGAAACAATAAAAGCTCATTAGACTGTCTGAGTCAGACAATCCACTATCTAAAAGAACTTTTGAATTAAGCTTATTAACATGCTTAAACATTTTTCCAGTTGTGGCTCAGTGGATAACACACTAGAGTCAGAAGGATTTGGGTTCAGGGCCCACTCCAGGACTTCAGCACAACAATCTTAGGCTGATACTCCAATGCTGTACTGAGGAAGTGCTGCATTGTCAGAGGGGCCATTTTCTCTAGCTGAGGTGTTAAACCAAAGTCACATTTGCCTTCTCAGGTGGATGTGAAAGATGCAATGGCACTATTTCCAAGAATGGCAGTGAAGTTATTCCCATTTTCCAGGCCAATATTTATCCCTCAATCAACATCATAAAACCAGGTTATCTGGTCATTGTCACCTTGCTGTTTGTAGAAGTTTGTGGTGCACAAACTGGCCAACACAATCCCTACAACACAGGCTATACTTCAGAAGTAATTCATTTGCTTTGGAACTTCCAGTGAATTGAAAGACATTATATAAATGCAAATCTCTTTTTTTTTGCATTTAAACGAACACTGCATTATTTGCCTTCTTTCTCAATAACATCACAATTATCTGAAGTTGGTACTATGGATTTTGAATTGATGGCTGGAATTCAACACTGACAGGAGCCTCTGGTCCCACTGATGGCACACCCCACCACAGGTTTCCCACCGCCGTGGGGTGAAATCAATGGCAAATCCCACTGACAGCGGCAGGACCAGAAGATCCTGCCACCGGCGAGTGGCGCTCCGCCTCCCACCATGAGAAACACGTGGCAGGAGACCAGACATTCCCGCCCATGGTATCTGGTGATTGATATTGGGCCAAGACTTCCTCGGAGTGGCAATGGCCATACAATGACGGGAACCCCATCTGAAATCATTTAAATATGATTAACGGGCCTCCCCTCTGTAACAACCACCTGCCCCCGTGGCGTGACATTGTGTCGGCAGGGTTTACAACCCACAGGTTTTTTAAAAATGTGGAACTGGTGAACAGGACCCGCCAGGCACACACAGGTAGGTACAACCCCCAGGGTGGGAAGAGGGTCATGCCCGGACAGTACCCTGATGCTGTCCATGGCACTTACGCCTGTGCAGTGCCGAGGTCCATGGGGGAGGTGCAGGGAGTTCTGTGTCCGTGGGGAGTTGAGATTTTTGTGATGGTGCTGGGGGTTGGGTTTCCATGGGATCTGAGTTTTTTCTAGCTTTTCTATTTTCAAGGAGTGCCCTGATCTTTAGAAAGCTGAGGTTGCCGGTGCCAGCGTGACATCATGGGACCCGCCTCCTGGATTTCTTTTTACAAAAGTGTTCAAAAGATTCAACAGGAAAAGTCAGTAGTGCAGCCGGCTGGCTACACACTACCTTTCCCACCCGACTTGCTAAAAAGGACAACATTCCATCCTTGGTGTAACACTGGCAGAACCATCCGAAGTTAGTGATTGCAATCACTTTGTTGATGGTTTCCAGCGCAGCGTAATTGCCCAGGGAAAGTTAGCACTTCTGACAATTGTTACGTAAACCCTTAACCCTTACCCAAAAGCTTTTTCCCAGGGTTACTAGGGGGCATAGGTTTAAGGGTGTGAGGGGCAAGGTTTAAAGGAGATGCATGAGGCAAATTCTTTTACACAGAGGGTGGTGGGTGTGTGGAACTGGCTGCCGGGGGAGGTAGTGGAAGCGGCTACAATAGTGACTTCTAAGGGGCATCTTGACAAATACATGAATAGGATGGGAATAGATGGACATGGTCCCCAGAAGGGTAGGAGGTTTTGGTTCAGACGGGCAGCATGGTGAGTGCAGGCTTGAAGGGCCAAAGGGCCTGTTCCTGTCTGTAATTTTCTTTGTTCTTTGTTAACCTGGGGACTTCCAAGAGGAATTCCCCAGCGCACTTTTGGGGTATCCTCCAAATCTGATGCTGGGGAGCCCTGAATTTATGGGCCAGCACTCCATACTAAAGCACGCCATCTATATAAAAGAGCTGTTTCTGTATTTTGTCTTTATATGAGGATGTGTGTGCAATAGTCAGGTTGATACTCTACTGGTCCTCCTGTAGCCCAAAAGAGACCATCAATGCGTCGTTTAACACAAAAGGGAACAGCACTGCTCCAAGGTAGTGGGTGCACTTGCTGCTATAAAATATCTTTAGCCATCCAATTAATAAAAGAAAATTAGGCTTCATTTGTAGTCATTGACATTACCCACTGGGATTTTCCCACCTCGCCTGCAACTGGGATTCTCCGGTCTTCCTGCAGTGAATGGAGATTCAGCTGAGCACCAAACTCTCCGCTCCCACTGGCAGCGGCAGCGGGGCGTGAACAGCTGGAGAATTCCGGCCATCATTTCAACAGTTATGTTTGTATTTTCTATTGAAAATTGTAGTTTACATTAATATTTTAAAGCCAAGTTTCCATCAAGTGACATTGTATTTAAATCTGTCATGAAGTCTGTACAAAAGGAAATGATTTTCTTCAGAGGTGCACGCTGCGTACCAGCATGGGCCCCAAAGGAAAATATATCCTTCAGAACGAGACTGGCTGAGTGAACAAGCAACATTCAACAGTGACTTTTATTAATAATTCGAATTGCCATTCAATTGGGATAAAATATTTTAAAATTATACATTATGGGCGGAATGTTCCAACCTCGCTTGCCCTGAAACCGGAAAATCCCACCTGAGGTCAACGGACCTTTCCATGGTCCGCCCCCTCGCCCGCTCCGATTCCCGTGGCGGGCGAGATGGTAAAATTCGCCCCTATGTGACCATCTTTAATTTTCCAAGTGAAAACATTAAGAACAAAATGAACTGACCTCTGACCATTCACCGGTTTTCCACACAGGACATGTATATTCGTTGCACCGCTGGACAATCATCTTTTCCTGTTGACTGCATTTACCGTCTCCAAGAACCGTGCCCATAGAATTGACACAAACAGCATTCCGCCTTCTTGAACCACCACCACAACTCTTTGAACACTTTGTACAAAGAAACAGTTATTAGATTAACTTCAATCTAGTTTTCCTAAAGTTGCACAGTGACATTAAAATTGATCTTATTTCCATTCAAAAAGGATTCCATCTGATCATGACAATACAATTGCGCAGTTGATCTAAGTTACAAAACTACTACCTGGTGCTTGTACATCCCTGCTATAATTGGGTATGACACAATCCCATGTAAAGGATGCACTGGTTGTGAAACTGGCCTCCATCCCTGCTTACAACTTTCCCCAGAGTAGATTACAGAGCCTTTGCAGGATGACCTCAAGAGGCTCTTGGGCCTTGCGTGCCCAGATTCAGGTTGCTACCCTTCAGCAGGGCTAGCAGCAGTTTGGCTGGCCATCAGGTTTACAGGCAAGGGCACTGGCAGAATGACAGTGGTGGGAGCGCCACGGATCCACTATCCTGAGCGACATCTCAGCAATCCTAGTAAGTTGCTGGAGGAGAGATTTCTGGACCTCTGTGAGAGCCTGCAAGCCCTCTGACATTGGTATCTGCAGCCTTGCTGACTTCTGTTTGAGCTCCCACTGCAGTGCTGATAGGTTGACTGGCTTCTGCCTGCACTGCTACAGAAGCTGACACATGGGTACTGCACCACTGGGTCCACAATTGCTGTTGCAAAGTTGGCCGCTACTTCCATGCTGGGAAGAAAAGGCTGCAAGCCCTACAAAATACTCTGTGCCAAACTGGAAACTGACTCCTCCAAGCTCCTTGACAGTGACAAGAGGCTCTGTGGCAGGCGTCCCAAAGCCCCAAGTATTGCTGTGTGCATGTTCATTAGCATTTTACTGTGCTATGCCATCAAAGTCTTCGTCAGAGCCCTCTGCAGCAGAACATGTTTGTGGTCTGGCCTTCTAGTGAGCTGGCACACAAACTATCCTTCCCTCCTTGGTCTGGATGTGGCCCATTCATGCCCCACCACATCTTAATCCCAACTCTCTATTACCGTCTAAACATTGTGCATTGCTGGAGTCTGCGCCGGTGGTTGTCAGGGTCAGGTCAGGTAATGGTGCTGCTTCATCACAGGTCTGGTGTAGGCCTCACCCTTCGTGATGAGGCTGCAATGGTGAGTCAGGTGGCAGTTCTTAAGTATCTGAAAACAATGATGTGGATGGGTAGGGTTCGGGTTATAAGGGAAGATGGGTGGAATGGAAAATAAGTGATCCACGGTCAAACCACCTGAAGCTTGCAGTTCATATTTGATAAAAGGTTAAGAGTGGGGAGAGATTTCAGAACATGGCAGAGTAAAAATGCACTGTTGTCTTAGAGGTTCTTGGTGCAGCTAGGTGCTGTGGACTCTGTCACAGCCGGTCCCATGATGTGGAGTCCCATCTGTTGAATACCACTAACATGTCTCCTGTTCCACCAGAGGCCCAAACATCCTAGACCACTGCTACACAAATATCAACAATGCCGACCATTCTATCGTCCACCCATACTTTGGTAAATCAGACCACAAGACTGTGTTCCTGCTCCCGGCTTACAAGCAAGAACTGAAATGGGAGAATCCATCAGAGAGAATGGGGCAATGTTTGTCTGAGGAATCGGATGATCTCCTATGGGACTGCTTAGAGTCAGTGGACTGGTCAGTATTAAAAACTCTGCAACCAGCCTGAACGAGTACGCCATTACAGTAACTGACTTCATTAGTAAATGTGTAGAAGACACTGTGCCAAAGAAGCAAATCTGCATGTTTCCCAACCGGAAACCATGGATGAACAGGGATATCCACTGCCTGCTGAAGTCCAGGTCTGAGGCGTTCAAGTCAGGTGACTCTGACCTATACAAAAAAGCCAGATATGAGCTACAGAGATCCATCAAAGATGCCAAAAGACAGTACCGGACCAAGCTAGAGTCCCAGGCTAGCCACACCGACTCCCACCGACTATGGCAAGGTCTGCAAGACATACAGGCTACAAGATGAAGACAGGTAAAACTGCCGGCTCCAATGCACCCCTCCCCAATAAGCTCAACATATTCTATGTCCGTTTTGAGCAAGAGATCAGTGAGAGCACGCCCTTCATCCCAGAAGCCTTGGACAAACCTGTATCTGAGGTCACCATTGCCGACGTCAGAGCAGCTTTCTCAAAAGTCAACCCACGGAAAGCAACTGGCCCAGACGGGGTACCCGGACGATCACTCAGGTCCTGCGCAGACCAGCTGGCGGGGGCGTTCGCAGACATTTTCAACCCCTCTTTGCAACAATCTGAGGTTCCTACCTGCTTCAAGAAGCCGACCATCAACCCAGTACCAAAGAAAAGCCAGGCAGCGTGCCTTAATGATGGCCTAGTGGTACTATCGCTAGGCTATTAATCCAGAAACGCAGCTAATATTTTGGGGATGTGGGTTCGAATCCCACCACAGCAGATGGTGGAATTTGAATTCAATAAAAATATTTGGAATTAAGAGTCTACTGATGACTATAAAACCATTGTCAATAAAACCCATCTGGTTCACTAACGTCCTTTAGGGAAGGAAATCTACTGTCCTTATCTGGTCTGGCCTACATGTGACTCCAGAGCCACAGCAGTGCGGTTGACTCTCAACTGTCCTCTGAAATGGCCTTGTAAGCCACTCAGTCCAAGGGCAACTAAAGTTAAAGTTCATTTATTAGTCACAAGTAGGCTTACATTCACACTGCAATGAAGTTACTGTGAAAATCTCCTAGTTGCCACTCTCTGGCACCTGTTTGGGTACACTGAGAGAGAATTTTGCATGTCCAATGCACCTAACTAACACATCTTTTAGAGTGTGGGAGGAAACCGGAACACCCAGAGGAAACCCACGCAGACAAGGGAGAACGTGCAAACTCCACACAGACAGTGACCCAAGCCGGGAATCGAACCCGAGTCCCTGGCACTGTGAGGCAGCAGTGCGAATAACTGTGCCACCCCTAGGGATGGGTAATAAATGCACATTTCCACTCCATCTGATGAAGGAGCAGTGCTCCGAAGGCTTATGGTATTTGCTACCAAATAAACCTGTTGGACTTTAACCTGGTGTTGTGAGACTTCTTACCGTGTTCACCCCAGTCCAACGCCGGCATCTCCACATCATAATAAATGCTGGCCAGTCAGCGACGCCCATATCCCAAGAATGAATAAAAAAATCTGTGGAAACATGGCATCTCTCCTCCTTTCCAGCTGCACCAGTAAAGCCTCCAGTGCACATTCAAAACCTAGCAGCCCTCCCTCTGGTCTATTGCTCCATTTGCTGTCCTTTCTCTACCGGCCAAGTCTTCCTGAAACTATTGCAGCAACTTCTGTTTCATGAGTGCATCTCCTATTTAAGAGGGGTGGGCTAAAGAGGTCCAGATTAGCTGTATCTCCTTCCAACCACTCACATTGTTCAGTTCCCTACTGAACAAGCAGTCAATCAGCAGTGCATTTTGCAGTGGGCTGCATGCGACCATCATTGAAATAAGCGGACAGCGTGAAATTTGCGTTGGGTAATCACACATCATCATCCCCGTGCCCCAAAATGGGCCTTATCCAATCTTTCCCTCATAATGTGCGTGAGAGAAATACAATGGGAGAGAAAAATGCATACATTAATAATATGCATGACTCTTTGGACAAATAATTACATTGACAAAAAACTAATGGTATCTTCTGCAACATCCAATATTATTCCCTGTATGAAAAGAAGGGCAGTTGTGTGTAGAAACCTGTAGCTTATTCGCAGATTCCAGAAATTTTAGAATTCACATAATTCATAGAATTCATAGAATCCCTACAGTGCAGAAGGAGGCCATTCAGCCCATCGAGTCTGCACCGACCACAATCCCACCCAGGCCCTATCCGTATAACCCCATGTATTTACCCTAGCCAGTCCCCCTGACACTAAGGGGCAATTTAGCATGGCCAATCCACCTAACCCGAACATCTTTAGAACTGTGGAAGGGAACCGGAGCACCTGGAGGAAACGCAAGCAGAGACGGGCGTGAAAGCTCCACATAGACAGTGACCCAAACCAGGAATCGAACCCGGGTACCTTGGCGCTGTGAGACAGCAGTACAACCAAAGTGCCACCGTGCCACCCTTACTTTCGGATCGATGCTTGTTCCTTTTAAATTTTACATGAAAACTGCTGCAATGGGTAGTCTAAGATCTCAGCTTTGTGTGTAAGATATGTGGAGAATGTCAGTTTTGGATAATTTCTACTTATGGTATATTTTCTGATTGGGTACTTTGGGTGTGGGGTACAATATACTCAGATCAGAAAATTGCGGGTTTGCTGTCCATGGTTTCTATGTGCGGAAGTTCCAGTGAGTCTGCATGTCAGGAGCTCTTAATTTGCTCTCCAGTATCAGTTACTTGGATGTCAGGTAAAATACGCAGCATTAAGCTCCAGCAAACTCTTTTAAAGATGAACAACCTGTTTTCAAAATGAAGCCTGGATAAAGAAGCCACTTCAAAAAGTCGATTGGAACTTACTCATGGCCTTAATTTATCGAAATAACTATGTCTACACATTAACAGCATAGTATCATAATTATATTACACATTGATATACAGGTACAGTTATCTCAAGTGGCACAGTGGCTAGCATTGCTGCCTCACAGCACCAGGAACCTACGTTCAATCCCGGCCTCGGGCGGTTGTGCGGAGTTTGCACATTCTCCCCATGTCTGCCTGGGTTTCCTCCGGATGCTCCCATTTCCTCCCAACAGTCCAAAGTTGTGCAGGTTAGGTTGACTGGCCATGTTAAATTGCCCCTTATTGTCAGGGAGATTAGTAGGGCTAATAGGTGAGGTTACCCGGCTAAGGTCTGAGTGGGATTGTTGTTGGTGTGAGCTCCATGGCCGAGTGGCCTCCTTCTGCACTGTAGGGATTCTATGACTCTATGATAAGCACTGATTCAAATTCACACTTGGCTTGATCTAATTTCTTTTGTTGATGGAGCCATAACCTCATGATGAAATATTTAACATGCTTTTCTTCAGGTAATGGGAAGAACTACGTGGTATATTTTAATTATGACCATATCAAACATGAGTGATTTGATACGACTTATCTGCTGATGTGTGCTTTGCAAACTGAGTCAAAAAAGATAGCTGAACATATTTCCATGGAAATTGCAGTTTACAGCAACTATTATATCAAGACATTAAATGTAATTGATTTTTTTCATTGCATTGCATTGTTATAGAATCATTATAGTTAATATTTATAAAGTGCATTTTAGGAAATAGCTTACCTCTGACCAAGATGAATATCGCCACCCTCCTACATTGCAATCTCCGTGACAAACTTCTTTATTATCTGGCTTTGGTTGATAGCTGCAGTATCTCTCATCTATTTTTTCCGTCCTTGCTTCTGACCGACTATATTTTGCACAGTAGATGTCCAAAGTTCGATAGCCAGGCCCACATTGAGCTGTGCATTCACTTTTCCTGGCTATATGCCATCTGTTTGAGAGTAAGCAGCATAATGTATTAATAAGTTTGGAGCTTCGTTGTTACTGAACTCAGGTTAAAACAGCATGTTGGAACACTCGTACATGGTGCTCTTTATTTATTTTTATACATTTGCAACCGATGGAAACAATAAACTACAATATTTTTCTGCCACCTGAACAGTGCACTATTTTAATATTTTCAGTATGCCCTGAAAAGCTGCACATCTCTGAATCAGAAGGTATATCTCACTCCAGAGGCTTGAGAACTAAATTGAGGACTAACACTCCAGTGCCGTACTGAGGGAATGCTGCACTATTGGAAGTACCATTTTTCAGATTAAACATTTAAACCAAGGTCCCATCTGCCCTCTCATGATGTTTAGGCCAATATTTATCCCTCAATCAATATTGTCATTTTTTTTAGCGGGAGTGCAAATTGGCTGCCACATTTCTTACATTACAGCAATGACCACATTTCAAATGTATTTCCTTCACTCTGAAGCATTTTGGAAAGTCCTAAAGTTGTGAAAGACATTACCTAAAATCAATTCTTTCTCTTTTCAAGAACTGCTGGTTAGGCCACTCCACAAATGGTAACAATCGACAGATTAACATTTGAAAATCGAATCCGAATCTCAGAACCGGACAAAACCCTGATTGAAGCATTTTAATAAAGTGCCCACCCATTTCAGACAAGTTTGCTAGGCATCCATTTTATGATTTTATATGTTAGAAAAACAAAGGATTTACAGGATTTATATTTGCATTGGTAAACATTAGAAATGCGGCATAGTTTTAAGTGTGCTTAATGTTTCTGTACCTGGAAGGGTAAAATAAATCTCAGAGTTAGATTCATGTTGGATAAAGATGTCTATATGTGTGGGGGTTGGTTTCTAATCCAACTGTGATTCCATTATGCTTAGAGAGGGCTATGACGTGAAAAATAAATAGGCCAGCAGATGTATGCAGGCATTGTTTAGTAGCTTGAGGCCTTAAGGGTAGAAAAGCTTTTAAGTCTTAGTTTTAGCTGGATATATTGTAGTTGGAGACTGGACACCAGAGAGTGAACACCTTGTAACTCTGCCAGGAGAAGCTGGACAGGACAAGGGAGTTGCAAAGATGTAGGATTCCTCAGAAACTGGTGACAGTCCAGATAACCAGGGAATTGCAACAGAAAGAATGTCTTAAGATGACTGAAGTTAAGTGAAGAGAGACCAAGGTATTGTTCAGGAGAATTCAAGAAAGAGTAAACAAAATGTTCTGAGTTGAAGTGACAATTGCAATCACCTGATTTAAAGTGGGTCAGCTGACCACAGAGTTAAACAAAATATTTAATGTAATTTTACTACAGTCTGGAAATCGAGAGTTAAAGCAATTGTAAACAGTTTATACAACAGTCAAAACAGAGAAATCCAGAAGGGGTTGTGTAAAAGCCTGGACTGGATTCGCTGCTAAAAGTGGAGCAGAAGTTTTGTTTAAAAGTTCCATCCCACCACATATTTCTGGAGGATGTCACTAAGAGATATTACGGCAATGAGCAAATGGAGAGGATAAAGAACAGATCATTGGGAGACACCAATGGTAATGGCTAGATGTGCAAATAGCAGCCATTGCTCTAGATGATTAGGCAACAATCATAGAATCTCTACAGTGCAGAAGGAGGCCATTCGGCCCATCGAGTCTGCACCAACAACAGTCCCACCCAGGCCCTATCCCTGTAACCCCACATATTTACCTTGCTAATCCCTCTAATCTACGCATCCCAGGACACTAAGGGACAATTTAGCATGGCCAATCAACCTAACCTACACATCTTTGGACTGTGGGAGGAAACCAGAGCACTCGGAGGAAACCCATGCAGACACGGGGAGAATGTGCAAACTCCACAGACAGTGACCCAAGCCGGGAATCGAACCCAGGTCCCTGGAACTGTGAGGCAGCAGTGCTAACCACTGTGCCACAATCAGAAAGATAGGAAAGAAATAAAAACACACAGGCAGTAACAATAAGGAATGCAAAGTCGAACCCGAGCCTGTGTTATATCTATTGTGGTAGAAGTATGGCACTAGTCCACAGATCAGATAAACTAATAACCATTAAATATGGAACATCAGTTTCGAGCCAATCAATAGTGTTAGCATCATTTCAATAAGGAAATTATATAACATTACAACTGATCTCCTGATCAAATGAAAATAATTTTGAGAAGAAGATAATCCTTAAAAGGTTCGCACCGTATTTCACATTCTGTGTTGCAGGATTCAGTTAATGGAGCTGGGCGTGGAATTTGATCACATCTTTGATCAGAGACAACCAACCGGTCACTTTCTCTGGTACAAATAGGTCTTCTTTTCCTTTCACCTGTTTAAAAATACAGCATCACATTACGGAGCAATACTAAAAGTATGATGACAGCAAGTATAGTGTCTTTTGGCACATGATTCAAAACTATCAACCAGTATCAACCGAATAAAAGGGACACAAATGCTGGTGTTCTCTTTGTTTTGTTTTGCCACTAACACTGCCCATTACCTTGACAAAGCTTGTTGCAATCCTGCCAAGGACCAAACTGATCCCAAAAGAAACGTTGCACTTTATCTTCAATGGGAATGTTGAATGAGTAACGCACATCAGGATTGTACAGATTCCCCACAGACAGAACCTTGAATGGAAAATGTAACGTAACAAAGCTAATCAATTATTAATGAAAACGTATGACAAAAGGCAATGTAATGCACAGGATTGAACCATGTGTGTCAATTCACCTGAACGATTAGTTCTTCCTCAATCCGATCAGTACAGTTGATTCTTTCCACTCCATTATCTGACCCACTATACTCAATTACAGCACCTCTAACTTTGATTTCCCTTTTAAACATGCTGACCACAAAATCTCCGTTTAAAAGAAATTCTCCTCGACTGTTCGCCAAAGCTGCAAAAAGAAATGCAACAATATACAAAATGTCAATGCGAAAGATCTAGAAGTTCCATAACTACTATACCCATGTATAACATGAATGCATTTTCTGCATATCTGCCCCAGTTTGCTCAGGAACGTACAGACAATAGATTTGCAGTTTCTGATACGATCTGATAGCGTTAGATACAATTAAACAATTTCCTGTCTGCTGTTTCCCAGTGACACATTCTACCTTCATTAAAGGGGGTAAATTACTAACAGGTCTCGTGGGAACGTAAAGCTTTGGTGTGAATGCCCTGAAAGCAGTTTCCTGTGAATCAGTAACACGCCACACAACTTCACACTGATGCGATTGTTCAGCTAATTTCCTGAGTTTGCACCCTATCATTTCATTAATTGCCGCATAATTCCATCTCTTTGGTTGAGACAAGAGAAGGGAAATAGAAATGGAATAGCTGACACTTTTATAAATGGAACTATTGACGGGTAGGAGGAAGGTATAATATTGGTTCCAATGAGGACAATTGGAGTCTGAACGCAGGAAGCGACTTCATTTGAATGCAAGTGATTTTCACAGCGGTCAGAATTGAGCTTGTTACGCAACTAAATATGTGAGCAATTTCTGAAACAGAAATAAGCAAATGTTCAAAAATTTTATAACTGAAACATGATTGTGCAAGTTACTAATACTAATCAAACCAACAGGCTCGGAAAACAAAAGCAGTGCTTTACACCTCTGGAATTGAAGATATGTCACAATTCCCTCCAAATTGTTAAATAGCTGTTACTATTCTCACCATAACAAAGACCATACAGTCACACCATAAAATGGATAAAGTATTATACCCATAAAGATTGTGCATGAACTGAAGATCACCTACTTTACTTAGATGATTATTTTCCTGTAAATAGTCATACCTTGTTTACTTGTTTAGCTTTAAGGACCATCAGAATAACACGACTGTTTGATTAACTTGACACAACTTATTATGGTTGACTAATATCGAAAGCTTGTGTGGCTTTTGCTACCAAATAAACCTGTTGGACTTTAACCTGGTGTTGTTAAACTTCTTACTGTGACTAATATAGGCCCATAACCTCTGCAGAGTGGCAGTCTCTGTCGGACTGCCACTCTCGACAAACTTACCTTCGCTGAAATTGCACAGCTCCTGTCTCACCCAACCTCCACACGCAGGCTGGGAGAGCCAGGAGATGTGCAGCACGTGCCCGGCAGCATCGGGGTGTGTGGGGTAACTGGGGCTGAGCCAGGTAAGTAGTGCAGTAGCTGCACTGACAACAATCCCACCCATACCCTATTCCCACTACCCCACAAATTTACCCTGCTAGTCCCCCTGCCACTAAGGGGCAATTTAGCCTGGCCAATCAACATAACCTGCACAACTTTGGAGATAGTTACTCTTTTAGATAATCTTTTAGATTGTTACTCTGCAGTTGGAAGGGATTTTTTGCCTTCTAACTCTTTCAGAGAAACCATCAGGGTAAAACTGGAAAAAACATCCAAACCGGCCCAATGCAATTGTCCAGGGAAGGTTAGTCCTTGTGGATAATTGCTGGGCAAACCCTTACGTGGGAACTTCCGGGAAGGATTTCCCAGTGCACCATTCCCCTGTTGAGCACTCAGATTTGTTAATCACTGGAACTACTGTATCACAATACGTTGTTCATTTTCACTATTGTATAATATGATTTATTGTCGAGTGTAGGTGAGTACAGTACTTATAGAATTTTATAGTACGTTCTAATTTAAATTCATTAGCTAGATTGAGTAAGCAAGGCAAGTATGAACACTGGATTGCATTGATGATCACCCTGCTTGCAGAGATGAATTCAAAGTGATTTAAATTACAAATCTGGATAATATTGTGACTGACTCTACGCCAGAGGACATTGCCACCCTCCCATGTCGATCATCCCCCTGTAGAGTTCCCTCCTTCCTCGGTCGCCTCTCCTGGCAGAGCTCCCCCAGGGTGCCAGGCAGGCAATGGCCACTGCCCGGCCCAATCCCTGACCACCGGGGGCTTCAATGGCCTCCACTCCCCCTGGCGAGGCCATCACATCTGGTGCCCGTTGGTGGGGACCACACGTGATCCTCGTCAGGGAGAACCTCAGTCGGTGAGGTGATTGAGGTAATTAAACTTGAATGATAGCATCTGGGACTTGCTAATGACATTCAAATGATGTCATTAATATTTAAAACGAAACAGTGCCGGTACGATTGAGAGAGGCGAAAAACTGGGTGCGAACCCAAGCCATGAATCGAACCTGGGTCCCTGGCGCTGTGAGACAGCAGTGCTAACCACTGTGCTACCGTGCTGCTGGTGGGACAAAGTTGTAAGTTCATGGCCTTAATCTTGGATAGTTCTGGTATGCATCCTGAAGCTTACGCATTGCCCAATGCAATCTGCTGGCAGTGCGTGCGAACTTGTATTAAGTGTGGGCTCTGCCTGCTCAGCAGGTGGGACAGTTACACGATTCTTTAACACCGGCAGAGTGTGACCAGGAGCAGGATATTACAGCCTCATTCCTCCCAAAACCGTAAAATCCCGCCCGAGGTCAACAGAGCTTCCCATGCTCCCCGCTGCGCCCGCTCCGATTCCCGTGGCGGGCGGGACGGTAAAATTCCGGCCCAGATTTCTAGGACATAGTGTTCAAGTTTTAATTCATACAGGAAGACTTTTCCAACCAAATCAAAAAATGGACTTCTGATGATTACAACATTTGCCAAAGTTTTATCCAATTTGAACAATATACAAGAAATGAATCTTTAACTGGATGTTCATTAATAACATTCAGTCTACAGGACTGAACATATAGTGCTGTTTTTCCAAGTATCCTCTTGGCTTTGAGTGCTTCGCAATGATTAACGCAGTAAGTTCATTCTTCTCTTTTGGCTACAGTCTGCACTCTTTTCACGAGCCTGCTTGTTTTTCTGTCATGAAGGCCGTCCCATGATCAAATGTTTCACCAAAATTTCTCTCACTGAGGTCTTTTGCTTTCGGATAAAAGTATCCACCAGGTAAAATAATTTTTCAGAAATACCGTGAATAAGAAGCCATGATGGAAGAGCAACTTTCTTTCCAGTTCTGTCACTGCAGCAAACTAAAGATACATAAATAACTGTGCCAACATGGACATAAACAGTTGATTCGTCAGACTGAATAACAAAGAACAGAGCCTGTCAGGAGAACTCAATAAGTTACACTTTCATTTCAGCAGTTTTATCTTCACAAAGATGGGGGATGAACTGAATGAAAGGCAAGTTTTTTTATTTTGGGGAAATGTGCCGATTCATTTAAATTTTTATTTATTTATTAGTGTCACAGGCAGGCTTACATCAACACTGCAATGAAAATACTGTGAAAATCCCCTAGTCTCCACACTCCCCACACTCCGGCATCTGTTCAGATACACTGAGGGAGAATTTAGCCTGGCCAATGCACCTAACCAGCACATCTTTTGGACTGTGGAAGGAAACCAGAGCATCCTGAAGAAATCCATGCAGACACGGGGAGAACGTGCAGACTCAGCACAGACAAGCCGAGATTCGAACCCGGGTCCCCGATGCTGCGAGGCAGCAGTGCTAACCACTGTGCCGCCCCTAATGAGAGACCTTTACAAATGTTGTGCAGTAACTTAAAGGGACTGAGTTGTGTGGGGCATGCAGTGGAAGTTTGGAGTTGCTGTGTGGCTTGTGCAACTTAAAGGGAGCTCTGATTAAAACTTCAGATCAGATTTCATTGCATCACAGCTTTCTACACCAGCATCAACTTGTGGATTTTGTCTCCAGCTGGAAGACTGAGCACCTCCATAACTGCGCATAGCCATTATGACTGTATTCTGTCGTTCCCCAGCAGCTCAGTATTGAGGCTGTGTGTCGTCAGTGAGTCCAATCCAAATGAATACAGACTCCACAAAGGTGGTGTCATATTTCCTGTTCTTTGTCCCCTGCTGATAGCCTGACCACTTTGTCATCACCATTCTTTGTTCCTCTCACCCACACAATGATCCATTGCTAAAATAGGCCTTGTGTGACTGCATGAAATTTATTTGCCAATACGTGCACAAAGTGGAAGGAAGTTAATCTTGTATCACTTGTCAATAAGCATGTAAAATGTTATTCCCAAGACATTTTGAAGGAGGTTTTCATCACTACACCAAATGTTGTGTATGACTGGCAAATCACTCCATTTTAGCACACATAGTTTAACATTAAATAGCATATATTACTCCTGAGATAGGCCCATATCTGATAGAGGAGCATCTCATTTTGAGAATATTTTGAAACATCTAAAATCAAAAGATACACTTGCATACAAAATCAAACAAAGCAGCTTCAAGAGCTTGAAATATAAAAATCTGAATATCAGTAACTGTTCTTTATTATGCTTTTTCATTCAGCATTTTTTGTCATTCGTGGGATGTGAGGGTCACTGGCTACGCCAGCATTTATTGCCCATCCCTGAGGGCATTTAAGAATCAACCACATTGCTGTGGATGTGGAGTCACATAGAACCATAGAATCCCAACAGAGCAGAAAGAGGCCATTCAGTCCATCGAGCCTGCACCGACAACAATCCCACCCAGACCCTATCCCCACATATAGGGTCACCACATATTTACCCTGCTAATTGCTCTGACACTAAGGGACAATTTAGCGTGGCTAGTCCACGTAACCTGCACATCTTTGGAGTGTGGGAAGAAACTGGAGCACCCAGAGGAATCCCAGGCAGACACGAGGAGAATGTGCAAACTTCACACAGACAGTCACCCAAGGCCAGAATTGAACCTGGGGTCCAGGAACTGTGAGATAGCAGTGTTAACCACTGTGCCACCGTGCTGCAGGTTTTTCCGATAATCGACAATGGTTTCATGGTCATCATTAGACTTTAAATTCCAGATTTTATTGAATTCAGATTTCACAACCTGCCATGGTGAGATTCATAAGAAATAGGAGCAGAATTAGGCCATTTGGCCCATCGAGTCCACTCCACTATTCAATCGTGGCTGATATGTTCCTCATCCCTATTTTCCTGCCTTCTCCCCATAATCTTTCAATCCATTACCAATTAAAAATCTGTCTAACTCCTCCTTAAATTTAACCCAGATTCGAACCCATGTCCCCAGGTCCCGGGATGGCACAGTGACACAGTGGTTAGCACTGCTGCCTCACAGCTCCAGGGACCCAGGTCCAATTCCTGGCTTGGGTCACTGGCTGTGCGGAATCTACACATTCTCCCCGAGTCTGCGTGGGTTTCCTCCAGGTGCTCCGGTTTCCTCCCATAGTCCAAAAGACGTGCTGGTTAGGTGCATTGGCCATGCTAAATTCTCCCTCAGTGTACCCGAACAGGCGGTGGAGTGTGGCTACTCGGGGGTTTTCACAGTAACGTCATTGCAGTGTTAATGTAAGACTACTTGTGACACGAATAAAACAAAACTGTAAGTTACCCTGGGTCTCTGGATTACTAGTCCAGCAACAACCACTGTGCCATTGCCTCCCCAATTTACACAAGTCATAGTTAATGGCGCTTCTTGAAATGGTATTACCCCAACAGTGGCCTGGAATTTTCAGTAAAAATAATGAAGTTGTCAGCAATAACTGTTAGTAAAGAGCAAACCGGACATTCAATGTGGCAGACACACACAGAAATGACGAAGTTACTGTTTGCATTGGTCTATAGCAGTATCTTGCTGAGAGGGTCAGCATTGAAACACCCTGGAGAGCGTGAAGGTGCTGTAGTGTGTAACAAATGCTCACTAAACTTGCCAGAAAAAGTTAGGGTTTGTCCATTCAGCTTAAGGGATTTTTACGTCTGTGGTAAGTCATAATTATTGGCAAACAATCCCTCTGGTACCAAAAATTACCCTTTACAAGTGTGGAGTCTCATACCTACAGATGTAAATTATTGTTGTAGATTTTTCAAAAATTAAAGATTTATTTCTCTCCCATAATTCTTCTCTCCCTTTATTTTACTTTCTGTACATGATTTGATATTGAATGAACTATCTTAACCAACATTTCCTTGTTCATTCTCTGCGTGCTCAGTAAAGATTTTTAAATCTGATTGGTTAAGGAGATACATAGTACCTTATCCTGTTCACACAGGTCCCAAATCCACCGTGGAGGACCCTGCATCAAAACTGATTTCAAATCTCTGCAAATGTGAGTGCAAAATCCCATGAAAAGTCCATGAGCAAGTGTTAATGTAATGCATGGATTATCACTGTTTCAATAGCCTGGATTTTGCAGTCTTCAGCAAAGTGACAACAGTTGAATGCTGCCCACAGAGTGACTGATCTCTGTGGCATCGCTCTCCATTTTCTGCTGCTAGGTCTAGGAGATATCCAGGCAATCCAGCAACAGTAATGTCATCAAGCAGGAGTAAACAGCCAATCACACTGAGCAATTCTCACAGACAGCTAACCAAGAAGTAAGATGCACTGCTTAGCTTGTACTTTTTTCTCATTCGTTTACAGAAAGTGAAGTGCAGGACATAAATTGAATTGTCATAAACAAAAATGTGAAAGATCAATTAAATTAAAAACCTATAGAATTTATGCAATGTGGAAACTTTCTAAAAATATAAAATAAGAAGTTTTTCAGAGTCAGATTGTTCTGCAAGTTAAAACCCAGTGACACCTCATTCAATAAGGCATAACCTCCTTAGGGATTTATAACAGCATTCTTATTGTTTAAAAAGGGAAAGTTTGCACTGATTTCTAAAGATTACCATTGGCAGAGACTTTAACAGCTTTACTTTGAGGAGCGGCACGGTGGCACAGTGGTTAGCACTGCTGCCTCACAGCGCCAGGGACCCGGGTTCGATTCCCAGCTTGGGTCACTGTCTGTATGGATTTGCACATTCTCCCCATGTCTGCGTGAGTTTTCTCTGTGTTCCCCGGTTTCCTCCCACAGTCCAAAGATGTGTGGGTTAGGTGGACTGGCCATGCTAAAATTGCCCCTTAGTGTCAGGGGGACTTGCTAGGGTAAATGCATGGGGTTGTGGGGATAGTGCCTGGGTTGGATTGTGGTCGGTGCAGACTCGATGAGCCGAATGGCCTTCTTCTGCATTGTAGGGATTCTAAGATCTACGAGCAACAAGGAACCACTTTCAGCATCTTGATTTCTGAGTTTGACTGTGTACATGCACACAGCAGAGCTTTCTGTCAGTTTTGTGGCTTCAATGACGGTGAATGCGGACAGTTTCACTATTACAGCCTTAAATTCGGGCCAACACTGCAAATTGATAAGTTGTATGTACTACCTTGTAACTGGTGATTACCATGACCTCAGCACCAGTACTCTATAACATATAGCCGCTGATTTACATTTGCTTGCACAAACTGCAGTTTCATTCCTTAAATTCACACGGATGCCTTCACCTAATCCCTTTATATTCAACTGGGTTATCTACAAAGAAGCAGTAACAGGTCAACCAACTATATTTTAAACATACCCAAAGATTTAAAATATTCATGCACGTAGGAATATATATGCTTACTGCTCCTCCTTTAAACTATTAGACACCAACATCTGTTCATTTCTAAATCTTTGCGAAAAAAGTAGTCATGGTTAAAGGTCGGTAGAATTTCTGAGGGCAGCATCAATAGATGAACAGTCCATTTTTGCCCATTTTTCCAAATGCTAGCTTTCCCAAGCACTGGCAGATTCTGTGCCCCTCTTCTACGCTGATGTGTTCCAAGTCTTTCCAGATGAATTTCTTCCCTGCATTGTACGCCAGCTGCTCTCACCCTCAAATTTGTATTTGTCAAGTGGGTCAAGTAGAGTCTTTCTTCACCAAATGATAACCACTTGTTTCTCATTCATTTGTTGTCACTTTAGCTTTAATGTCCTTAATTTTCATCATCTCTCTTCTTCACTGGCTTTATTCCAGCCTCCTTCCGTCTACATCTTGAATGTTATCTACCCATTCAATTTTTCTTCTCCCTGTATTTTTTTTACCCTCAAATTCTCCTTCCGTTGTTGCCAGGACAAGGATGTCGGATCTTCGTTTCCAATGCTTATACTTGGCTAACTTTCTCTTTCTAACTATACTTAATGACCCTTTGGATTCCTGAACTTCTACTCTTGATCTAACCCTTCATTCGTCATTCTGTTCATCCAGCAACTTTCTCAAATCCAATTATTGATGTGTGATCGTAATTTGCATAGGCGATGGCCTAGTGGTGTTATCGCTAGACTATTAATCCAGAAACTCAGCTAATGTTCTGGGGACCCGGGTTCAAATCCCGCCACGGCAGATGGTGGAATTCAACAAAATAAATCTGGAATGAAGAATCTATCGATGACCATGAAACATTGTCGATTGTCGGGAAACCCACCTGGTTCACTAACGTCTCTTGGGGAAGGAAATCTGCCGTCCTTGCCTGGTCTGGTCTACATGTGACTCCAGAGCCACAGCAATGTGGCTAACTTTCAACTGCCCTCTGAAATGGCCTAGCAAGTCATTCAGTCCAAGGGCAACTAGGGATGGGCAATAAATGCTGGCCAGCCAGCGACGCTCATGCCTCACGAATGAATAAAAGAACATGAGCTGCACCCCATGGAATCAATCTCATCCACTGCCAAAATAGGCAGAGGAGTTGAAATTTTTGCAATGAGAATTGTACCTACTTCTCCCCCATCATCTTTTGTCTTTGCAGATGAGAGTGACTGTCCTTGACAACAAGGCAGCATTTGACTGAATGTGGCATCAGGAGTGCTGGCAGAATTGAAATCAGAGGGAAAACTGGTTGGAGTCATACTTAGCACAAAGGAAGATGGTTGTCGTTGTTGGAGGCTATGAACTCTATGATTCCTTCAGGGTAGTGTCCTAAGGTCAATATATTCAGCTGCTTCATCGATGACTTTCCCTTCATCATAAGGTCAGAAGTAGGGATGTCCACTGATGCACAATGTTCAGGACCATTCGTTATTCCTCAGATAATGAAGTAGTCCGTGCTCACATGTCACAGGAAATTTGACAAGTTCCTGCAGTGCATCTTTCATACGCTGCTGCAACTGTGCGTCAGTGGTGGAGGGAGTGAATGTGGTGCCGATTAAGTGAGCTGCTTTGCCTGGATGGTGTTTAGCTTCTTGAATGGTGCTGGAACTACACTCACCCAGGCAGGTGGAGAATATTCCATGATACTCCTGACTTGTGCCTTGCAGATGGTGGACAGCCTTTGGGATAACATTCAGGCTTGAGATGATAAGTGGCAGGTAACAATTGTGTCACACAAGTGCAGGGTAATGTACATCGCCAACAACAGGGGATATGACCATCTACCCTTGACATTCAATGGCATTACCATCACTGAATCCCACCCCATCAACATTCTTGGAGTCAACCATTGACCAAAAGCTTAACTGGACCAGCCATGTAAATACTGTAGTTGCATGAGCAGATCAGTGAGTAACTCACTGCCTGACTTCCCAAAGGTTGTCCACCATCTGCAAGGCACAAGTCAGGAGTATAATGGAATATTCTCCACCTGCCTGGGTGAGTGTAGTTCCAGCACCATTCAAGAAGCTAAACACCATCCAGGCAAAGCAGCTCACTTGGTCAGCACCACATTCACTCCCTCCACCACTGACGCACTGTCGCAGTATCGTATAAAAGATGCACTGCAGGAACTTGTCAAACTTCCTTTGACAGAACCTTCCAAAAGCACAAACCCCAACACCTAGAAGGACAACAGAAGTCTGGGACACCACAACCTGCATGTTCCCCCTGTTATGCATTGTAAAGCAATAGCATCTCTTTGTGATTAGTCACATGACATGCTGTGACATCACCAGAGGCATTCACAGGGTTCTACCGCTCTTCCATCTTAGACTGCGATGAAGCAACATCTACCTTAATAAACTCTGACTTGTTGTAATCCAAGGTGTGGCAAACTATTCTTTTGCTCTTTGTTGTAGAAGAGGCTGAAGCCCCAAACCATAACCCTCCAAGCCGCACACCAGCCTGACTTTAGAACTATATTGCTGCTCCTTCATTGCTGCTGGATCAGATTCCTGGCACGCTCTTGCTAATGGCCCTGTGGGTGGACCTACACCACATGGACTGGTGCGGTTCAAGACTACGGCTCAGTGCCAACTTCTCAAAGGCAGTTAGGGATGGGCAACAAATGCAGGCCTTGCCAGCAACACTCATACCCCATGAAATCATTTTTAAAATGACTGCAATATCTTTATTGCATGTGGACAACTTTAATATTCTATGAATATTGCAAGTTCACTGCTCCCATCCGTGTGTATAAATTTTAAATATTCTATTCTATACAGTAGTTTAAGTGGGCCCATGTAAATACATTTCAATAATAAGCAAATGTACAGATTTTAAACTCAGTCA
Source organism: Mustelus asterias (assembly GCF_964213995.1). Lineage (NCBI taxonomy): Eukaryota > Metazoa > Chordata > Chondrichthyes > Carcharhiniformes > Triakidae > Mustelus > Mustelus asterias. The sequence continues at coordinate 121,550,211 of NC_135803.1, read as the reverse complement.
ATCTCATCCATTAAATGTATGTTTTTTTTTATTTAGCATTTAACATTCTTTTGCATTTAACATTTTCACTTCAATTTTTTCTGAGTTAGATTAAGCAATGAAAATAAGTTGATCCATATAAAGATTGGTCTGAATTTAGTTCCATAATAAATCGTTATTTTTAAAAAGAGCAACTAATTTGGAGAAAAACAGAATTCTCTGATTAAACACATTCGGTCACTAAATTTACATTGTTGAGTCAGATTTCCCCATGACACATGGACGCATTAAGAACATTATGGCATTGCATCCAAACTCAACAATCAATAAATCTAATTGTAGAATACCACAAGTTTGACTTAATTGGAAATATCCACAGGCTGATTTGAAAAGGAAACAAGCTATCTTAGAGAGAGACCACAAGTTGGCAAGTTACAACATTTTGCTGTATAACGTAACTACATAAAGTCATTTAAGTAGGGTCAACCTAATCTAGGGTACAAACAACTTTGGATCAGCATCAAAGCAAACTGGTGCACACAGACAAGGGGAATAAAAAGCAGTTGATCTAACAGTTAACTGTAAAACAGCAGGAGTCCATTATGCACGCATCTGCATTAACAGGCATTCATAGATAAAGTCATGGAACAAGTGACCCAACAGGCTGAGTAGCAGGCAGTAAAGCCTGGTAACAAACTGAATTCCCAGACTACTGATATCTAGAGGGAATGGTAATAATGAAGGTTTCCGCTGTGCCTCCTGTTTTGTATTTCAAGCCTGTTTTCTAGCATTAAGCCTGCTTAAGCACATCTCTACATATTAATGTTTCCCTTCAATTATAAAATGTCAGTGCAGTTTGACATAATGGAGACGTTACAAGTTAAACGCCTAAGTGGCACAATTGACTAGAACAACGATTCTCTACATCATTTTAGCTGGGCCCTCAAGCTTTACAAGCTCCATCTTTTAATCCCTGCAATCAGGTTTCCAAACCCTGCCACATTTCCAAATTGGTTCTTACAAGATTTGTGACCTTGATATAACTGTGACAAAGACAAAATGTGCATGTTGTCCTCTGATCTGTCTGCAGCCTGAGGCCTGAGTGATCACACCATCCTCCTCCAATGTCTCTTCATTGTTGTGCAGCTGGTTCCCTTCCTATCTATCTCATCGGAACCAGAGAATCACTTGTGATGGATTCTCTTCCCACTCCCACATCATTATGTCTGTTGTCCCCCAAGGATCTATTCTTGCCTCTTCCTCACATCCATATTCCCCTTGGCAGCAATAATCCAAAAACATGCAAGGCCCTATATTCACACAAACAACACACACAGCTCTATCTCACTACTATCTACCTTAATTCCTCCCATCTCTAAATTGTCAGACTGCATATCTAGAATCTAGTAGCAGAAATCTCCTACAATTAAATATTGGGAAAACCGAAGCCATTGGGCGCGACCTTACGACCTTGTCCCGCTCGTCTTTTGGTGAGACGAAATGATACGATTGGGTGAGCGGCGAAAAATGAGAAACGAGCCCGGTACCTCACCTACCTCGATCGTGCCAGCCCTGTTTTGCTGGTGAAAGCGGCTTCGATTTCCAGACTTTATTCCACCAGTTGTCATGGTGGGATTTGAACCCATGCTCTCAGAGCATCAGCCTGGGCCCCTAGCTTACCAAGTCTCGTGACATTAACACTGTGCCACTGTCTCCCTCCTAAATATAATGTAGATTGCAGAAACAAACCATTCGGCACAAGCGATCTATGTCATATGTTAAAACTGGACACAATTTTCCTCTCACCTCTTCCCAACTCGACCCTATATTTCTTTATTTATGGCACAGTGGCACAGTAGTTAGCACTGCTGCCCCACAGCGCCAGGGACCTGGGTTCAATTCCCGGCTTGGGTCACTGTGCAGAGTCTGCACGTTCTCCCCGTGTCTGCGTGGGTTTCCTCCGGGTGCTCCGGATTCCTCCCACCGTCCAAAAGACGTGCTGGTTAGGTGCACTGGCCATGCTAAATTTTCCCTCAGTGTACCTGAACAGGCACCAGAGTGTGGCGACTCGGGGATTTTCACAGTAACTTCACTGCAGTGTTAATATAAGCCTACTTGTGACACTAATAAGTAAACTTAACTCTATTCCCTTTTCTCTCATGTATACATCAAGCCACCCCTTAAAGGCCTCAATGCTATCTGCTCCAAGTACTTCACAGTAATAGCAACTTCCCAATTATCACCACTCCATGTTTAGAAATTCCTGCTTTATTCTTTATTTGTTTAGTTAGTGGCCAACTTCCAAGTAGAAATAGTTCCTCCATATGAAGCCTCATTTCTTATCCAGAAACTGGAGACCCAGCTACTCAACTTTTTCTGGTAATTGCAACTTCTCAATTCTGCTGACTTCCTTGGAAATCTCTTTAGTATTTTCTCCAGTGTTTTAATATTCTTTTTGTTACATGGCAATCAGAACTGTACACAGTGTGCCAAGTGTGCTCTAACATTCCCTTCCTACCTTTGTATTCGACAGATCTATGGTGCATCTTCTACAGATGCACCATAGATCTGTCGAATACAAAGGTAGGAAGGTACAATAAAAAATCATGATCATCATCTTCTACAGATGCACCATAGAAAGCATTCTTTCTGGTTGTATCACAGCTTGGTATGGCTCCTGCTCTGTCCAAGACCACAAGAAATACTAAGGGTCATGATTGAAGCTCAGTGCATCAGTCAAACCAGCCTCCCATCCACTGATGCTGTTTACACTTCCTGCTGCTGCAGGAAAGCAGCCAGCATAATCAAGGACCCCATGCACCCCGGGCATACTCTCTTCCATCTTCTTCCATTGGGAAAAAGATACAAAAGTCTGAGATCACGTACCAACTGACTCAAAAACAGATTCTTCACTGCTGCTGTCATAGTTTTGAATGGACCTACCTCGCATTAAGTTGATCTTTCTCTACACCTTGGCTGTGACTGTAACACTACATTCTCCACTCTTTCCTTTCCTTCTCTATGTACAGTATGCTTTGTCTGTATAGTGCGCAAGGAACAATACTTATCACTGTATACTAATACATGTGACAATAATAAATCAAATCAAAGATTCATCTATAAATTAGCACCAGTATATCAGCCCACACTTTGTTTGCACACTTCGTAGTCTTATCGAGTTTAATGCTGCTTCTGTTAGTTTATGTATTGAATATCATTTAATTAGGAGAAACCATTGCAATATTACTCCTTTAACAATATCACCCAGCTAGCACACACCACTGGTTACAGTCCTTGCAGACCTTCCCTGGGGCTGGATTCAAATTGATTTCAGAATGATGCAAATAAAGTTTTGTCTCTTTGTCAGATGTATGGATCTTCGGTGAAGGAAACTTGATGAAGTCCTAAGTGACAGCACTTACTGCAGAGCTTTGCTGAGATTGGAATCTGGCATTTTAGCTTATCTCAAGTCTTGCATATCCAGGATGTATGTCATGTTGGCACTACGCCTCAGAATTGGAAAATATTGCATTCACCAATACTGATCTCTCTTACCAAATTGAGCAAAAAATCATGATCTAAAATATACAGAAAGGAAAAATATATTGGTTTGCAATCAAACCTCTGTCTTCTGCCAGAATGGAAGGATTTCCACTGTGTACAAAGACATTGACAGAAAACTGACAATGCCTAAACTTTGCTTCTTAGGAGTAACAATGCCCGAGGCACAGAGTCAAGACGAATACAATAAAAATATAAACAGATGTTACCTTAGTTTGTACAGGATGAGATAAGTGTCAGCAGACTGTGCAATGCCCACAACACTTCGATGAGTAATCAGGAAGATAAGTAGTTAGAGTACTAATTAAGCCCACTGTACACAACACATAAAACAAACTCGAGTGTTTCGAGGAATAATTAGTATGAGCAGCTAATGTTATTCTATGTATCAAATTAGATTATTTTACACTGCTTCAAAATGAACTTACCAAGATAGTTGTCATCCTCTGGTTTCCCTGAATAGCTGTGCTGTCGCACATCAATATTTGTAGCACCAATTGGTATTCGTACGACAACATTATATCCTGAGAAATGAAAAACACAATTTTAAATATATACCTTTTTTTCATTCGTGGTACATGGGCGTTGCTGGCTGGGTCAACAATTATTGCCCAGCCCTAGTTGCCCGAGGGCAGTTGAGAGTCAACCACATTGCTGTAGGCTCTGGAGTCACAGGTAGGCCAGACCAGGTAAGGATGGCAGATTTCCTTCCCTAAAGGACATTAGTGTACCAGATAGGTTTTCGTGACAATTGACAATGGCTTCATGGTCATCAATAGATTCTTAATTCCAGATATTTCTTTCATTGAATTCAAATTCCACCACCTGCCAAGGTGGGATTCGAACACAGGACCCCAGACATTAGCTGAGTTTCTGGTTTAGTGATAATACCACTAGGCCATCGCCTCCCCATAAATACGATGTAAGGAAACAATGTGCAATACAATATCCATTTGAAAATTACTGGTTTTAATATATGGAATTTTTCCCAAAAATGGCAGTGTCAGGTTCTCAATGAAAATGGACAGGTTTTTCCCTCCAGATCTTTTGACACTTTGCCATTTTAAAACAGCGGGCATGTCTTGTGCCATCATTGTGAGGGGTGGGGCCTAAGGACGACAGCAAGGCTGGCTCCATGGAGATTGTAGGGCACTCATCTAAAATTAACCTTGAAGACACTCCCTATTCTCTGACATTGGGTCTTCAGGGCCACGCCCCCTCCTATTCGCCAGCATCAGGGCATTGGTGCCTCCATGGCCCCCAATGTGAAGCTTACACCCTCTATGGGATTGCCTTTAGGCTCTGTCCCCAATAGGCCTCATCCCGGGCTATACCCTGCCATGTCCCTGACCATTGTGGGGGGTATTTGGCTTCCGAGCCCCGGTGTGGTCATAAAAACATAAACATAGAAGCATGGAAACTAGAAGCAGGAGTAGGTCATTTTGCCCTTCGAGCCTGCTCCGTCATTCATTATGATCAAGGCTGATCATCAAATTCAATACCCTGATCCCCCCCTTCCACCCATATCCCTTGACCCTTATATCCCCGTTTTTGGAAACCAGTAGTGATTCCCGTTGGCGTGATTGTCAACGTGGGAAGAGTGGGGTTGGCCGGGGGGGGGGGGGGGTTGGGAGTGTATAATGAACCCGGGAACAACGACGTAAAGCCATTTTTGAATATTTAAATATCTGTTAATCCATGGTAATCAGGTTCACACCCTCGCTGGGCGGGAACCTAATGACATCACGGGTGAGAGGGACGGGGTAGATCTCAAACTGAGATCTCCCCATCGCCAATCCCGTTATGGCCTTCCTGCAAGAAACCGGAAAAGCACTCCTGATAAGTCTCATTACAGCTGAGACACAATGATTGGAATTATTTAACTGGCTGAAATTGATTTTCAATACATGCAAAGCACTGTTCCAAGCCACGAGGTTATAGTAATTGCTCAATTTGCACACATCTTCAGCTATTCTCCACAAAACCAATTCAACAGGGCAATAAATGGTTTTGCATGAAGCAATGCAAATAAAGAAGCCATTTGTTCCTTTTGATCAAAACTGCACCAAAATAATAATGGACTTTGTGGACACCACCCATCCGTGAAGAGCACCATAAAAATAGTGAACTATGCTGAAGCAATGTGGAGGTAAAATTGAAGCATGTTTGTGTTGAAATGTGAATGGCGCAAAATCGTGCTTTAATACGTTGGGTTTATCCACCAGTCCTGTCGTAAAAATTTTAGCTTGTAATCTGTTAAAGCAAAGGGAGAAAAAAGTTTCTAAAGTCATATTTTAAGACTATCGCATGATGAAATAATTTATGTTTTGAAATTCAAAACATGTCACAGTGCTCCAACAGTGCATAATCCTCAAAGCTGAAGGCCATGAGATAATTGCATTTCAGATGTCCTGGTTATTTTCACTGGAAAGCATAAACATTAACTCAATGGAAAATTAGCAGCCAGCTTTATAATTTTGCTAATTTTACATTACTTTTTTTTCTCCTTGTACTGTTCTTCATCAGGGATTGGCTGGTGCCAAAGTATTAGAATCATAGAATTCCTACAGTGCAGAAGTAAGCCATTCGGACCATTGCATCCGCAACAAATCTCTGACAGAATGTCTTACCCAGACCCTATCCCCATAACTCCAGGTATTTAATCCCTCTAACCTATACATCTTGGGATACTAAGGGGCAATTTAGCATGGGCAATCAACCTAACCCACACATCTTTGGGCCGTGGGAGCAAACCAGAAACCTGGAAGAAACCCATGCAGACACGGGGAGAACATGCAAACTCCACACAGACAGTCACCCAAGGCTGGAATTGAACCCAGGTCCTGGGCGCTGTGAGGCAGCAGTGCTAACCACAGTGACACCATACCAACCATAGGCAGTTGTTATTAGTATTAGATGAGTATCAACCAAAAATACTGAGTAATACATTCACTAACAGCAAGAAATTCCAGGTAATGGTTACTGCTGTAATTCAAAACAATTTAAAAATGATAGCTGTTCAGTGTCGTTTTATTACACTCTTGAGTACAGTTTATAAAGGCACACACATATAAAAAATCAAGTTTTTGCCCGTTTTAGGTAAGTGACAACTGGTACCTTTTAACCAGAGCAATCAATGTTGGCTGGGATTCTCTGATTGCATTCACTGACCCCCGCTACCAATGAGAATGGAGAATCTGGCGCTCAGCCAAAACTCCATTCGCTGTAGCGGGACAGGAGAATTCCAGCCACATGCAAGGTCAGATAATTCCGGCCTTTATCCATCCTGTTATTTCTCACTGAAGCAGAACAACTGTCAAGTCTTTTTAAACAAATAGTAGTGTAGTTCAGTCAACCCATATTTCTCCGAATATATTGTAGTAAATATAACTTCCATTAGTATTAAACAGTTCCTGCTTGTACCCTTTATACCCTCACAACAATAAGATGAGTACAATTCTTACCATAGTGAACAATATTAAAGGTGCCTGCTAAAGTTTTGCATGAAGAATTATCACCACCACAAACACCACATTTATCTCTTCGTGCTTTTGAATTCAATACATGATCACATCCAGCTTGCTGTGGGGGAAATAAACATTGATTTTAATCAGTTTTGCAAGGCTCCAACAAGAAAGAACAATTGTAACTTCAAAGGTTCACACAAAATCCTTAAAATCAGTTTTGTACCCGGCAAAGTCCTTGGACACAGACATCATTGGTTTCTGGCCCACAAAGTGTGCCGTCAATAACTCTGTCCCTGAGCTGATAATAGACTGTAGTACCAGCAACTCTGCAGAACAACTTGCAACGGTCTTTCATCAAAACTGAAAAGAAAGGTAGATCCTTGGTTTAACGATTTCGATTAAAATGTAAAATATAATAATTTTCCCTCTCCCAATGGAAATACTCACTTCCACTGTACTTAGGAACCCAACGCACATTTGGAGGTAGGCCATTGATATTGAAGTGTCTTCCGTCAAACTGTGCGCATTGTTCTCCTCTGAAGTCTTTCTCTTGCTTTGGACAATGTTCCGTGTTGCAAGATCGAAATTTCATTCTTCGACCAACACAGTATTTTCCTCCATTTCTGGGCCTAAAATGAAAAGTAATAAATATTTCCATTTCCACCATGTAGGAAGTAAATTTGAATATGTAATTTCCGTACTGCGAAAGGTTGCCATCAAAAATAAGATACCACATTTCATGTTGTTACAAACTAAATTCATTCAAATTTTGACACAATGACAAATAGATAAAAATAATCTATTTACCTTCTGAAATTTGATAAAGTATTTATTGCACTCTATATGTTGGGAAAGTTTGCTTACTCTGGTTTGTTGCATTCTCTAACAGCATTTTTAATGCCACCTCCGCAAGTTCTGGAGCAGGAACCAAATGGACTCCAAGGTCCCCATGTCCCATCTACCACAGAGCTTTCCGCAGGATCCTTTACAATGCAAACACCATGTTTACAGTGCTGTAGGGACAATCATTGGAGAGAAATTAACTTTTATCTTTTGTATACAAACCAAAAATTTGTTTTAGAAAGTAACCCTCAATGAATCATAGACTCCTACAGTGTAGAAGGTGGCCATTCAGCCCATCGAGTCTACACCAACCACAATCCACCCAGGCCCTATCTCCATAACCCGATGCATTTATCTCAGCTAGACCCCCTCGACACTAAGGGGAAATTTAACATGGCCGATCCACCTAACCCACAAATCTTTGGACTGTGGGAGGAAACCGGAGCATCCGGAGGAAACCCACACAGACACGGGGAGAATGTGCTAACTCCACACAGACAGTGAGCTGAGGCCGGGAATCGAACCCGGGTCCCTGGCGCTGTGAGGCAGCACTGCTAACCACTGTGCCACCGTGATTTCATTTTAATGACCTAAGACTTGAAAAGTAAATATAATTGTAGGTATTCATGGATTGATATGCTTTGCGACACACCACAACCATTTGCTCTATCCCTTAATTGAGTAAATGCATTTGCGTATTCAACATTAAACATTTAACGCTTGACAGGTAAAGACAAATTACCTGTCAGTGAACTGAGGTGGGGTACACAAACAATTAATAACATTCAAATGTGAAAAGGGCACATTTAGCATCTAAACAGTTATCAATGTCAAGTGGGATTGATTAATGGTTACAGGCTCACTAGCAAAAACAAACTGTCACTCTTCTTTTAGAGACAAAATGTATCATCTAAATTTCTGAAGTATTTTATTTGTACTGGACTAGAAGTGCTGTTTTGGCTTTTCAAATCAAAATAATATATATTTTTTGAAATCATAGCCTTTAGGCATAATTAACAGACTGGTGTGGATGGTTAGGTAGTCTGGCCATCCTGTTTCGTGCTCACTCCATTTTCCTAATCTTAGATACCATGATGCATGAATGAATGTGTATGTTGGAAAAAGAGGCAAGAAACATTATTTTTGAACTTGCTTATATCCCAAAGCATCTTTCTACTGTTAACCTCCCACTAGTTCACTCCACCCAGATCGATCAGTGCCAGTGTAAAGCTTGGCATCCTTGAATTGCTACAGAACAGACAAGATCAATACAACATGAATGAAAAATGACTTTAAATAAGAACATGGAAACAAATATAAAGTGGCCTAGAGCCTCTGGTCAGCAGCATCCTCAAAGTGTTTTCCGAGCCAACCATGCTGCCCATTTTCAGCGAGGGCTCCCAATTCTGAGTGAGGCTAAATGTGCAGCAGCTCAGAGACTCCAGGGTATTTCCAAATATTGTGGGAGAGTCAGGAGGAGGAGAGGACAGGCCCCATTTTTCCGTCAGTAGCTGCTATGTTTAGGTACATTTTTAAAGGTTCAAGTCATTTGATTAATGAGTGTGGGCAAGTGAATGAGTGAGTGAGTGATGGATGAGTGAGTGGATGGATGGGTGAATAATTGGGTGAGCGGATGAGTGAATAGAAGGATGAATGAAGGAGTGAATGGAGGGGTGAGTGAATGAACAGGTGGATGAATGGATGAGGGAATGAATAAGTGAATGGATGAGTGGTTGAGAGAATGGATGCTCAAATGGATGAGTGGAGAGAGAATGGGCATTTTGTACTGTACTTGTGAGCAAAGTTATAACTAAGGGATCCAACATAGGTACAAAATTGGCTGGGTGCCAGGAAACAGATTAGTGGTTAATGTATGTGTTTTGGGCTGGAGGAAGGTGTGTAGTGGAGTTCTCCAGCGGTCAATGTTGGGATCCTTGTTTCTCCTGATGTATGTTAATCACTTAGACCTTGGTGTGTGGGACACAATTTCAAAGATTGCAGATACAAAACTTGGAAGCATTATGAACTGTGAGGAGGATAATGTAGAACTTCAAAAGGACATAGACAATTGGTGCAATCAACAGACAGGTGGCAGATGAGGTTCAATGTGGGGAAATACGAAGTGATTCATTTTGGTAGGACAAACACATAGAAACAATATTTTAAAAAGGGTATAATTCTAAAGGATGTGCAAGAGCAGAGGGACTTGGGCGTTTATCTGCATAAGTCACTGAAGGGCGGCATGAGAAGTTAAAGGCATGGTTAATGAAGCCTACAGAATCCTACGCTTTATTAATAGTGGCAGAGAGTGTGAGTGTAATGAGGTTATGTTGCACTTGTATATGGCATTACAGTGATTAGCACAGCTGCCTCACAGCGGCGGGGACCCAGGATCGATACCCGGCTTGGGTCACTGTCTGTGCAGAATCTGCCCGTGTCTGCGTGGGTTTCCTTCCACAGTCCGAAAGACGTGTTGGTTAGGTGCATTGGCCATGCTAAGTTCTCCCTCAGTGTACCTGAACAGGCACTGGAGTGTGGCGACTAGGGGATTTTCATAGTAGCTTCATTGCAGTGTTAATGTAAGCCTGCTTGTGACACTAATAAATAATGTTTAAACTTTAAATCCAGTTGAAGTCCAATTCTGGGCACTGCACTTTAACAAGGATGTTAAAACAATGTTTTCAATTTTTTTTTCCGGCGACCCACTTTTACCAAACATCACGTGGGATGTGCAATGAAATACAATCTCTCCACTTTGTACCAACATTATACAGTTTATTAAACATCGGGGGTCAGCTTCAGATCTATTTTCCAATTTATTCGAGCCATATTCCAGCACAAAATAAATTGGTTTTGCAAACTCCTCTCGTCATATATTCAAAATAAATGTCCGAGATCAGACAATACACTCATTTATTGTGTGTCCGCCATCCACAGAAAATTGACTGCCGCTTATTTGTGACATGTTTCTTATTTAAGATGCACCTTTGGAATGCAGAGCTCACCAGATCAACATGCTGCTTTTAAATAGCCAATTATCTTTATCTGTTACTGTCCCATCAATAAACCTCCCTGGCAGGTGGAATATGTCACATCAATAACTTACATTTTGCAGCATCCAATGAAGTCTGTGGTTAGTATGTCGATTACCCTTTCCCAAATACAGCCGTAGTTTAAAAAAAATAAAACATCTCAATGGTTTTCCTGTTTTTCAGACATCATTTCATTTTGAAATTGATTCAACAACAAAATATTTTTATGCACACAGGGGAAAAATAATGAGTTGGATTGTGAGATAATGACTAAACTCATCAAACTCCGAAGTTATAACCGGCCTTCGGTCCACTGACCAGGCAAGCTGCAGCACTGTTGCTACAGTCCCAATCTAAATGGGATTTAGTGTACTTTTAAAAATACACCCTTTCCTAAATCTTACCTTTTTCTTTCATAAAGTGCACATAACTTGAATTGTATCAGACAATACTAAGCTTTTCCTCCACATCAGAAGTCCTCATGCTGGCTATGTCATCACCTGAGAGGTCCTCATTGTCATACCGCCTTCTACAAATGTGCGCTATAAACACAACATCCTCTGTTTTTTTAAAACAGGATCACAGAACATCCCGCGTTTTTTTAACAGGATCACAGAACATCCCGCGTTTTTTTAAACAGGATCACAGAATATCCCGCGTTTTTTTAACAGGATCACAGAATATCCCATGTTTTGTTTGAATAGGATCAGTTGATAGGGGTTGAGAATTTACCTTTTTTTATTCATTCGAGGGACATGGGTGTCGCTGGCTGGCCAGCATTCATTGCCCATCCCTAAGTGCATGAGGGCAGTTGAGAGTCAACCACATTGCTGTGCCTCTGGAGTCTCATGTAGGCCAGACCAGGTAAAGGTGGCAGATTTCCTTCCTTAAAGGACATTAGTGAACCAGATGGGTTTTTCTGACAATCGACAATGGTTTTCATCAGTAGATTATTAATTCCAGTTATTTTCGATTGAATTCAAATTCCACCATCTGCTGCGGCGGGATTCGAACCCGGGCCCCTGGAACATTAGCTAAGTTTCTGGATGAATAGCCTAGCGATAATACCAGGAGGCCATCGCCTTCCTCTGGCAACCAATTTTCAGCATCCTGTGACCCACCTGCAGATCGCGACCCCCATTTTGAAAAAGCCCCTGTTAGAAAATTGCAGCTTACAGAAATGATTCACGGAAATACTTTCATGGAATGAAAATGATTCCAGGGATGAGGAACATCAGTAATAAAGATAGATTGGAGATGCTGGGACTGATTTTCTTGAAGAAAAGGCTGAGAGGAGTTTCAATTGAGGTGTTCATTCTGAGGGATCTGGACAGAATAGATGGGGAGAAACTTGTGGAGGAAGGTTCAATCAATGAATTCAACAGGGAATTAGACTGTTCTTTTTGTGGAGAAAGAATGCAGGGTTATAGGGAGAATGCAGGAGAATGAGACACCAGATGATTTGCCCATTTGGAGATCTAGTGCAGAAATAATGAGCCAAAAGGCCTCCTTTTATGCTGTGACAATTCTGTGATTCTGGGCAAATGGGTGAGCTCAGCAGGCTGGGCAGGGGTAGTAGACGGGTGATTGGCTCTAGTCGGGGATTAGCTGGGTCTATGCAACTAGGTGGTTGGGTCTGGTTGGGGCAGGGTGGGTAGTTGGATTTGATCAGGGTGGGGTGTAAGGGTGATCAGGATGTAGTCAGGGAACAGTTGGGTAGTCGGGGTTAGCCAGGGCCAACTGGGGCCAGTTGGTGGGAGTTAATTGGACAGAAAGTTGTGGAGGAGGCTGGCAGTCGGAAGGTCGGCGTGATTTTGTCATGGGGGGGGGGGGGGGGGGGGGGGGGGCAGTTGTCGTGTTCAGCTGAGTTACAGAATTGTTGGACCAGCCATTTGAGTGTCTAAAATTTTGAGGGTGAGCTTGCAAGTGGGTTCGGTGCATCTGGCCATAGTTTGTGCCCTAAGCACAGGATCAGAGTCCCCGGCAGTGGAAGTCAGCCCATTAAAAGTTTAAACTTCCTGGGCAATTCCCACACATGTCTGTGCATCAGGACTTTGATGTGGAGATGCCCCTGTTGGACTTTAACCTGGTGTTGTTAAACTTCTTACTGCATCAGGACTTTGTCAGGTCCTGATCTGCATCACCCAGTGTTCATCTTATCTCAGTCCATCCAGAGACAAGACGATTTGGACGGTTATAACATGCAAAAGCAAAACTAATTTAGTTCTACTTGTTTCAGTTCATTGAATTCAGGCAGATGTTACAAAGAACCTTAGTTCATTGCCACAATACCTACCATAGTATATTTTAAAAAAAACTTAATTGCATATTTAATGCTTTTAAAACAAATTCTCGGGCGACATGGTGGCACAGTGGCCTCACAGCGCCAGGGACCCGGGTTCGATTCCTGGCTTGCATCACTGTCTGTGTGGAGTCTGCACGTTCTCCCCGTGTCTGCTGGGTTTCCTCTGGGTGCTCTGGTTTCCTCCCACAGTCCAAAAGGCACGCTGGTCATGTGCATTGGCCATGCTAAATTCTCTCAGTTTACCCGAACAGGCTCTGGAGTGTGGCGACTAAGGGATTTTTACAGTAACTTCATTGCAGTTTTAATGTAAGCCTACTTGTGACACGAATAAATAAAATAAATCAAGAACTTGTTTTTATTGTTCCTTTAAATGAAATACATTTTCTCAAAAAACTACCAATGGTGAAGAGTGGATTAACTTTAAAGTGTAATTTTCCTTGGACTCTTAATTGTTATCTTCCATGCGCAATGTTTAAGGTGAAGTTCAATGGGAAAAAATTACAGTTGCATTGTTCCTGATTTTTCTCAGAATGTCCCTCTCTTTCTGCGGCATTAGCCCAAACCTGAAGGAGTTGTGACCCAGTAAGTGGAGCCTTCATCCATTATTAGTACTAGAAGCACACTTTCAAGAATGTTGTTGTCATGTCCATAAGACATGAAAGATATTATATACTGGACAAATAAAACCCATAGTTTCTGCTTGTTTAAAAATTGCACTCTGCTGGACAAAAACATGACTGCTACAGGCCACATGATTTGCAAGTTGGCCACAGTGCTGGAAAACTCCAACAGCAATTACAGGACAAAGCTCAACCCTTATCCTTGTGGAATCTCCCACCTGTCATTGTGTGGATTCATTACAATCAACAAAACAAGGAAGCAGCAGATAGTCTGTCCCCCCAGTGTGATCTTATAACAAAGAGAGCCATCAACATTTGTTATACCTGCGGAAGTGCAAACAGGAACCATCTATATCTTAAGGTGAACAATGGATTTTGACTAGAAACATAGAAACTGACTCATAGAATCCCAGGAAGAAGTCTCACAACACCAGGTTAAAGTCCAACAGGTTTATTTGCCAGCACTAGCTTTCGGAGTCTCAAGCTCCTTCATCAGGTGAGTGAGGACCTGTGTTCACAAACAGGGCATATAAAGACACAAACTCAATTTACAAGGTAATGGTTGGAATGCGAGTCTTTACAGGTAATCAAGTCTTAAAGGATTACCTGTAAAGACTCGCATTCCAACCATGATCTTGGAAATTGAGTTTGTGTCTTTATATGCCCTGTTTGTGAACACAAGTCCTCACTCACCTGAAGGAGGAGCTTGAGACTTCGAAAGCTGGTGCTGCCAAATAAACCTGTTGGATTTAAACCTGGTGTTGTGGGACTTCTTACTGTGCTTATCCCGGTCCAACGCCGGCATCTCCACATCATAGAATCCCTACAGAGCAGGAGGAGGCCATTCGGCCCATCGAGGCTGCACCGACCACAATCCTACCCAGGCCCTATTCCCGTAACCCCACATATTTACCCTATTAATCCCCCTGATACTAAGGTTAATTTAGCATGGTCAATCAACCTAACCTGCACATCTCTGGACAGTGGGAAGAAACTGGATTAATTAATCAGTTTCAGGTAAATATTGGTCACCACACGATCTAAGTTCCTTTGACTTTTGGAAAGATTTAATGTTATATATCTAGGCTCCCAGGGCAGTCTGCCAATCAGCATCCAGTCTGTCAACACCAAAGCCAGACTCCATCTGACAACAAAGCCTTCATCAAGTCAAAACCTTTTTGAAGCTTTGTTCTCTGTAATGTTCCAGCCGCAACCTGTAGAGTGGACCACATCTCTGGGTATCAACCTTATCTAGCTGTGCCATCACCAACCTTGAATTCCTATTTTCAGCAGCCGAGCCTACCTGAACCTTTTCTCCTGCATGAAGGAAACCTCACTGTACTTTGACATTTATATGAAATAATATCCATATCTTTTTAAAGTTATCCCTAGCTATAAAAGTCTTTTCTTTCCCATTTCCTTCTTGTATGTGTGTATGTAGTAGCAATGACCATTCCCCTTGTTTAAGTGCATGAATTAACAAAACCTTTGATTTAGCCTAAAGAGAGTTTGTTGCGAGTCATCTTAAATCTCACTTCACAAACGGAGGGTTTAGGAAAACATCCCCCAGTCTATTTTAAAAAAGAAAGCACCTCTGCTTACACTTGACGAGAAAAATAAAGAAGTTCAGTTTATCACTGTTTGTAACACTGTGGATGAGGATAAGGATAGAAGCATAAACAATGCAACATTATGCTGGATATAGCTCATGAAGTCATGGCACTCAATGAAATAAAGTACAACAATCAACAAAGCTTGTTTGGTCACTCTGTTAAGGTAGCACCAATCATATTTTCAGCACCGTAGCAGCCACTTGGTAGATTTCTGTGGAGAAGTGCCTCAACATGGTCAGGGATATTGTATCTGGACGCAAGGTTGTGTCATCTGCTGTAAGGACAATTACTTCTGACATGTAGTATAAGGGTAGCACAGCAAGCAGTCAGATGCTGTTCCCAGCTTGCAAAAGAAGCTTCCTTTGTCTTTGTTACTGCCTTTCATTTAAAGTAAAGTTTATTTATTAGTCACAAGTAAAGCTTATATTAACACTGCAATGAAGTTACTGTGAAATTCCCCTAGTCACCACAGTCCAGCACCGGTTCGGGTCAATGCACCAAACCAGCACGTCTTTCAGAATGTGGGAGGAAACCGGAGCAACCGGAGGAAGCCCACGCAGACACGGGGAGAATGTGCAGACTCCGCACAGACAATGACCCAAGCTGGGAATCAAACCTGGGTCCCTGGCGCTGTGAGGCAACAGTGCTAACCACAGTGCTACTGTGCCGGTTTAAGAGTTTTCTTAAACCTCTGATCCATTATCCTTTCCAAAAGCAGCAAAATGGGTTGTCACTCCTTTTTGAACCCTAAGGTCTTTCAGAATATTGCCTGCTATTCCCGATCCCACATGACACCCATCTTTAATTGTTCCCATCCTTTTAAATTTCACCTGCACACAAAATGGTTTTATCCAGCCAGTATTGCCCTTCCTACACTTGATCTAATATCAATGAATAAACTTTTACAATTAACCTGGTAAAATGGGTGAATTATATTATATCCTGAAGATATAATAAATCTGTATCACACAACTTAATTATTTTGCAAAAGCTAAGGAACCCAAAAAGGACAAAGGTTAAAGGAAAGAGTGAGAAATGTCATAAGTGAATCTTATCTTCATTGAAAAAGTGTCCAATAGTACACTTCAACTTTTAGGCACACATTACCCAGCAAATAGCATGCATAATTCTTGCAAAGCACTTACTTTTCAAAGAACAGATTGCCTTTGCAATCAAAACAGTGGGGAGGATGGGGACTGCAAAATGCAGTGGGCTACCGGTTACTCATTTAGCTTTGGAGTGTGATTTGAATTTAATCTAAACTGACTGGGTGAAACTCTCCCTCTCTCAGTTTAGTCTTCAAGTGCAACGAGGGGAATTTTCTAAACTCCCTTACCCCCCCCATCAACAACTGATCTGGCCTTATCTTATTTTTTCGCATCTTTTGGGAGATTACATGGCTCCAGGTGAGTTGGGAGTGTCTGTATTGTGATGCCTGGGGAGACGCATTTAACGTGGGATATGCTAGATGGGCCAGCTTGACTTTTCCGGTTTGACATTTTCACATTTGTATGAGCTCAGATTAAGTCTTAAACCAATTCTTTTTGAGTTGCTATCCACAAAGCATAAACCAACACAAAGTTGATAAAGTTGTGAAAAATTCAGTTCAGAGTGGCCAGCGCAGGAAACTGAAATGTCACACAAGTACACTAGAGGGTGCTCTTCTCTCGTGGGAGTTATGATATTATTAAAACAGCGAAGAACATGTTTTGATCTCTTAACAAGTCATTCTATATCTGGCCTGGGAATGCTCTGTGCTGCTGGGGTTCAACAGAGAAATGCTCAATTTTCCACTCTAAACGTCTCTCGCGTTTACACGCAGAGAATATATGACTTTTTAAAGAGAAAATCAGAAATTAACATGACTATCAGACTGTAGTTTTCATCCGAGCCGCAATGCCTGGTGCAAGGATTACTCCAGCTAATTAACATACAACTTTCCTCTAAAGCAAGGTGGACAATAGTTTTATTTACATCTTCATAGAGTCCCATTTCTTACTCACACGAATAACTGATTCACGGAACTAGGAGTTTCCAGCACAAGTAAATTCCACTAAATTCTGAAGTGTTAATTCTCATGGTGGATGAGGTAGATCTATCAAGACCTATCCAGCATACTACTTGATCAATGTCCTCAGCTCCCACACTAATTCAGTCCCCCGGTTTCCTCCCACAGTCCAAAGATGTGTGGGTTAGATTGATTGGCCATGCTAAATTGCCCCATAGTGTCAAGAGGGATTAGTGGGGTGAATACGTGGGGTTAAGGGGATAGGGATTGTGGTCGGTGCAGACTTGATGGGCTGAATGGCCTCCTTCTGCACTGTAGGGATTCTATGATTCTGTGATTCTAACCACCCATACACTCCCAGACCATGTATCCCCCCTATCAAAGTTCCCAAATCTGAAAAACTGTCCAGTATTTTTTGAATCTGTAATAATCTTAGAATTATGGTACCTTTCTTCAAGTATTGTTAGACCTTGAGATTCCCAAAATCCAACTGGACCCGGAATCTTTTCAGGTACTTGACTTCCCAATGCTCTCAGATCTACATATTGGAAAATCACTATCCCTGTAAAACATCCCGATTGTTTTTAGCTGGTTTCATCATGAGCAATGCCAAAAGTGATCTGCTCACCAAAATTAACATTTTATTTTCAAAAGTTGTAACTTTTAATTTTCAGAAGTAGATTATCATCACCAAGAAAAGTGGAGAGAAAAAGCACTTCATGTTGCCTTCAACTCCAGTCATTGAATTAGTTATTATTCGAGTCAGTCCTACTCTAATGTCATCAACTCAAGTTTCTGAGAGTTGTTGCAAATAGAAGGTTTATAAAATTGCAGTGTTTTGGGGTTCTTTACTTCGGGGTGAATGGAGGAATGCTCTGAGTTCTGCCCAACACCAAGCTTGGGTGGCTTGGATGTTAACAGTTAAGTGCGGGGAGGCAGGTTTTTTTACTGGGATGAAGGTGAAAGATGTTCACACATGTTGACAATGACAAGGGCATCCATGATAACAATGGTTAGTCTCCAATTCTCACAAGGTGATGCTGAGAAAGTTAGGTTTTATAAACAGTTACACTGTCTACTTACATCCAAGATAGATTGGAATTGGGGATTCTAGAGGGCCAATTAGCGTCCCTAACTGGATACAAGACCTATATGAATCACATTGCCATGGGGATGGGCTTTTAGAAGGAACAGTCAATCAAAAGTCATTGTGATTGTGGGCAGCAGTTTCTTTTTAAGATATCACTGAAACTGGCAGAAAAAGGTCAGTCTTCAAGAGCCTGAATGAGAGGGAGCAAACAGAAAGAGAGGCAACCAGTCCTACACCTGAAGCAAAGAAAATGCTGTCTTTATTATTCACCACATGGAGAGCGGGTAGGAGTTTACATTCAGATTGAAGATACCAAGTTGGCGAGGATTTAAATCTGGCTGGAGAGTTTGCCTAGCTCTGGCTAGAGGGAAGAAGCTCCAGGTAACCTCATCATGGAAGTCAGTCGAGTTGGGGATTAAAGATTACCCAGCTGGAAAGGAAAAAGGAAACATGCCACAGTGGGTGGAGAACAGTTTTCGACTGGTTCCAGGAGAATAACGTGTCTACGTAAGGGCCAGAGTAAAGTGTAACCAAGGTGGGGGGATTTTTGGCAATTTTAAAAGTTAAATCGGGAAATATTTTAGTTGTTCAGAGTAAAGTTACCAACTGAATGGTGTGTAGACCAGCTCTGACGAAGAGTCATCCAGACTCGAAACGTTGGCTCTATTCTCTCTCCACAGATGCGGTCAGACCTGCTGAGATTTCCCAGCATTTGCCTATTTTTGTTTTAGATTCCAGCATCTGCCGTATTTTACATTAATCCTGTTGCTGTGTTTAGACCAGGTTGCTTTTAGTTCGTTTGTACCAGTAAAAGTCTTAAAACTTGAAATCTTGTCTTATGATCCTCCCAACAATCACTGGAAATTCTAATATCTTTTTGAAGTTATTGGTCTCTATGGGGATCATAGCAGGGTTGTATTTCCCCTATTCCTGTAGAAAAGGCTGTTTCAGATAGAGAAATTATTTTACTGCCCTGTAATATATTTCTGAGTAAATTATAGACAGATTTTCAATAATTTCAGTATATGGCATCAACTTTGAGAGGCCCTGGATGGTTCTTGAAATGGTTTATGAATGATTTTTTTATTCTCAGTGTTGCCTTGTATTGACAACACTGATCTTAATCTCTTTGTTATTATTTGTGTTTCACAGGCTTGCAGAGAACTACATTTTATGCCAAGCATTCCTAAGGTTTAGTACGAAAAGTCAGATCTGGCAATTTGGCCTTAAAGTAATGAATTGAAGGTAATTAGTGTACAGGATTTGCGAAACACAGTAGTAATCCTGAATACCAGTTGACATGGTCCTGTGATCCCCAAAGGATACATTTTCTTACAAACTTTGGCTGGCTGGGAGTTTTTACAAGTTGTATTTCAGTTTTAATTATACCACAAATTAATATTGGTAAACTACTTAATGTTCCTCAAATCATTTAAATTTAAAGTAATCAGAAAATTAAGATTTTGTGAATTAAATTTCAATAGATATTACAGTTGTTTTAGATTCATGCAGACAAAACAAACAGCCAACAATGGTTAAAATTAACATGCTATTATTTGGAAGTGCTTTGCAATAACTCTTCAAAAGGTCGCATTCTTGATTATTGACTTTGTATCATTGATATGGGGGGCCGATTCTCTCATCCCACTGCACTGCTTCTGTTGCGCAACAGGTCAGGGAACTCGAACGGAGGTCGTTTCGTGGGCGCCACTGCCTCCGTATGTCTCCGGCAGCCGGATTTCCGGAGCTGTCAGCTCCGTGCCAGAAATCGGCATGGAGCTGTATAATTCATGCAAATTCTAATTTGCATGTATTTTAACTACCATTAGTGGGCCCAACCTGACCTCTCTGGAGCCAGAGGGTTGGGCACGGGGGGGGAGGGTGCCCCCTGAGCATTGCCACCTTGGCAGTGCCAGTCTGGCCTCCTGGCACTGCCCAAGGGGCAAAGTGCCAATGCCTGGGGACAGACTTGGCACTGCCCACCGAGCATAAGGCAGTGCCAGGGCCTCTGTGGGGGTGGCAATCAGTGGGGGTAGGGAGGGTCCTGCTGCCACTTTGCATTTGGGCTGAGTGACAAAGTGAGGGAGGCCAGTGATCGGGGCTAACCATTGGTATGGGGAAGAGGAAATCGGGTGGATGGGGCTACAGGGAGGGGGGAGGGAAGGCATCGAGGTGGGCTGGGGGCAGGGTTGAGGCTGGCAATGCGGGGGTTGCGGAGCTGGCCAGCGATCAGGAGGCCAGCAGTGTGGGGCCACTGCGCATGCGCCAATCCAGTGGGAATAGGCCCCGCCCCCAGCTTTTTGGACTGATTTACACTGGTGCTCCCTGCAGTGCACAGGGTGTGGGAGATTCATTTCAAAACTCCCGCTGAAAAAAACCAGCGGGATTTACTCCAATTTTTATGTGAATTCACCACTTAGAATCTTTTGGGAGAATCGCCCCCATGAAGTATTCTTCTAGGGCTGCGGTTCCCAATCTTTCCTTTATGCGGACCACTGGATCATCAAAAGCTTTTGCGGACTACATCGTACACAAGCTGTTTTAAACATTTTTTTTTATATAGCATATGGCTGACAGGAGTCAAACCTATATATCACTGGGTATTAAAAACGCAGCTATTTCTAATAGTTAATGATGGACACTCACAAATACATTGCACTTGTCACAGCAAATTCACCTGCAGTAGGCTATGAGTGGAAACAGATAACGCTTACCTAATGAGAAGGCTGATGCTGTTTAACAGACGTCAAACGCTGGATATCAGGTTCCAGGGATGACAGTCTCAATCGGAGATCTGGTCCAATGTTAAGTTTATTTTGATATTTGGTCTTCAATGTGACAAGCCCTGAAATCCCAGTTTCGCTAAGGTAGGTTGTCAGAAAAGGCATCAGAAAGTTTACTGCCTTCTCGGACAGTTCCAGATATTCCAAAACAAATTTAAGCCAAAAGTCCGTCAGGTATTTCTGAGAAAACTCCAGTTTTAACGCACTGTCACAGGACAGCTCCGAAAGGCTGCCTTGCTCTTTCGAGGACAGGCTGGCGAGGATGTCATCATCAAGGCTCGCTCGAAATCAAGGGATTTCGTATCCAGGACATGCTGGTTAGGTGCAATGGCCATGCTAAATTCTCCCTCAGTCCATCCGAACAGGCGCCGGAGTGTGGCGACGAGGGGATTTTCACAGTAACTTCATTGCAGTGTTAATGTAAGCCTACGTGTGACACTAATAAATAAACGTAAACTTTGTGTCCAGAACAGGGAACTCGTGTAGCTGTGTTTCCAATCTTTGCAGGTGGTCTCTGATGTCACATTTCACACTGTTTGGAAGCTGCATTTCTGCTTTGGCCAAAAAAATCTGGCAGATTGACAAAGGATTCGTAATTTGATTTATCAAGTGGTTTGACTACTTTCTTGATCATCACCTTTATTTTGTCCTGCATATGAAAAACTGACACTGATTCTGCAATAAAATCATTGCTTCAGGGTATCTGCAGATTGGGATTCACCGTTTGACAGCCCAGGATTGATAATTATGTATGGACTGATGCTGAACTCTGTTGGGTCCTTTCAACGCCATCTGCAAACTCTGAACAGTGATGGGATTTCGTTTCTATCGGAGGTAGAGCTCATTGTGGCTGCTGTGGCCAGTTCTGGACCTGCTTTCAGCTCATTCTCTTTTCACCTTTCATACCGATTTTCCCATTCAATCCACGCCACGAAGAAATCAAGCTATGATGGGTGGTTCATCATGATCTTCATCATTTGCTTGATGTAACTTCTTCCAGCTGAAAGCTGGAAAACAATCTGTCATTTAACCCAGCAGTTCTGTTCCCTTCGGAGACCCCCATTACTGTGGGCACTTCTTACCCGTATGTAATCTCAACATTTTGATCAGATGAGTGTCAACAGTGCTGAGGAAGTTGAGCTGTGTTGACTCATTGCTTATGTGTATGTGCTCATTGGAGGTAATAAATGAGAAGCCTATCTGCCTCTGGGACCTGGTAGCCACTGATGCATCTTCAACCATGCTCATTTCTTTATTATCAAGAGAGTTTGGCAGCCCTTGCTTCTATTCTTCAACCGTATTGCCTATTTAAGGAACAATTTCTTCAGTCAGGTCAAATCTCTTTGTAGTTGCATCCTCTGTGCTGTGCAAGGTCCCACCAGCAGCACAACTCAAATCACATAACTGGTTGTCTGCCACTGCAGTGAAGCTCTGCACACCTCCCATCCATTTATCATTCATCCTTTTTGAATCAGACAGCGTGGTTTCAGTTTGTTCGTGTCCCTTAGATACCAAGAGACAGCCAGCCGTGGCACTAAAGGCTGGCTCAGTGTTGCAGTCAGAGGAACCACCTCCACATGAACACAGCAGCAGGCTTTTGTAGTTTCTCTTGTAGAACCAGGGGAGGTGTACGGATAAGCAGCGTCATGAGATCCGGGCACGACGGCACTGCAGCACTTAGAGGCTGAGCTCATTCTGGCATCTTTCAAAATACGAGGGCCGAAGGGCCTGTACTGTACTGTTCTATGTATTTCTTAAGTCTGCAGTAGGTGGCCTTTCAATCTGTCCTGCTTAACTTCTCCAGCAATGGACTCTTTGAGATCTCTCCTTGTCACACAGCACTGAACACTTTTGCAACATTTCTTTACCCTCACTTTCATATAACTTTGTCTTCAAAAAAAGTATTTGTCTATATGAGGTATATGTAATGGTATTTTTTGTCCCCATGGACCACCTGCAGTACCCTCGCAGACCACAGGTTGGGAACCGCTGTTCGAGTGGATATTGGGTGCCATCTTCATGTGCTTGCATGTTTTACAACTGTGGTTTTGAACCACATGACTAATTGGCCTTGGATCCGATGTGGCACTTCATTAATATTACCAATTCCCGCGGAATTGAGTTGTCTTCCATTGCTTAGTGTTGAGGCTTGCAATTCAAAAGACGGCCTGCCTCACCATGTTGCCTCGATATGTTGTGGCTCAGAGTTATGTGATGCAGTTTGGCATCTATGGATTTGTACATGTTAATCTCATCCTGACTACATGTCAGGGAAGTAAATCAAATATAAATTGTTGCTATTTCAGTCAGATGTGATCATTTTTTTTTTAGTTGCTGATAAAGCAGAATGCATGAATATTAACGCAGAGCTATACCTGCCAAGAATTTTAATTTTTAAAGATCCAGACTCCAGGGTTATCCTTTTTTTTGAATAATAGCAGATTTCATTTGTGCTTTTAAGTTTGAGAATATTATTATTCCAAATTTTCTGCCTCGCCTTTTATTAATTTGGAAGTCCGCATATTGATGATATAGTCTTTACAATTTTCTCTGCTTAGAATCAGAAAAAACACAAGGGAGTGACAGCTGATATTTCTACCGCTGAAGTACGAGGAAACATAAAGCAATGTAATGAGTTCAGGTTAAAAAGGGGAAAAGATCCATCCAGTAGCGCCTCTGAAGAGCCATTATGCAGACTTGCATCCATTTCCAGGGGAAGGCAATGCTACAGACTGCTAACCTGTGCAAGTTTCTTCATTGGCATCAATGAAGCGGCTTTCATAGAATCACAGAATCCCTACAGTGCATAAGGAGGCCATTCAGCCCATCGAGTCTGCACTGTGAAAACTCCACCCAGGTCCTATCCCCACAATCCCCATGTATTTACCCTACTAGTCCCCCGACGCTAAGGGGCAATTTAGCATGGTTAATATGGATCTTTGAGCGCCAGCTGGTGAAAGTTCAAATCCCAGATGGTGGGTAGCAAGTGGAGGGGCTGTCCTGATGGTGGAGTCCGTGTGTCTGCTGGAAGATGCTGTCCTCTCCTCTGCAGCTTCTATTGCTGACTGTGGGGACTGGGCCGTTACACAGTGGAACCAGATTGTTCTCGGTTTATCAGTAGTCACAGTGCTTTGCCTTAGTAGCATTGGAGTTTAATTCACTCTCGCTTCTGGTCAAGCAATACCCAACATGAAGTAGTTATTTTCTTCTCTCTGACTGGATTTCTGCCTCTCTTTACTCTTCTTCATTTTCATTGTTTTCCAACTCAAGTTTCAGTCAAACTTGGCTGTGTCGGGCTCGGACTCCTTCCAAGTGGATTTCAACTGAAATCCCACCCTTTCTGTTTGAAATCCACCAACGATTGATCTCCCTTTAAGTTGATGTTCTTGTTGCCCCCAAGTCAAAAGCCATGTGCCGCTATTTCAAAGCTGTCCTGGTCCACAGTTCCATTTCATTCTTTGCTTCGCCTGGTGCTTTAACATTAAACCTTTTGTTTAAAGTTTATTTATTAGTGTCACAAGTTGGCTTACATTAACACCACAATGAAGTTACTGTGAAAGTCCCCTAGTCACTACACTCCGGCGCCTGTTCGGGTACACTGAGGGAGAATTTAGCCATTGCACCTAATCAGCACGTCTTTCGGACTGTGGGAGGAAACCGGAGCACCCGGAGGAAACCCATGCAGACACGGGGAGAACCCATGCAGACACGGGGAGAACATGCAGACTCAGCACAGACAGTGACCCAAGCCGGGAATCAAATCCGGGTCCATGGCGCTGTGAGGCAGCAGTGCTGACCACTGTGCCGCCCTGAGGTATAGATAATGTACTTCTTTTCAAGTGTCAAAAATAGCAAGCTTCAACAAAAGGCTACAGACCAAGTGCTGGAAAATGGGATTAGAATATATAACTGTTTGATGGCCAGCACAGGCATGATGGACCAAAGGGCCTCTCTCTGCGCTGTAAAACTCTGTCTCGAATTTTTCACTGTTCACCCTGTCCATGCCCCTCAGGGTCTTGAAAACCTCTATCAAGTCTCCTCCCAGCCTTCTTTTCTCCAAGGAAAACAGTCCCAACCTCTCCAATCTATCTTCATAGCCACAGTTCTCTATCCTTCGAATCATTCTTCTGAATCTCCTCTGCACTCTCTCCAATGCTTTCACATCCTTCCTCATATAGAGCACCCAGAACTGGATGCAGCACTCCAGATGAGGCTTAACTAGTGTCTTACACAAATTCAACATGATCTCTTTACACTTGTACTCAATGCTCCCATTAATAAAGTCTAAGATACTAAATGCTCCATTAACTGGACTCTCAACATGCCCCGCCATCTTCAATGGCATATAATATATATTGAGTTCCCTCTGTTCCTTTAGAATTTCTCCCTTTAGTTTATGCTGTCCCTCCATATTCTTCCTGCCAAAATGAATCACCTCACACTTTTCTACATTTAACTTCATCTGCCATTTGTCTACCCAATCCACCAACATGTTTATGTCCTTTTGATGTTCAGTGCTATCCTCATCATTATTGAAAATATTTTCAATGTTTGTATCCTCTGCAAATTTTCATGCCCTGAGCACCACAGTCTAAGTTACTTGTATGTATCAGAAAGGGAACACCAGTACCTGGAAGTTCCCCTCCAAGCCACCCGCCATCTTGACTTGGAAATATATCGTTGTTCCTTCACTGTTACTGGGTCAAAATCCTGGAATCCCTCCCTAACAGCACCGTGGGTGCACCTACATCATAAGGGCTGCAGTGGTTCAAGGAAGCAGCTCACCACCATGTTCTCAAGTGAAATTAGGAATGGGCAATAAATGATGGCTTAGCCAGTGATGTCCATATCCCTTGAATGAATGAAAACAAAACAGCAAGGGTCTCAACACTGACCCCTGTGGATCTCCACTATAAACCTTCTGAAAAACAATCATTTATCTCTACTCTTGTTTCCTATCACTTAGCCAATTTCTTAACCAAGTGCCCACTTTCTCTTTTATTTCATAAGCTAGAATTTTGCTCACAAGTCTGTTGTGCAGCACTGTATTAAATGCCTTTTGAAAATCCATATACGCCACATCAACAGTACTGCCCTTCTCAACCATCTTTGTTATCTCCTCAAAAACATCAGCAATTCAGTTCAGTATGATTTTCCCTTAATGATTTCATGCCGCTTTCCTTAATTGTCCTGCATTTGTCTAAGCGACTACTGATTTTGTCCCAAATAATAATTTCCAAATGTTTCCCTTCCATTGAAGTCAAACTGACTGGTCTGTATTCCTGGCTTTATCTTCGCTCCCCTTTTTGAACAAGTAACATCCGCAATTCTCCAGTCCTCTGGCACCACCCGTGTCTAAGGAAGATTATCAGCAGTGCCTTTGTAATTTCCACTCTCACTTCCCTCAGTACATGCACTTGTATTATTTATCCATAACCTCCAAACTATTTCCATGAAGTTTTATCCTCTTAGAACACAGGAACTATCATTTTCTGTGGAGCTTTTTGTCAATCACAGAATCTTTACAATGCAGAAGGAGGTAATTTGGCCCATCGTGCCTGCATTGATGCTCTGGAAGAACATTACACCTCGTGACTTGAATGCATCACATCTGGTCATGATATTTAATCTATTTCAAGTAAAGATAGCCTTTCTAACACCTCCTCCTTTTCAAATGTAAATTCTTTGAGTGTACCAGTTACCTCCTCTTTCACCTTGGCAGGGGTGAATCTTCTTCCTTTGTAAAGACAGATGCAAAGTACTCATTTCCCCTATTTCTCCTGCCTCAACTTTGTTATCCTTAATTGGCCATACTCTTTCTTTTATTACCCTTTTGTTATTTATATGCTTCGAGAAGACTTTGGGATCCCTTTCTATGTTAGCTGCCAGTCTCTTTTCATGCTCTCTCTTGTATCTTCACATGATCTCTGGTCTTTCTATATTCAGCCTGATTCTCCATTGTATTTCCGACCTGACATCTGTCAGACACAAACTTCACCCTTTCTCTTTCCTCATGTCCTGTCCATCTTAGTTATCGCATGATCTTCAATTAAAAAGTAAAGTTAAAGTTTATTAGTCACAAGTATGCTACGTTCACACTGTAATGAAGTTACTATGAAAATCCAATTTCAACTAATTGTTTTGTCCATCCTTTATCTCCAAACATTGATCAGCACATGAAATACTTTTCTTGGAAACCTGCTGCACATATATGCAGCCCTCAGTCACGGGCAGGGGGGGCGGGAAATGACTGGTGAGCTGGTCTTCTAAATTTTAGTTGCGTTTGATGCTTATTAATGTTGTGCTTTTATCTTCTTGTGAATATCAAACATCTTATTGTGTCTTCCATTATCTCTACTTCCTAATATTTAAAAAATGCTGGATTACTATCCCACTCAATCAGTGATGAACATCCATTCCGTTTTTTAAAGTTTATTTATTAGTGTCACAACTAGGCTTACATTAACACTGCAATTAAGTTACTGTGAAAATCCCCTAGTTGCCACACTCTGGTACCTGTTTGGGTATGTTGAGGGAGAATTTAGCATGGCTAATGCACCTAACCAGTATGTCATTCGGATTGTGGGAGGAAACCAGAGCACCCGGAGGAAACACACGCAGACACAGAGAAAGCATGCAGACCCCACACAGACAGTGACCCAAGCTGGGAATTGAACTCAGGTCCATGGCGCTGTGAGGCAGCAGTGCTAACCACTGTGCCACCATGCTGCCCTGCAAAGCTTTGTGAATTTAGCTTCCTAAATTAAGACCCCAAGTCACTGTTTTTCTCTGAACCTTTTCCAATATCCACTTGGAAGTTCTTGACAATCATGTATTTGGATTCTTTTTATCCAGCTTGTCACAACATTTCCTCTCTCCCCCACCTCCCCAGGGTTTACTCTCTCCCTTATGGCAGCAATGCAAATGTAATTGATGCTAACAATACAGTAGAAGGAAAGGAAGTGAACATGGTCTAATGAGAACACCATATGTGGGATGCAGGACATGGGTAGTTACTTGGATTAGGCTGAAAACCTTAAAAGTGTAATGCATCCGTGAAATTTTTCCCCATCTGTAACCTGACCCGCCAGGCAAGGAAGATAATGAACAAAAAAATTCAGAAAGAAATTGCTGAAAATTATGCTATGTGGAAGAGAAATTATTTTATATTTCAATTTCACAGAAAAAAGGCACCATGACATTTCAAAAACTGCTGAAGAACTTAACACAAAACAAAGTTAAGTTTAACAGCATGTTTAGGTTAGGAAGGTAATAATAATATACCAACCTAGATAATGAATGGGAAAGTGTACCCAAATCATGTCATTAAAACTGCTTTAGGGCTGTTACTACTTTACATTCCTATCAGCTGTTGGAGGAGAGGCATGCGTTTCAAAAGCTGAACAGTGCCAATTCAGACCTCATAAGAAGAGCCACTCCCACAGGAAGTTAGACAATGCTCACTGCTTAAACATTCCCTTTGTGCCTCTTTAAAACTGGCTTAGATGCAAACATGCTTGAGACTGAAGAAGTCAACAATTTAACAGCAAAAACTTGTGAACACAGTGGCTTGTCACACATTACACTTGTAAAACAAGTAGTCACTTAAATCATGAGTACAAGTCTAATTTGCATAAAACTGATTTTGCTGGTAAAATATTTTGACTTGGCCCATGCTTTATTAAAAAAAGATTTAGAAGCACTTACCTTTCCAGGTTCACACTCTGTCCCATCTGCCCATGGCATATGCTGAGTTCTACAACCTCTCTGAACTCCTTCAGTGCTTGTACACCAAAGCCGTCTGCATTGAGTCTACACAACAAAAAATATCCTTCGATGTTGTCAAAGTCTTTATTTTCACAGTGATAAAATGTAGTTTCGTAGAAACATAGAAAATAGGAGCAGGAGTAGGCCATTCGGCCCTTCGAGCCTGCTCCACCATTCACCATTATGGTTTCATATCTATTTATAATGTTGAGAGCATATTATTTTGTACATAATGGTACCATGCTCTCAGTAATACAGTGGAACCATTTTTTCTAACTATCTGATTTGCCAAAGAGGATTTCATCAATGAAAATCATTTTAAATTTGCTGCCCTTGTGGATTGGCTGCCCATTTACTATTTCCATTAAATCCACCTGGCGGTTTTACACCCAGGTGACAGGTTGAAAATCTACCCCATCATAGCAGCGTAATAAAGTATGGCAAACAATTGAATGAAACAAAACTTAAAGAACAATTCCCATGAAAGTAAACATCTATTTCAATTTAAAATTGTATTGTCAATCTATTTATTTGATTATGATCTGATCTGAAGTGGCCTGCATACTTCGTAAAAACGACTACAAACTTACTGGTGGTTTGGAATTAATACTTTTGATTTGATCTAATTGAGGAATATAAGAGCTTAAGGGGATTGACAGGGTGGATGTGGAGAGGATGTTTCCTCTTGTGGGGCAAGCTAGAACGAGAGGTCATAGTTTTAGGATAAGGGGTAAGAGATTTAAAACAGAGATGAGAAGGAATTACTTCTCTCAAAGGGTTGTGAATCTGTGGAATTCACTGCCCCAAAGTGTGGTGGTTACAGGGACATTGAGTAAATTTAAAGAGATAGACAGGTTTTTAATTAGTAATGGGTTGAAGGGTTATGGAGAACGGGCAGGAAAGTGGAGTTGAGGCCGAGACAAGATCAGCCATGATCTATGAAATGGCGGAGCAGGCTCGAGAGGCTGAATTGCCTCCTCCTGCTTCTAGTTGTATGTTCTTATGTTGATTAATCACGTTGCAAAAAATTAGGGAGAAAATAAAAATTACTCAATTCAATTTGCAGCACATAAATATTTATCTCAGTTGTCAGAGACTATTATTATACTTACCATATAGGGGCACACCTGAGAACCAGATCCAAAAATCAATTCACATTGTTTGTCAACGTTATAAATCTGACCAGGGAGCTGATGAGGGAGTGTATATGTTCTTGTCACAGGTTCATCAAGTAAACACTCACCATATCCTGTACTAAAAAGAAATAAAGTATAAGAAAAGAATCATAGAATCATAGAAACCCTACAGTGCAGAAAGAGGCCATTTGGCCCATCGAGTCTGCACCGACCACAATCCCACCCAGGCCCTACCCCCATATCCCTACACATTTACCCGCTAATCCCTCTAACCTACGCATCTCAGGACACTAAGGGGCAATTTTAGCATGGCCAATCAACCTAACCCGCACATCTTTGGACTCGCATTCACTTTTCCCATTGTTCTGATATATAATAAAATCATAACACAAAAAATGTTTCATTAACTCATTAAAATGAAATTTTGACAAATCTAATTACGTCTATTAAATTGAAAAGCATTGATAAAGTTCAGTTAAGTACTTAACTGACAACATTATTTTGTGTAGAACATGATTATGGTAGATTGGCGCCTTGCTACAGCTCTTTTCCCCCAAGCTGCTAGGGGAATTTCACAGTACCTTCATTGCAGTGTTAATGTAAGCCTTACTTGTGACTGATAAATAAACTTTACTTCAACTTTACTTTAATATGACAACATCCCAATTAAAATGGGACACTTGGGAAGTACTTTGCAATCACTAAATTTAAATCCATGAAGAAGCCCAGAGAACAGTTCAACATTGACTTATTAAATTAAAAGTCTAACATACTCTAAAAAATTAGTAACATATCTTCTGCTACATTTTGACCACATCCAGGGATTGGTATAATAGTTCAGTGTAGGGGCCATAACATGTTGCTGATTTTTGCCACCATCCTCCTTGCACTTATTGCTGTCATCATGAGGCATGTTAAACCTAGTTAAAATAAAAACAGAGTTTTGTTATTCAAGCAAACTGCTTGGTTCCATTAAAAACTGATCATTGAGTTATATTCTGGAGGCTTCATATTTGATGCACATCATAATATATTTCTCACAAAATTTGAGATCTGCTTATACTATATAGGACTGATGTTGACAGTTTCCATTTATGGAATATAGCAATATTTCTTGAATTAGTGGTTCCTAAATCAGATTGTGGTATGAACATTTGTGACAGGATTATTTATATTAATACTAAACTGTTTGCACAGGTTTGCTATGTTATTTTGAACATGAACAGCAAGGGGAATTCATAAGGAGATCTTCTGATCGTTAATGCCAAACAACAAGAAACCATGTTGACAGTTGCAGGACCAGAAGATCCCGCCATCAGCTAGTGGACGGGCCACCTCCACTTCCACGAAGCACGCCATGGGGGAGGGGAGGGGGGTGTGGTCAGTGGAAAATCCCACCGTTGAGTTTCATGCAAAGCCCAATTCGACCCAGAAGTATTGATGCAAGTCATATATATATATATGTATATACATACACACACACACACACACACACGAGATGCTTTTCAATTCAGGTGAACATTTGACAAGAGATGGATGGGCAGTCGCCAATGGAAAGCCTGAACGATTTTCCAAAGAGTCGCACCATAATCCTCGAATCCCTACAGTGCAGAAGGCAGCCATTTGGCCTGACTCTGCACCAATTCTCTGAAATTTCACTGCACTCAACGAGAATTACTGAAAGTTTGCAAATCTAGAGGAAGTGGGAGGTCTTGCAGTTGAGCCGAGCTCGCACGGACACCTTGATGCCGGGGAAAGTTGGGGGGGGGGCAAAGGATGATTTCTTTGGTGGAACCAAAAGAAGTATTCATGCTTCTCCTGCACTGCTGAAGATTAAGGATTGGATTAGGGCTCCAAATACAGCACAGAAAACTGATTTAAAAGAAATGAATTTTCATCCTTGTCTTGAATGGGGCCGGCCATTGGCTGCCTAAATTGAGGCCCTCTCAAAACCTACATGAAATTTTTAAATAAAGTTTGTTCATGCTGAAAAATGGGGTAGAAATGTGATAGAAATCAGCCCCAGAGTATGTAGATCAACAAAATCAGAAAATGGGCTATCATGTTACGAGCAAAATGTCTTCAATAGTTCAAAATGAGATGTATTACAACAGAAATATATGCAAATAATGCACTTTTTAAAGAAAATCTTTCCCAATGTCCGTACCATAATACAGCCTGTGGATGTTGCTTATATGCAATTTTGGAAGACTTTAATAGCCAATTGGTGCTTGCTTATACATCAGTAAGTGTGGTGAACCATCGTTGGTTCCCACTGGATAGTACTGAGCCAGGGTCTGGCCAGTACTACAAGGATGTACATATGTTACTGTTGGGTTGTGCTACTTGTTGCTGTTGGGGTTAGGGTGGGGTTGTTACACCTTTGTACTGTAGTGTTGTGGTACATCCCAGTCGGGCTCCGCCTCCTGGGAGAGGTATAAAAGTCCCTGCTCTGGCTGGGACCCCTTCAGTCTGGGATAGTGTATATAATTATTGGCTGCTTCATTACAGTAAATAAAAGCCTTTTATTTCCCGAGCATCTGGCCTCGTGTTTGAGAAGCGCATCAGTAAGATAATAGTTCCATAAAATAATCTCCTCCTAACTTCCTCCAAGTGGAAACACAAAAGTTTTTTTGTAGGGGCTTAGAATTTCAGCAGTCAAAGAAAGCGAGATAAATTTGACAAATGAATGCAAATTAAAGCCAGATGACAAGTTTTTTTTCAGTTCCTCCTTTGATTTTCCCACTCGAGACTCTGATAAACAAAGCAGTTGGGACAGAAGTGTGAAAAATTGTTTCAGCCTTCAAAAAAAAAACAGAACAGTGCAGGTGCTGCGAATCTGAATATAAAAACAGAGAAGATGTTGGAAATGCCTAGCAGGTCAAAGGATAACTGTGGATAAACAGGAGTTAATACTTCCTCAGGAATAAAAACTAAGGTGAGGAGGATTTGAAAAGGAACACAGCAAATGAAAGTGGAAAGGAACAACAAAAATCGCAAAAACAACAGAAAAATAAATAGAATAACCTATTAAGTGTTTTGGTGGAGAACAGGAGATAATTAATGTGATATAATCAGGAGATAACAGGAGGAATGAGAGAATAAAAGACAAAGGCCATACAATTAGGTTCTATAGAGCCCCTGGTGTCAGTACCACAGGAACCACAAGGTCAAAGTTCGTCAGCTCAAATGCTCTTGACCACCCATGTCATCATTTGCTCTAATGGCAAGAGTGCTAGCGTAAGCATACCACACGCATGCCAGAAGCATGCAGAGTGGGAAAATTATGGCATCGAACAGCTTGTAAGACTGGAAATGTAACACTGCCACTTTGGACTTGAGGCCCAGTTAATGCCCTCTCTTAATCTCTCAAGACATGCATTCAGCTGCATGACGGACATTCTACGAGTGACACGTTTAAATGTTTAAGTCTCCAGCTTCCAGTGGAGGTGTTTGTGATTTCCTTTTGTTCGTATAGAGTTACTCAAAGCACTGAATTAAGCATTTTGCATTTACAAGGGAGTGGTACTGGATCTTGACAAGGAGGGCTAATGAGTTGGAAGGTTCATCAGAAGAAAGTCAGGAATGTGGGCTATATTCTGTAAATTAGACATAGCTCTTGGGGCTATAGGGATCAAGGGATATGGGGGGGAAGGCGGGTGGGGGGGAAGGCGGGATCAGGATATTGAATTTGATGATCATCCATGATCGCAATGAATGGCAGAGCAGGCTCGAAGGGCTGAATGGCCTCCTCCTGCTTCGATTTTCTATGTTTCTATGTACCTAACTCGTGACTCTCCTCCACCACCCGGCTACTAGAGGACATTTTGCCTACAATGAGAACCGTGTTGCAAATAGGAACATCATGGAAGCAAGTCATCAGCATGCTGAAACAATAGCTCTGCTGACAGACATGCTTAGGGGGTTCCTTCCAGTACTCACCAGAGCACAACCTCAAGTTTGTTGTCTTCTGCAACATGCTCTGCAACGTTGCGATCATGAGGGTGCAGCCACTAAAAAAAGCTTCCCTAACGACTCAATGCAACAACACTTCCAATAATCCATATAAAATGGAACTATTCACCACTGTGCATTCCCTTAGTGCCTGACTTTCAGGAGTTATTGACAGGCCTCGTGCTCCTATGCAGTACTACCCCAATGGTGAAGGCTGCTGACTTTTAATGGTGGAAATTGCAGCATGCGCTTGAGCAACTCTGGGCTAGCTGGGCCGGGCTTCAGATTGCACCGCAGTGGTTGGGTGGCAAGCTGGGCTGGCTGGCTGGCAGAGCGACAGTGGTGGGAGTACAAATGCTGTCATCATGAGAGAAGACAGCAGGTTTGTGCCCCATAGAGCCAGTGACGCCCCCTCAGGAGGGCGCTTTTGCATTCCCTGCTGGGGCAGAGTAGGGACTGCTAGGGGTGTCTGTGGACCTCTTTGAGCACTGATATTCACAGCCATGGTGGCAGCAGTCTGAACCACAATGACACCAAAGACGGATCTCATGATTTCAGTCTGAGCTTCCAGTGCAACACAGAGAAGTTAGGTGGTTTCTACCTGTGGTGCAATGGAAGTTGAAACATCAGCCACCAGACACCACAGCCTGTGGATGCAGTGGTAATGCAATGGCTGTAACTACCTCATCCACTCTGTGTGAAGGCCTGTGTCAAGTTGGAGCTGGACAATGCCATGCCTCTTGGCAATGACACTAAGCTCTGTGGCATGCCTGTCAATGCACCAAGCATCTAGGTGTCCATTAGTTCTCTTGTATGCCGCTCCTGAATAGTCCTTGCCGAGTCCCTTAGAGCAGAACCTCATCTGTGTCTTTGCCATCTGGTGTGCTGGCACACAAATGTTTCTATAGTCTGGTTGCAGCCCAATTGTATCCATTGATTCACTGCCCGCTGATCCTGAATCTGTACAATCCTGTACAGCTCGCACACTATCACTAACATGAGCTGCGAGTGTCAGATCAAGAAGTCAGGAGTCAGTTCTAGCTCTTTCCCTTCATGATGCCTCTTCACTGGCTGGCCGGGTGGAAGAAGCCAGAAATGCAGAAGGAAGAGGTTTGGAAAATGAGATCCACGGTCACACCAACTGCAGCTCAAACTAGGCCACAAAGCAGGATGGGGGTGAGGTGGAACATCCGACAGGAACATACTGTCACATTTAGTGTTACCTTGCATGTGAGATAGTATAAAACTGAGTCAGCAGCCCATTTCACACCATTACGTAAAGTCAATATCTACCTCAATTATTTTTCTCAGACAGATAAATTTTCCAACTCTTTCTAATTCTTGAAAAATGGACAGTGCTATCTTTGGGACAGTAAAGAGCACACTGATATTGTTACAAGAAAGTATCCATCATGTCCTATGAAATACTCTGAGGACTACATTTTACCGGGGGTGGGGGGAGGGGGGGGGTAATTGCCATGTTCAGCACCCATATCTGCCCCACCTCACCACTGACAACCCCACAGGAAGGTCAACTAGAGGTCAACTCTGCTACAACAGGCAGGGTAATTCGGTGGGATTTCCATTTTTCACGAGGGAGGAACTCCTGCACTCAGGAGCTGGTGGCCAATTCGACCCAGCAGCGCCAACAACTCAGTAGTGGGCACTGCCAGGACTGCATGCAGTCCCTAGGAAAAAGGTCCAATAAATCCCAGAGTGAGGTAAATCTGGGGTACTGGGCTGAGCGAGATTGGTCAGCTTAGGGAGGGGAACGGGGTGGGTTTCCCAGAGCAGGGGGTACGAAGGAAATAGGAGGATAATATCTTGGGGGGGAGGGGGGTGACAGCCAGACCCCCTACGATATTATCCCCTCTTCCTCCCACCCCCCTCCTTTAAAATCCTTTTTAAAAAACGGGCTGCCCTCTCCCACCTGCCTGCCCACGCCAACCATATCATGGTGTGGACAGTGTATTATCGGGCCAATTGTCTTGTTAACAAGTTCAATTGACTTCCAATTACTCATTTACATATAGCGGGCAGGCTGCCAATTTCAGCACCCGCCTACCTATCATTCTATGATGCTGAGTGGAAAAGTGGTGGATTTTACAGGCCAGACCCCTTCAAAGCCAAAAATACGCCCAGCAAAGACACATAAAACCCTGCACTTATTCTGAGTCTCCGAGGAACTGAATTTGTTGGTTGCATTGAAGACAATATTGCAATTTTGTTTTAAAATGCAATTTTGTTTTGACGGAATGATTTTAAGTCAATTTAAAAAGCAAATATACAAGTTGCACAACTTCTACAAATAAATTCCAATCAAAAACGCAATTGATTGCAATTCCGCACATAACATCCAGAACTCTATCACCTTGCCCACCATGGAATCGGCGCGGGCGAAGGTCCGACAACGGAAATCTCCATTGACCTCGAGTGGGAATTTCCGGTGTTGCCCAAGTGAGGCCGTAAAACCCCGGCCGTGACATGTTTGTTTATTCCGTGTTTCCTTATTTCAAAGGACATATCTCAGCTTGCATTCAACTTATTTTTCAACTTTCTCTCCCAGGTTATTCCCCTCCCACAGTCCTTGGTTGCGGGAGTAAGATGATCGCATGCACGGATGCACGACAAGCTACTGCCCGATTCATCCAACAGGCAGTGTGCCTCTGTCCGCTGCAGATAGATCAGCCAAGGCTTGCATAAACAAAGATCCCCTCTGGAGGAATGATGCCATGTGGGATTTTCATTCACTCAAACATTATATGGATTTTTTGACCATTTAAGGGGATGGTGTGGGGGTGGAGTGCAAGGGGAATGGGGGGTGGGGGAGGAGGGTGGGCAGCAGAAACAAAGAACAAACAAACAATTTGATCAAGTAATGTGATAAGTGACAAAACTGGCCTGCAAAGCAATGCAAAATCTATCAGGGAGTGCCAAAGTGAGTATTTTGGCAAGAGGTGGTGGGGACAGGATAGATGTGGTGAAGAAGCAGCTAATGAATGTGAAAGCATCACTCACTGCATGGAGTAAAGTCTCAGCATATTACTGGAAATGGCTGCCTGTCGAGAGATTGAAAGCCCGACAGGGATAGCAAATAGTGGGACCAGTGACCCTGACAGTAAAAGGATTAGGGTATGTACCCAGAGACTTAATTTAAAGGGAGAGTGAGCAAGGGGCCCTCTTTTCAAATAGCGGATATTTAAAAAAATATATAGTTACTGCTGTGAAAGTTGACAGCAATTTTTTTAAAAGATAGTTTGAGTATTTATTTTAATAGGCCACAATTTCTGGCAAAATGTGTTTTCTTTATTTTAGGAGATTATTGAACCTACAAAATGTGCATCAATTGAATGGAAATATCTTTCAAATTGCAAGGATGATAATGCAGGAATTTGGAAATAAAATCAGAAATGAAACTACAGAAATTTAGATACATTAAAATAAAACATTTAAATTAATATAAAATAAAGCTTCCTCCAATTGATTTAAGCAGCAGCCCTTGAATTCAAATGTAACAGAATTTGGACATGTACTCGAGGTTGCTAGGGAGAATGATAGCAAAGCTTTGGGAGTCCATTGCTTACACTCCAGGAGTAGTCACATTGGATGTGCACTTATGTCCACTTTGCTTTCATGTAAGTTGGGTACATACAGAAAGGAAATAGTGCATTTATTTAGTGATAGTTTTAGTTAATTAAGTCATGATTATTTGTGCATTTATACAAGTTAAAAGGTGAAAGTGTTGGCATGCTGTTACAAGGGTACAGGATTGAGGGAATCTTCCTCTCTTTGGATGTGTTGGAAAGAAGTGCTCTGGTGTCAAAGGTAGACTGTTATACAAAAGAGACAACATCAGTGACGAGTGATGTCCTGATGCTCCCTATAACTGTCACAGAGGACCCCTC
The DNA here is from genome assembly GCF_964213995.1 of Mustelus asterias. Taxonomy (NCBI): domain Eukaryota; kingdom Metazoa; phylum Chordata; class Chondrichthyes; order Carcharhiniformes; family Triakidae; genus Mustelus; species Mustelus asterias. The sequence goes on along the minus strand of NC_135803.1, from coordinate 121,512,148 downwards.
TGGGTGAAGATCATCAGATGCTGTCCTTCATCTTTCTCTGCTTCTAAAGTAGGTAAGGCCACCTCTCAGCAATGCGATTGTCCAAACATTTTGGTAAAGGGAAGTTGTTTGGTGACCAATCTTGGAGAGATCTTTGCCTTTTTTGTGGTGCTCCTCTGTTGTTGGTCAGGTCACTTTTAGTGGGGTCATTATTCATGGGAGCAGAGGCAAGGCTTTACTACCCAGAATTCATCCCTCTTTTTCCTCCCTGAAGGGTTAAAGGGCAGCCAAATTTCAAAAGATGAATATATTGTGATAACTTCCATTTGATGTCGCACTGACAGATCATTTGAATGTTGTCACCTACAACCTTTAATTCTCAGAGTGGAATCACTTCCTGTTGTGATTTTGTAAAATAATGTGGATGCCATTGATGATGAATTTATCAGCGTACTACACCCATCTTCGTGGATGCTTGAAATAAGCGGTGCCATAAAAGTTGAATAACTATGAAAATAGCAGGGCAGGCAGGTGACTGTGGGTTCATGGCCACATGCAGTACTTGGTAAAATTGTCCTTTTGGTAAAGTGTGTATGTATACATATATAAATATATATATACATATATGTATCTTATATAGATATTCATTAAGATGACCTATGTGGCATGTATACATTGGTATCAGTGGGCTCCATTTCTTGAAACACTACATGACCGTTTTGCTTCATCCTTTGCTGCTCTTCCTTCTCTCTGACAATGCCAAACAGGTGGCACAGTGGTTAGCACTGCTGTCTCACAGCACCAGAGACCCGGGTTCGATTCCTGGCTTGGGTCACTGTCTGTGCGGAATCTGCACGCTCTTTCCGTGTCTGCGTGGGTTTCCTCCGGGTGCTCCGGTTTCCTCCCACAGTCCAAAAGACGTGCTGGTTAGGTGCATTGGCCAGGCTAAATTCTCCTCAGTGTACCCGAACAGGCGCTGGAGTGTGGCGACTAGGGGATTTTCACAGTAACTTCATTGCAGTGTTAATGTAAGCCTACTTGTGACACAAATGAATAAGCTTAAAAAAAATGTTTGCCAACAGCATACACCAAGTCCCGGGTAGCTCTCGCTGTGGACAGGGGATGGCTGGTGAGGGTGTTGGTGATGAAAATCTCCCAGTGGTTTAGCGCTGATAGACGCAAGTCCAGGGCCCAACAAAACACACAAGGTGTAAATAAAACACTGAAAATGTTGTTCTTGGCTGGAGGAGTCACAATTCAAACCCTCTACACTCTTCAGATTCAGGAGCTCACTTGTTTCAGTTGTCTCTGCAGCACCCGCTCCTTATAATTCTCATTCTAACTTACCCACATGCTTTTTGAATGAAAGCATGAATCCCAATGCTAAAATGATACTGGCCTCATTACAATACATGGAAATGAGACTGCCCAAGCCTCTGCAGGTAAGTCATGGGAAGGTCAAAACACACAAGGCAATCAGGTGATTGCCTTTGAAGTGGTCTGCAAAAATAGTAACTTGCCGAAACAAAGCTGTGAAAACTCAAGGCAATGTAATTATACTTCCTTTATGAGCAAAACATGCTGTGTGAAATCGCAATTAACTGTATTTTTGGTTACTTGTATGAATATTTTCATTACGGGCACTTGCAAGATAATGGTATGAACTGAAATTAAATCGGAGTTTATTTAATTCAATATACTCATTATACCTTTAGAAACGAGGAGGGGAGAGAAAAGACAGAATTTTCAAAAGTGTGAGGGATCAGGAACATGTATAAGTGAGGAGGAATGTTTAAATTGGATTGGGATCATGGCTAAAAGTGAGCAAATAATGCAGAGGTCTGAAGTGTTGAGAGTGGGACTGCGTCTAGGAAGAGAAAGCCGAGAATGAGTTGACATTATAAGGAGTGTTGGCGGAGCAGGTCTTATATAGAGAATGGAGCCTTCACATTCGAGGAATGCTTGGAAGAGATGAGAAAGAATTCAGAAGAAAGCAGCAAAGTGGAGAAATGAGTTGTTGAAGCAACTGAAGAGATGGGACAGGGAAATGGAGGGATGTTCCTCTCGTGGTTCATTTTCCTCGGTGTTTAAAGAGTTCTATGTTTTATTTTTACACCATATAGTGCATCACATAGGAAACTGCCATGGCAGCTGTATCACGACAAAATTATTTTGTTGGGGCATATTTACTTTGGTGAAATGCGTTTGGGGAGAGAATTAAAACTAGATGGAAAGTTATTGTGCAATATTCACAGCATTATTTCTTCCCTACATTGGCTTCCAGTCTTCCCAGAAACCCAAAGCCTCAGATTTAAAATCTTCATCCTCATGTTTAAATCTCTTTATGGCCTTGCTTCTCCTTATCTCTACAACTCCAATTAATGCAAATGCCCATTTCCCCCAACCCAACATTGCTAACTCTGTCTTCAGCTGTGCTTCATTCCAAACTCCGGAATTCCATTCCCAAACTCTTCTACCTTTACACCAGCCTTACTTTCTATAATGACTTCCATAAAACCACTACAGTAACCAAGTTTTTGGTCACATCTCCTAAATAAAAGTGAATAATGCTAATTTCTTTTTCAAATTCCATCTCTGGGACATGCTTCAGGGTACATATTACAGTAAAGGCCATCCCATATAAAGCACATTGTTATTGCAACTTAAAATAAATGATACATAATTCACACATAAGCATAAAGGGAAAATTTGTTATAAAGTTGTAATATTAGTATTGAATGGAATAATCCAAGTTAATTCAAACATCAAAACATGTAGATCTGTATGCAAGTTATTACACATATATAATCATGCAGGCTAACACAAAATATCGAACTTCTGCATTTACGGTGTATTTGAAAGTGAGACAGTTTCCAGATCACAATATCAATGGTGCATAAAATGCCAATGTAAGACTTACACATGCCCAAGCTCATGGGCTATTGTGAAAGCAGTACTTAATCCATTATCTTCACTAATGGAGCAACTTCGATAAGGATCACATACAGTACCAAGTTCAGCCAAACCTATACAAAATCCAGAGAGGTAAATTATTTGCCAATCCTTCCACATGCTGAAGCATCAGTGACTGCACCAAACTTAAACTTAAGAAAGATAAGAAAAAATGCATTTGTCAGAGATAATAAAAATTGATGGGTGATTGTGTGTTGTGAATTATTACACAGATAATTAACTGATTTAAATTACTTCCAAAATTAAAGACATAAATTTGCGCTTCTCTTATGTAGAAAACCAGCCCAAAATATTTTTTAAAAATCTTTATTCTTTGAGTTTTGTACCCTATTCCTGGGTTATGTCTCCCCAGAAGCAGATGCCCATCAGGACATTAAGAGGACATTAGTTATAGGAGTCTTCAGTTTAAAATTTATTTATTAGTGTCACAAGTAGGCTTATATTAACATTTCAATGAAGTTACTGTGAAAATCCCCCGGTAGCCACACTCCTGCGCCTGTTTGGGTACACTGAGGGAGAATTTAGCATGGCCAATGCACCTAACCAGCACATCTTTTGGACTGTGGGAGGAAACCGGAGCACCCAGAGGAAACCCATGTAGACACAGGGAGAACGTGCAGACTCCGCACGGATAGTGACCCAAGCCAGGAATCGAACTGTGAGGCAGCAGTGCTAACCACTGTGCCACCATATTAAATGTCAGGAGAATCTTTCTCTCCATAATTCAAGAGAATCCCTACTATTTCACCTGCTGAAATCCTCTAATTTAGTATAGACTTGGAACCTTCCTTGTTCACACAAATCAGCAATTCAATAGATCAGCTCACTGAGTCATTAAAGACCAGTAAGAGCATTCTATCAAAAGACAGAAATACTTACCCAAAGTGTCACATTTATCGCGAGCTCTGCAAATATCTTGCCTAAAGGAAAACACACATTTAATTGAAAACCGTGTCCCCAGAAGTTGAGTAAAAACAATTTTATTCTCTCTACGCAAAATGCACTTATTAATTTTATGCAAAGTTATTGCATGTCCAAAGTGGTTATTGAGTCACTTTCAAAAAGTGGGAAAGAAAATTTGGCCTTTATTATCATACATTGTTTGAATGGCCAGTACAAAATTTAAACCATCTGTTTTCTCCATGATTACATGAACAGTTCTAAAAAATGGATTTTTTTTCTCCAAGTCTTCAATTCTAATCTCCATTTACAAATTTAGGAAATAATGGAGCTTGTATAATGCTAGCAACAGTATTGATTTTGAAAACAGAAAATTAGTTTATTTTTGATCAATTTTTAAGGCAAGTCACTTCAAATGAGGGAAAAAAACAATGTTATGATATCATTTTCTATTCCTCAGATCAAGTTAGGAAGTGTTGTTACAAATGTTAACTTCAGTGGCTTAATAGTGCTTGAAGTAACTTAAAATATTTTTTAAAAATCACTTTGTTTGCATTAGAATTGAGAAAGACAACATCGATATTTACAATATCCTCCATCAAAAATCCAATCTTCTTTTTAAAACAGGAGCACAAAATGTAGGAAACAAAACCTTCAATAAGTGTCCTGGTTTAATTTGAATATTCCTAACATTTACAAATGAATTTCTTCCAAGGTACACCTCATTTATCAATCACTATTCCATCAAAAGTCAGGGGGGAAATCAAGATGCAGTTACTCAACCACCTCAGTGTGTGGAAGTGGGCTGGAGATAGTATTCACTCAAAGTATGCCATCTAATGTCAATGAACATAAAATAGAATGATCAACAGATAAGTGGGCAGACACGAAGGATCATGAGGTCATAGGTTCATAAATTAAGAAGATGACTGGCATGAAGAAAGAACAAAGAGGTAAGCAGGAAAGAGCCTCAGTGAATCCTAAGTCAATAGAAAGGGAGGTGGAAGATAAATCAGCAACACAATTAAAACAATTTTGAGAAAAAATTTGAACAACCACAAACGTAGCTTTGTGCTGAGGTATGGCCAAATTAAACATTGAGCAGCGTTTTCTCTATATGGCTCCCAAACTATCACTCTAACCCAATCGCAACGGAATACTCCAGCCAATACAGTATGGAAATTTCACTATTCATTCGTACCATTTATGGTCTGATATAATGGGGGGAATTCTCCCATCCTGTCCGCCACGGGAATTGTAGCGGGTGACGGGGCGGATCATGCAAAGGTCCATTGACCTCGGGTGGGATTCTCCGGTTTTGAGGCGAGCGCGGCCAGAGAATCCTGCTCAACGTTCAACTTGGGGTATTTCTGCGGAACCTGTTGGCTGATTTGCATAGTGTTTCCTGCAACTGCTTCGGCCATTTCACAAAGGAATCCATTACTTTAAATAATGCAAAGAATATTTTGAAATACCTTGTGATAAGTACAGCTGTATCATGATGAGAATGGTGGTTTTCATCTGGATTATTCTGTTTCTGTTGCCATATACAGAAATTCTTTAATGTTGTTTGAGCATTGAATGATATAGCTGGACCATCCTAAAGATGATAAAGAAGCAGTATCAAGTAAATCATTGATATTTTAGCACTTTAATTACATTTTGAATGTACAAGCATCTAATTAAAATGTTACCTGCTCACTATTTATAATAATTAGTTTCACAACTACGATATTTATAAGATTTCCAATACTTGGATCTTTATAGATAGTAGCCACCTGCAAAAATAAAGAAAGAGTTAAACATTAGGAGGTAACACTAAATGAAAATAAAAAAGGGTGTACAGCTGAAGGATTAAACTCTGTAGTTTCTGTTTCCAGCTGCTGACAGGCCTGCTGTGTTTTGTAGCGTTTTCCAGATTTTTAAAATATATATATATATATTTTAGAATGTCAGAATAATATGAAGTTTTTCATCTGGAACTAGTTACATTTTTTAAAAAGATATAAAATAGTAATTCCTACGGAGCAGTTTCAAAGAGGTTGATCTTTCGAACAGTGTCAAACTTAATCAGACAAGTTGGCTGATTGAGGTTGACATATTAAACAGGAGATGCAAAACGGGCAATAAAATGTAACATTCTATGATTTAGTATATCAGAGATCAATATGTTTAACAGGTATTAAAAGCATCTACTGCTGGCCTTTCAAAATGTGTACCTGTAAAATGAGAAACAGAAATAGAGTATTGAAGGAAATATCAATATAAATAATGCAGTTAAGGAAGTACTGACAGCAATACTTACAATGGACATTAACGTGAGAACGTAATGTTGTAGATTTGCTCCATGATGTTCAACCATTCTGCTGTCTGCAACAACCATAACCTCAACATACCGAGGGTATGACAGAAACCGTTTTGTTCGTTTGTGACTTGCTGCTCCAGTGGTATTGTTATCCATGCCAGCTAAATTGTGCATTGTAATACTATTTCTGAAGTTGCTCAGATCAGACAAAATATTGCTGGATAGTCCTTTATTCCATTTCCTTTTGTTTTTATTTTGGCTATGTTTATGACCTATGATCCAAAGAGAGGGAGAAAAAAAATCCTAAAGAAAACTTTTTAAACCAATTTTCATGTGAAGTAGAACAATACAAAACACTCAACTTCTAGTTATGCTGATGTTAAATACGGTACACCAACACCTTCAAGACAGGGGAAAGTTAAGTTGAAACAAATAAAATATTTCTATGACATCCACCACATTCCTGGACAAAACATATTTAAGTATGTCTGAATAATCATTAGCCCAATTGTCAGGTAGAAATTTAATTCAGTACGTCCATATATTTTTTTCCTACAATTTAGGCTTTTGTGCTTCTGAGAATTCAGTATGCAAGAACAAAACATTTTTTAATGCCTAATCGGTAGTGTCTTGGGCCAAACATCTTCAGCTGCTTCATCAATTACCTTCCTTCCATCATAAGGTCAGAAGTGGGGTTATTCGCTATAGATTGTACAACATTTAGCACCATTCACAATTCCTCAGTTATTGAAGCAATCCATGTCTACATGCAGCAAGACCTGGACAATATCCAGGCTTGGGCTGACAAGTGATAAGTAACGTTTGTGCCAGGCAATGACCATCTCCACCAAGAGAGAACCTAACCATCACCCCTAGACATTCAATGGCATTACTATCGCTGAATCCCCTGTTATCAACATCCTGGTGGTTATCATTGACCAGAAACTGGACTAGCCATGAAAATACTGTGGCTACAAGAGCAGGTGAGAGGCTAGAAGTAACTCACCTCCTGTCTCCCAAAGTCTATTCACCATCAGTGTGTACCATCTACAAGATGCACTGCAGGGGCTCACCAAGGCTCCTTCGGTAGCACCTTCCAAACTCATGACCGCTACTATCTAGAAAAACAAGGTCGGCTAACATACAGGAACACCACCACCTGGACGTTTTCCTCCAAGTCACTCACCATCCTGACTTGGAAATATATCACCATTCCTCCAGTGTCATTGGGTGATGGCACCCTAACTGAAGATTCGTCACAGCGCTCACCCACATCTGCACATAGTCACAAACCTCGGTGGGACCTAGTTTTAGACTAGGCTCAAGGTCACAATCAGGTGAGCACAGCTTACTCCCTGATCTAGAGCAGGCAGAGACAGAGACACCCCAAGGTGCCGGCACTCAGAGGACTGCTGGAGGACAGGAATCTGCTGAATCCAAGTCAGGTGTCAAGCCTCTGGACTTGGTTCTATTTCAGTTGGTGTAACTGCAAAGACAAGCTCGGGAATATCGGAAAGGACTACATTCCTCAAATTGTAAGGCACAATGAAGGAATCTGGCCGCTTCAGTCCGAGGTGATAGCACCGGCATGCCATCCCATCGTGGGATGGCAGTGTCCGGGGAGACCTTGGTCCAGGACATTGGTCCTTCACTGCTGCATGAGCTGCACTTCATCTCGGAGCACTTGCTGGCATCCATCAGTGTCAACGTAAGGTGCCTGGGGACAACATCTCATTTTCATTCCAGCTGTCTCTTCTCCTCAATTGTCAGCCAAAGTAGCTCGACACCCTGGGGCTCTCCACCCATGTGACTCTGAATTATCGGCCAATCCGAATCCCCTTTTCCTGTGACCCCAACAACTCCAGCTCCATAGGCTGAGGACGGTACAGTTGCCACACAGCAGGTCCTTGAATGCAGGCCAGGGCCCTCCAGGTCTTAGCCCTCCAGAGGACGGCCACCAAGGTCATCACAGATAACAGGGAGTAGCAGTCAGCAGGCCACCTCCACCTTATCTATGGATGTCAGTGGAGCACTGAGATGTAGTGTGAGGTTTAGAAAGTTATGGTGTAGTTGCACAACTTGGGTATAAACACTTGTACAGAATGCTGATGATTATGCCCAATCATGTCTCCTTGTCTATGGTTCCTTGTTATGATGAGCAGTGTTCATGGAGATCAGATGTAAACACTGATTGCTGCACAAACTGGAGGCAAATGTCGCAGTCCAGTGTCTCTCCTCTGAGCAGTGTGTAACCTTCTGACCACAGTGAGTGACCCATTTGAAAGTTACTCTCCAGATCAGTGATCTTGCACCTTGATGTGAATTGTGTTTGCTGCAGGAATCTCAGACCAAAGTGTCACACAGTTCCATGATGTTCTCTGTGTGTTCTCAACAAATTGGAGACCCCTCCTTCTTGCCAGCATTGCTGACAGGTTAAGGTGTGCTGCTGAAGGGAACAGATGATGATGCCTGTCAAAGGATCAAGTACTCTTAAAGTCCACATCCCTGCTCTGTCTCAGCAGCGTCTCCATGATATCAGCCTCTTCACAGAGCATATGGGCACTGCCCTCAGTCAGGCTTTCCCATGGAGATTTTAGAGCCACATGAGTGTAGCTGATGGCACTTGTGGGGGACTAGAAATCTCAGAAAGTTCCAGCGCTCTTGCTTCCTGGCTTGCCTGATCTCTCTCAAAGTTGGCAAAATTGTGTGCCTCGGCAAAAATGGCATCTGTGACTTCCTGGATGCATTTATGAGTGAAAGCTTGTTTGGTCCCCAGGGGACCCCCTGGAAGGAACCATTGCTGTAGAATGGCAGTTACTTTCACTGCCACTGGTGGTGGATGCTCTCCAAGTCCCCTTTGTGCCAAATCCTGCAGAAGGTGGCATATGTGAGTGACAAGCTCCCTTGAAATGCACAGGTGCCAGCAACATTGGTTCTTGCTCATCTGCAGGTAAATGATTTGGAAGAAGGTGTAACTGGTGTAATCAGCAAGTTTGCGGATGACACGAAGATGGCTGGAATTGCGGATAGCGAAGAGCATTGTCGGGCAATACAGCAGGATATAGATAGGCTGGAAAATTGGGCGGAGAGGTGGCAGATGGAGTTTAATCCGGATAAATGCAAAGTGATGCATTTTGGAAGAAATAATGTAGGGAGGAGTTATACAATAAATGGCAGAGTCATCAAGAGTATAGAAACACAGAGGGACCTAGGTGTGCAAGTCCACAAATCCTTGAAGGTGGCAACACAGGTGGAGAAGGTGGTGAAGAAGGCATATGGTATGCTTGCCTTTATAGGATGGGGTATAGAGTATAAAAGCTGGAGTCTGATGATGCAGCTGTATAGAACGCTGGTTAGGCCACATTTGGAGTACTGCGTCCAGTTCTGGTCGCCGCACTACCAGAAGGACGTGGAGGCGTTAGAGAGAGTGCAGAGAAGGTTTACCAGGATGTTGCCTGGTATGGAGGGTCTTAGCTATGAGGAGAGATTGGGTAGACTGGGGTTGTTCTCCTTGGAAAGACGGAGAATGAGGGGAGATCTAATAGAGGTATACAAGATTATGAAGGGTATAGATAGGGTGAACAGTGGGAAGCTTTTTCCCAGATCGGAGGTGACGATCACGAGGGGTCACGGGCTCAAGCTGAGAGGGGCGAAGTATAACTCAGACATCAGAGGGACGTTTTTTACACAGAGGGTGGTGGGGGCCTGGAATGCGCTGCCAAGTAGGGTGGTGGAGGCAGGCACGCTGACATCGTTTAATACTTACCTGGATAGTCACATGAACAGCCTGGGAATGGAGGGATACAAATGATTGGTCTAGTTGGACCAAGGAGCGGCACAGGCTTGGAGGGCCGAAGGGCCTGTTTCCTGTGCTGTACTGTTCTTTGTTCTTTGATCTTTGTAGCAAAAGCGCCATCTATAGACCTCGGTTCCAGCGACATGCATACAAATGACGGCTCTCTGAGGATCATCCTCTGCATGAGGAGGGCTATGGATGCACACTAGACATGAGACTTAACTCCGTGAAAAGATATTTTTAAAAAGCTGAAATAACCAGAACAAAACAAAAGAAAAGTTAACATTAATCATGATTATGAGCCTATTCAGTTTAAAATTGTTGGAGAGCAATTTTAGTAATTTGCTAGCTGTTTTCTAGCAATTGTATCTCAAGAGTTAATTATCTCCCCGCAAAGACCCTTTCCAAATGACTGGATACATTTTGGTAAAGTTGTTGAAAGACATAGATTCTTCATGCAGTGTGTGCTATCAATGCTTTCCCAGTTATCATGCCTTGACACAAAGCCAATGAGGAACAGTCCAGCCAGAGTCTCTTTACCACTACTACCAATATATCCCATACAGGACAACGCGTTCATATCTTACATTCAACAGACCCAGACATACATTCTTTATCCCTAGAACCAACTTCTTTTACTTAAACACCAGTTTTACTTAACAATGTAAGCGCTAAGTATGCATCATTTCCTAAACATGGATAGGAATCCAATGTACAGGTCACCATGTTCAATATGTAAATTAAGCACATATTTAAAGAAAAATAAATGCGTGCCCACTGGATAATTCTAGGTGTTGAATCTTGAAAAATAGCAGAACGACACTGACAGAATGAGAAAAATAACAGATGGCACTTGTGATTGTGACACTGTAGATTGTAATAAGTTGACCCAGTGTATAAGACAATCCCATTTTTGGTGCAAAAATCATGCCTTTACATATACTTGGCAAATAAGTTGATCCCTTTTTCAGCTACAAAATACCATCCTCACATTAATAATCAGCATCAATTTTTCACCGCAGGAATGCATGTTTTACTTACCTTATATACTGTGAGTCAGGCATGGGATGAAGCGGAGGATACAGGCTGTGTTGTGAAGTTTTAGACAGACGTTTAAGAGAGAACAGATCATGCATGGCCTGACGAGTGCCAAACAGAAATGGGTGCACCAACAAAATGACAAGTACAAAGCTGTTTTCAAGCTAAAAGTGGTAACATTTAGGGGCGGCACGGTAGCACAGTGGTTAGCACTGCTGCTTCACAGCTCCAGGGACCTGGGTTCGATTCCCGGCTTGGGTCACTGTCTGTGTGGAGTTTGCACATTCTCCTCGTGTCTGCGTGGGTTTCCTCCGGGTGCTCCGGTTTCCTCCCACAGTCCAAAGATGTGCGGTTTAGGTTGATTGGCCAGGCTATAAATTGCGCCCTAGAGTCCTGAGATGCGTAGGTTAGAGGATTAGCGGGTAAATATATGGGGGTAGGGCCTGGGTGGGATTGTGGTCGGTGCAGACTCGATGGGCCGAATGGCCTCCTTCTGCACTGTAGGGTTTCTATGATTTCTACGATTTCTATTTGCCAACTCATCAAATAACTGTGATTTAGTGAAAGAATTCTGTCTGCCCTGAAGGTGCCCAACACCAAATGCCCATCAGAATAGGGATCAGCCACTGGCCTGCTCTCAAAAAGCATGCATCAAAGTAAGTCGTCGAAATTCACGGAAGTTTTAAGTTTATTTATTAGTGTCACAAGTAGGCTTACATTAACACTGCAATGAAGTTACTGTGAAAATCCCCTAGTTGCCACACTCTATTCAGGTACACTGAGGGAGAATTTTGCATGGCCAATGCACCAAACCAGCATGTCTTTCGGACTAAGGAGGAAACCCACGCAGACACGGGGAGAATGTGCAGACTCCGCACAGACGGTGATCCAAGCCGGTAATCGAACCCAGGTCCCTGGCGCTGAGAGGCAGCAGTGCTAACCATTGTGCCACCATGCCGCACACAAAATGGTTGCATTGTCACCATAAATGCAAAGTGTATATACGCACTTAAGTAAGCCTAGTCAAAGCCTGAATTCCAAAGATTTCAGAGCAACAGCTTGTTGGTGTAGCCATTTTATGGAACAGAACAGCCAGTGATGCGGCAAAAATTCCAAATTGATCATCGACGACTAAAAGATCTCGGTGCCAAAATGACCAGTTTCCAGCGATCCAACATCACGGCAAAAACACAAGCACCCATTGAGCCACATCGACAATATTATGGATGAAATGCCCATGAATTAAATGTGCGCAGCAGCTAAACTGCGGAGTGGAAAGATTCAAAAACAGTTCTAGTGAAAATGACAGGAAATGCGAAGACAAGATTCATGGTGGGACTGGCCTGCATGGCCGAGGGAACAAAATTAAAGCCTTTGGCGATTTTCAAATGTAAAACAGGGAGCTGAAAATTAAGCTCCCTGCAGGAGCTTTTGCACATGTCCATGACAAGGGTTAGATGGATGAGGATGGAGTGAAGTTATGGATCGAATGTGTGTGGAACAAATGTTCCAGTGTAATTCATTAGTATGGGACAGTCAAGTAAATCATACTCGATGAAGTAATACAGAAGATCGACTAAGGGACTGCAATGGTGGCTACCCATATGGATTTTAAGAAAGTTTTTGACAAAGGAAAGACTGGCTAACAAAACGGAGGCTCATGGAATAGGCGGTTCAATGTCAGTTTGGGTAAAAAGAATTGGCTTAAATGGCAGGAAAGAGTGAGTCATGGTTGTTTTTTAGGCTGGCGAATAGTAGACAGTGGATTTGCTTCATTGATATACATGGATGACTTAGATATTAGAATACAGAGTAAAATCTCAAAATTTGCTAATGGTATCAAATTTGGAGGTTTGTCTGACAGTGAATATGATACCAATTGACTGCAACTGGAAATAAGATAGGTTAACAGAATGGGCAGACAAGTTTGCAGATGGAATTTAAGATAGAGAAGTGTGAAGTGATGCTTTTGGCAGAGGGTTAGGGAGAGGTAATATTGATTCAATGGCACAGTCCGAAATAATGTGCAGGGACAAAGGGACCTGGGTGTTCAGGAGCTTAGTCCTTTGAAAATGGCAGGACATATTGAGAGAGCAGTTAGTAAAGCCTATGGATTCATGGTCTTCATGAATAGAAGTAGTGAGTACAAAAGCAGAATACATATGCTGAATCTGCATAAAGCTCTGGCTGACCACATCTCAGAGTATAGTGTTCAGTTCTGGTCATCACATTTTAGGAAGGATATGAGTAAGGATCCTTAAAAAGGTACAGAGAAGATTTGCAGCACTGATGTAGGGATGAGGGTTTTTAGCTTCAAGGTAAAGTCCGAGAAGCTGGGTTTGTTCTCCTTGGAGCAACGGAGAGATTTGATAGAGGTGTACAAAATTATGTCAGGTTTAGATAAGATAGTCAAAGAAAAACTCTTCCCATCTGTTGATGGTGCAACAACTCAGAGACACAGATTAAGAGATGTAGGGAAGATCTGAGGCAGAACCTTTCTTTAAGCATTTAGTGGTGATGACCTGGAACTCGCTGCCCACAAGGTGGGTGCAAGTGGAGACAATGAATGATTTTAAAATGTGAAATTGGATGGACACTTGAGGGAAATAGACTGACAGAGTGAGGAAATGAGACTGACTGAATAGCTCTCGGGAGAACTGGCATTGATTCAATGGGCTAAATCACCTCCTTCTGTGCTGTTATGGATCTATGATTTTAGGACTTGATGTTCAGATTCTCAATAACTGATGAGATCAAGAGATGAAATAACGCCCACTCAGCTGTTGTACAGAGGATCTAACATCCATAGTTTAACCTTTGGATGTGTGCCTCAACAAGCAATTCAAGGATCATGTTCACGTTGATTGGAAGAGGTGGATGGTTGATGAAACAAAACCTTTGCAAAGAGTGGACGTATGCGTGCTGTCTGTTATCAAATCAAGGGATGCTATCAGTGCACCAAAATCAGATTGTTCAAAAAATGCAGAATCTCCAATTCAATCGATGGAGAGGAATGTGGAGGGGATGACAATGAAACTGAAAGTTCCAAATCTGAGAAGATTGGGTCCTTACAAAGATACCAGAGCCAGGATGAACCCAATAAACTCTTGGCATTGGGTGCCAAAGACAATGAAATTGATGGTTCCAAAATGCTTTGATTGTGGTTAAAGATGTCATTGCACAATTAATTCCTGCAAAAAACCATGCAACGTTAAGTTAGTATGAATTACCAGTGTTTTTTTTACTTTTGAAAATGGCAACCACCTATACCGGCAGTTCACATTTTATACTTAGCGTACAAGTCAACCGCAGTTTTTGGAAGGATACTTGGAGGCTTCAAAGGTCAAATTATATGGCCTGACCTACGGTGTATGTTGTAGCATTTTTTAATTACACAAATGCATGCATAATCCAAAACACACACGTTTGCCTTAAACTATTGCTACTATGGCAAACATTGTTCATACATAGGTAGTCCAGACTATCCTGGGCTATATGATCATATCAGAAGGAGTAAACTGTGACTGATGTTATAAAAGCAATATTGATTAAAACAAAAATCATAATTCCTTAGGGCTACAAGTTAAGACCTGGAGTTTGCAATCAATGATGAAGCAAAGCTGTTGCCTGCTGACCATGGTGTAAACCTCGCTGAGAGATCAAGTGATCTCTCTGGTGAAAACTTAACTTCTATTGCTGTGCACTGGTACTTTACTGGGCATTCACAGCATGAACCTAGACTGATGTCAACAGAATGTCCAAGCAAATAATCACATCAAAGGCACAAAACTAACAAACAAAAAGCACTAAAATGAAATCACTTTTTTTTTTACACAGAACAAATAGTGTGAAGATAGAAGGTAAAATATTGGAAAAAAATCTAATTAATCTTTTAAAAGCACAGCCTGATTATAATACTGTATTTTTTAGAACCAGCTTTGTTGTTCAAATTTTACTAATGACATCTCTGTTAAAAACCCAGTTACACCTGACTAATCACGGTGTAAGAGGTTTCAAACAGCGACGAGGGAGTGGGGAAGTGGAAATTCTTGCTGATTCCATGGTTACTGACTCAGGGAAAGGCCCACCATGCAGCCTGTGCCAGAACCCTGACTGCAGACTTAAGACATGCCCCAAATCCTGAAGTCACAGCCAGCTTCAGAGAGGATAATGACAGCCAACGCCAGCCATTCACCATCAACCACCTTCTCCACAAAATCCGTCCAATGGCTTTTATGACGCAAAGCTAAATTCACATAAACTGAAGCATCTTTCAACAATTGCCTCCAAATTCCATAGGCCTACAGGTGATAGTGTGTTTCTTGTACTACCCATATGACACTGGCAAATTGAACTCTAGACAACTTGTTCTTCAAAAAAAAACACAAATCAATTACTGACCAGATGAAAATCTTCCTCTTTTGACTGTTGGTTCTCACCCTACAGCATATTGATTCCCCTTTAGTATGGCTCAAGTCCCATTGAGGCTGGTCCCTTGACGGCTATTTTTCTTCTACACAGTTAAATTAGCTTAGAATCACTACAGTGCAGAAGGAGGCCATTCGACCCATCGAGTCTGCACCGACAACCTCTCCACCCAAGCCCTATCCCTGTAAACCCACAAATTTACCCTGCTAGTCCTCCTGACATTAAGGGGCAATATAGCATGGCCAATCAATCTAACCCACACATCTTTGGAGTGTGGGAGGAAACCAGAGCACCCGGAGGAAATCCACGCAGATACGGGTAGGACGTGCAAACTCCACACAGACAGTGACCCGAGGCCAGAATTGAACCCAGGTCCCTGGCGCTATGAGGCAGCAGTGATAACCACTGTGCCGCTTGTGTTTCATATTGAAAAATATTAAAACGATGACACAAAAAATGAACAATTTATAGAGGTGACCATTCTCAAACAGCTTAAGTCCCACTCTACAATAACGTGGGGATGGGTTGGATCATACACATGGGCTAATTATTGCGAGCTGTATTTTGTTTCTTGCCATTTATGCACCTAGATGCAGTTTTAAATACCCTTGAAACTGAAATGAAAAACAAAAATACTTCAAAAATATGTACAAAAATTAGGTAACATAGAGATTGTGGAGCAAAGATGCACATTAAATATTTGTGCCAGAGACAGGTTAAGATAGTTAGGAAGTAAGGCATGGCAACCCTGTGAAGCAGAAATTAGTCTTGGGCAGGATCACAAAACTGGTGATACTTGATCAGCCACTCATTGCATGCCCTTTCTGACATTCAACTCCACTGACTGCCACAACATTAATATGGGGCTCTGTAGTCTTTTTGTCCTCACTTTCACTTTGTTTCCCATCAGTGCTGCTGCCTCTGTTCCCATCAGCTTGTAGATGGTCAACTTCAGAAAGCTCCTTAAGGTCACCTGCCCCCATGAAAACCCCAGGAAATCAGAAGGCGACATCTAAACGAGCTCCCTAATAACCTCGACATGCCCAACTAACGAGGTGGGTGGCTTCACTTTCCAACCTGATCCCAGACCCCGCTCTCCCCCCTCCCACACCCCTGGGATAGGTAACAGGGTCGGGAATGGACAGGGAAGACCACAGGCCACCAACACCATTTTCCTTCTACCATCCCACCTTCATTCTGTCCCGATTCAGGATGGGCAATCTGGCCCAGGTGTTCAGCAGTGAGCTGGTGGTGTGAGGGAATAAGAACCGCCAAGCTAAAACAAAAGGGACATTGGCAGGTAGCTGCCAACAGCAAAGATAGAGGAACCAATAAAATTCTAACTGACATCCCGCTGCTCCTGGTCGGATATCCTGTCTGTCCCTTCACCCTCCCTCTCAACTGTAGCAGGTTCTGTCCACCATCTTGTATAGGGTCTCACCAGTGATTGAGTGGTCCTGGTTCATGATGGTTTTCACTGCAATTGGCTGCATTAAATCCAGCTCATAAACGTTATTTTCATTACAAAGTTTCTTAATGGCTGAAAAGATTTTCAATATTGGAGGAATTTTATTCCTTCTTACTCCTTATTCCTTCACACCACTCGTTCATTGTTACATTCTAAACATGTTCAGCAGTTTTGTGAAGTCAATAAGATACAACAGTGGGATGTATTTTGCAGATCAAGCACAATATCTGTGGTGTGTGCGAGATACAGGAATGTGCTCATCTCCTTGACAATCCAGTGCTGCTCACACTATTTGAGGCAGGGAGGATGGACATCTCCAATTAAATATTTTTCCCAATTCTGACAAAGTGCTGCACAGAAATTGAAGCAATTGTTTTATTACTGCTCTGATTCTTCCAGCCCGCTGCGCTGCTTTAGTGGCACAGCGGGCCGGGAGACATAAGCGGAGTAGCGGGCTTCCCACTGGGCGCCACGGCCTCTGTGAGCCTCCGGCCGCCAGATTGCCGGTGCCGTCAGCTCCGTGCCAGAAATCAGCGCGGAGCTGATTTCAATATTATGGGGGGCGATTCTCCCAAAAAGATTCTAGGTGCTGAATTGGAGGGAAAACTGGTGTAAATCACGATTGTTTTCTCAGTGGGAGTTCAGACTCGAATCTCCCTCACTCTGCGATGCAGAGGTCACAATCGTGAATATCATTAAAAGCTCGGGGGGGACAGTTCGGGGCCGGGGGCTGATAGTTCCAGAACTCTGTGCACACGCATTGGCCCTGAACTGTCAGCCTGCAGTTTGCTGGCCAACTCGATCGCTGGCCAGCCACGACCTCCCACAGTGCTGCCCTTACCAACCCACCCCACGGCCCGATCGCGGCCCCCACAAGCATTCCTGGGCCAGGCCGACCACCCCCCCCCCCCCCTTGTCCTGGAGTGCCCCAATCTCCAGCACTGCCCCCCCCCAGCAGTGACAATTCCCCCCACACCTCACACCCCGGCAGACCACCACTCCATGGGAGGCAGACCCTCCAGCAGACCACTCCCCCCCTCATCCCGTCCCGATCGCTGGCCTCCCTCCAGCCCCGGCCGATCCTGTCTGCAGAGTGGCAGCGGGACCCTCACCCCCACGGATTGCCCCTAAGCCCCGCCCACAATAGGCCCCAGCCACTTGGCATTGCCCAATGCCCATTGGGCAGCGCCAAGGTGCCACCCAGGCATGGACACTTTACCCCTTGGGAAGTGCCGGGGGCACAGGCTGGCACTGCCAGGATGTCCATGCCCAGGGGGTGCCACCCCCCACTGCCTGACTCCCTGGGGGACACTGATTGCCCCTCTTTCACTCCAGCATAGTCTTCCGCTCATTCCTCGAAAATAGATCGCTACTCTAAACCCCGCTGGAGTGAAATTGTACTGGGCGGGTGGGAGATGCTAACGGGCCCGTAGACTTCAGTCCCGGGCCCAATAATCCATAAGACCATAAGACATAGGATCAGAATTAGGCCACTTGGCCCACCGAGTCTGCTCCGCCATTCAATCATGGCTGATATTTTTCTCATCCCCATTCTCCTGCCTTTTCCCCATAATCCCTGACCCCCTTATTAATCAAGAACCTATCTATCTCTGTCTTAAAGTCACTCAATGACCTGGCCTCCACAGCCTTCTGCGGCAAAGAGTTCCACAGATTCACCACCCTCTGGCTGAAGAAATTCTTCCTCATCTCTGTTTTAAAGGATCGTCCCTTTTGCCTGAGGTTAATCACATTTAAATAACAGTAAAAATAGATTAAAATGACTTACCTGGTCTTCCCGCCAGTTCCCTGCGTGGTCCCGACTCTGTCTGCTTTCCAGCGGTGGGAGACGCGCACGCGTCAGGAACTCATGCGCGAATCTCACGAATCGGTGCATACGTGTGTCTCCCAACTTGACCCACTAATAGATTAGCGGGTCAGAATGGGGGTAATCGCCCCCATAATTCTGATTTAAGTCCTATCAGCAGGCCCAGGACTGAAGTCTCCGGGCCCGCTAGCCTCTCCCCTCCCCCTGCCAGGAGTGTTTCACTCCAGCGGGGTTTACAATAGCTCCCCACTAACGGGGAGCTGGTGGTCCAACTCCACTGCAGTGAAGGGAGGTCATGGAGGTCCCCCAGGAGGTCAGGGGTAAGAGGGATGTCCCCTGGGCATTGCCAGTGCCAGTCTGGCCCTATGGCACTGCCCAAGGGGGTTGGGGGGGGGAATGAGGGCTAGGGCTGGCCCGGACATGTCCAGGAGGCCAGCGATGGGGGCGTGAGGGGGGTCGGAGGGGCAGCGATAGGGGGTTGCTGTGCTGGCCAGCGATCAGGAGTTCGGCAGTGCAGACCTCGGCACTGACAGATCGGCGCACGCACAGTGGCCTGTTCAGAGTTATGCTGCCGGCCTCTCCAGTGGGAATAGGCCCCGATCACTGATTTTTATTGAGATTCACGCCAGGGCTCTGTGAAAAAAGCAGCAGGATTTACTCCAGTTTTTATGCAAATTCTGCACTTGGAATTTCTTGGGAGAATTCCACCCGGAGTGTTTTCTTTACCCGATGCATCTAAATAAACAAAGATTCACAGCTCTAAGATTCAATCAATTCTGTTAATAGCCATTTTCAAATTCTTTGCACAAAAAGCAAAGGCAGATTCTTCTCTATCACACAGAAACATTTATATTATGATAGTTTGAAATAAATATGTAATTTTATTTTATATCAGGCAAGAAACCTTGGGCGGGATTTTCTGGCCACATTCGCCCAAAACCTGAAAATCCCACCCAAGGTCATAGAATTCATAGAATCCCTACAGTGCAGAAGAAGGCCATTCGGCCCATCGAGTCTGCACCAACAACAGTCCCACCCAGGCCCTTTCCCTGTAACCCTATGTATGTATGTCCTTATGCCTATACTTGTATCTTTGTGCCTCTGAATGTGTATGACAGCATTGGGAATAGGTAGTAAACACCCATGAGAACCCTGAGATTTTATCAGTGTGTTTGTGTTCCTTGTTGATTTAGATCACTGTTGACTCGAGTTCAAAAGGGAATTAGGAATGCCCAACTGTATGATCAGTGTCCCGCATTCCTTCTGTCTTCATTTGTCAGGTCCTGGACACTGATCCCTTTGGTAGGGTTTATTTCTGAGGGAGTTGGGGATTAGTGAGAAATTATTTACAATGGCTGTAGAATGAGATTCACAGTGTACAGGCCCAACCTACTCAATCTCTCCTCATAAGAAAATCCCTCCACACCCGGGATCAACCACGTGAACTTTCTCTAGACTGCCTCCAATGCCAGTATATCTTTCTTTACATAAGAGGCGTATGCAGTGAATGATGAGTTTAATAGAAATAATATGCAGGGGTTATGAGGAAAGGCAGGGGAATAGCACTAAGTCAGGATGCTCATTTGGAGAGCTGGTGCAGCCACGATGAGCGAACTGGTCGCTTCCTGCAACCATAACAACTTCGAGCAAGATGCTGAATGCAAAATGCAGGAGCTTGGACCCCTTTCCCCCACACAGAATTTCGGGCGCGAAATCGAGGTAAAGTTGGGCGTCGAGCCGATACCGTGATCTGCACCCAATTCCGAGCAGATCGCGGCTTTACCGACACCCGACTCGGGCGTGGGTCCGGCATGCTAATGCATTTAAATCGACTTAATGAACCGCGCGCCCAACTCTACCGCCAAATCCCACTTTACCGTCTTCTGGCCCGTTCCGAATCTGTGCTTTTAGCGACCTGCAGAATAAAAGTCCGAAGTGGATTTCTATTCTGCGGGGGAACCTCCGAAGCCCTCTCTGCCCTTGTGAAGTCACCATCCTCCTCGACCATCCTTCGCGGACCCCCTCCCGTTAACCACCCCGGCAGACCCCCCCCGGAGACAGGCCCCTCCCCCCGGCAGATCTCCCCCCCCCCCCCCCCCCCCGGGATCGGACACCCCTGGGAGGCAGGCTTCCCCCCGGCAGAGCACACCCCCAACGTACCTCGATCACTGGTCTCCCTCCACCATCCTTCCGTTAGCAAGATAAGCTGCATGTTCCTCAGCTAGATCCACTTTGGTCAACACAAAGATGGTCCTTCTGCCTTGTGGGTCCATCTGGCTCACCAAGCCAGTTACAATACTGCATTCAGCATCTACTGAACCATCTTGGATACAAAGGATAATAAATGGCACTGGTCGATCTTCCTGGTGTTATCAGTACTGTAACATCAGGAATGGCTGCTGACACCAAGGATATAATTTTTAGCATAAACAAGGCTTACATGCAGAACCCTAATGCCATTATCCTTTGTATCCGAGATGGTTCAGTAGATGCTGAACGCAGTATTGTAACTGACTTGGTGAGCCAGATGGACCCATCACACCCCCTCTCCTCCTCCCACCCTCCCCCCCGCAGTGGGTGATCTGAGTCCTGCCCTCTCTCCTCCGGAGCCGGCAAAAAGCGTATGGACGCGCTGGAAAGAGGATTCCGGGCTCGGATCTATTTGACGCCCTGATTCGGCACTTAGACTCAAAATGGTCAAATCCGGCCTTGAAGGAGGTAACATGGACCATCGTGTCTGCACTGACCAGGAAATGAGCCATCCAGCCTAATCCCACTCACCAGCATTTGCCCTGTTGCCCTCCAGGTTGTGGCTCTTCTGGTACATTTCCAGACACCCGAGGGTTTCACCTCAACTACCCTTTCGGGTAGTGGGTTCACAACCCCTACAAACCTCGGGTTAAAATAAATTTCCTTAGTTCACCCTCGAATCCTTCCACCAATCATTTGAAATCTGTGCCCCCGAGTCACTGACCTCTCTGCTAAAGTAAACAGGCCCTTCCCATCCACTTTTTGCCTTCATCGGCCGGGGCATTGAATTTAAAAATTGGCAAGTCATGTTGCAGCTTTATAGAACCTCAGTTAGGCTGCACTTGGAATATAGTGTTCAATTCTGGTCGCCACACTACCAGAAGGATGTGGAGGCTTTGGAGAGGGTACAGAAAAGATTTACCAGGATGTTGCCTGGTAAGGAGGGCATTAGCTATGAGGAGAGACTTGGAGAAACTTGGTTTATTCTCACTGGAATGACGGAGGTTGAGGGGCTGCCTGATAGAAGTCTACAAGATTATGAGAGGCATGGACGGAATGGATAGCCAGAGGCTTTTTCCCAGGGTGGAAGAGTCAATTATTAGGGGGCACAGGTTTAACGTGCGAGGGGCAAGGTTTAAAGGAGATGTACGAGGCAGATTTTTTACAGAGGATGGTGGGTGCCTGGAACTCGTTGCCGGGCGAGGTAGTGGAAGCAGATGCGGTCGTGACTTTTAAGGGGCATCTTGACAAATACATGAATAGGATGGGGATAGAGGGATATGGTCCCCGGAAGGGTAGGGGGTTTTAGTAAAGTCGGGCAGCATGATCGGTGCAGACTTGGAGGGCCGAAGGGCCTGTTCCTGTGCGGTAATTTTCTTTGTTCTTTGAACCATTCAATGCCCTGACACTAAGGGCAATTTAGCATGGCTAACCAACCTAACCCATACATCTTTGGACTGTGGGAGGAAATCAGAACACCCAGAGGAAACCAATGCAGACACAAGGAGAATGTGCAAACTCCACACAGATAGTGACCTGAGGCCGGAATTGAACCTGGGTCCCTGGCGCTGTGAGGCAGCAATGCTAACCACTGTGCCACCGTGCCGCCCCAGGTCAACGGACCTTTGCATGGTCTGCCCCCCACCTGCTACGGTTCCCGTGGCGGATGGGATGGGAAGCCCCTCCCCCCCCTTATTTTCAGAATGTTTCAACTTGTGTGCTGGCTGAGGAAAAAATCAAAAATATATCGAGCAATTTGATTTTAATTGATTGGCTTTAACTGTGACTGGTGAGGAAATCTACTGTGTAAAACACAATTTGTCAAATCCCTAAAACAAGCTTGGAGATTGCAATGCAGAATGTATCCACCTGAGCTTGCTGAGGGTTGCAACCCACTAAACGGCTGACTAACTGACACCTCAGCAGTGGGCGTATATGTGCAAGCCACGGTGGCACAGTGATTGGCAGTACTGCCTCACAGTGCCAGGAACCCGGGTTCAATTCTGGCCTCAGGCTACTGTCTGTGTGCAGTTTGCATATTCTCCCCGTGTCTGCGTGGGTTTTCTCTGGGTGCTCTGGTTTCCTCCCATAGTCCAAAAATGTGTGGGTTAGATTGATTGGCCATGCTAAATTGCTCCTTAGTGTTAGTGGGATGTCAGGAGGATTAGTAGGGTAAATATGTGGGGTGGCGGGGATAGGGCCTGGGTGGGATTGTTGTCGGTGCAGGCTCGATGGGCCAAATGGCCTCCTTCTGCACTGGAGGTATTCTATGATTCTATTCTGCTCTTAAAACCAGCAAGCCCCTTGTAAAGGGGAGGTGCATTCTGGTTGCAGAGAGTGCTGGAAGGGACTCGGGAGAATGTCTACAAAAAGAGTGATGAATAGTGCAATAGAGGAGAAAGGATGCTGCTGGGTTCTCTGACGCAGCACTGGAAACTGTAGCTCATGTGATTAACAGGAGGAAAGAGGTCCTCTATCAACATGGGGCCAAGATGACTTCCAGACTATTGTGGTAAGGCAGAGATAGTCATGCCCGCAATGTAAAGAGTGAAGCCCCGGGGACCTGTGCATGCAGCACAGAAAACTTAATGACCTCGAGTGGCCACAGTCAGTGAATTCTTCCCCAAGTGAAACTGAACCCTAACTTCACACAGACCTCAATTCAGCACATTGTATTCACTCACCTACCAATAATCTCTATTAAAGTACAATTCATACCTCACATTTGTCGCCACAGGCTTCACCCTCATTTAGTACAGCTTCCAGCCTCGGATACATCTCACATCTTACACACACTGTTACCTGCACAACCACGACAGCCACGTTATACAAGCAAATTGTATAACATTCACTAACACACCTGCCTCTCTCTTGCAGGACAAAGTGGCCCACATTCGGAAGCAGCAGGAGCCAGGGGAGTGACAGTGGCTCTGCACAGCACAGCCCTCAAGTCTTCTCTCAGGCCAACAGCATTCGTCCCCCTGCTCCTGCCAGTGATCCAGTGCCCTTGCTACGCATGTGCATGTGGTACAGCCCAAAGTCAGGCCTTATCGGGCCAAAGCTGCTCAAGATTATTTGAGTGAGCTCGGCCTTTTCTCCTTGGAGAGACGAAGGATGAGGGGTGACCTGATAGAGGTGTATAAGATGTTGAGAGGTATTGATCGAGTGGACAGTCAGAGGCTTTTTCCCAGGGCTGAAATGGTTGCCACAAGAGGACACAGGTTTAAGATGCTGGGGAGTAGGTACAGAGGAGATGTCAGGGGTAAGTTTTTCACTCAGAGGGTGGTGGGTGCGTGGAATGGGCTGCTAGCAACGGTGGTGGAGGCGGATTCGATAGGGTTTTTTAAGAGACTTTTAGATAAGTACATGGAACTTAGTAAGATAGAGGGTGAGAGGTAAGCCTAGTAATCGCGAAGGCAGGGACATATTCGGCACAACTTTGTGGGCTGAAGGGCCTGTATTGTGCTGTAGTTTTTCTGTGTTTCTATAAGACTATCATGAAAAGCCATCTGCAGTCTGCCCCACCAAATATCAGCAGCCTTCTGCAGCCACTGGGGTAACACTATGTAGGAGCACAGTCAAAGGCACACAGAAGATGGGCATTAAGGGAATCCATGAGGTTGATGATGCGCAATATAACTCACGAGGCTAGAGATGCTCAAGGAAATAAAGGCTTTTATTTACTATTACAATGAAGCTACCATATATAGTACACGATCCCAGACTGAGGGGTCCCAGACAGAGCAGTGACCTTTATACCTCTCCCCAGGAGGCGGAGCCCGACTGGGATGTACCATAATAACTATAATACAGGTAGAACAGCCCAACCCTAACCCCAACAGTAACAAGTAGAACAACCCAACCCTAACCCCAACAGCAACATATATACAGACTCATAGTACTGGCCAGACCCTGGCTCAGTACTACCTGGTGGGAACCAACGATGGTTCACCACAGTTGATTAGCTGACTTTGTACAGAATATTGGATGGTTTGAATCTAATGTTAGTTTGGAATGTTTGTTTTGTGGTGGCTTTTATTTTGGCATTGAGGCCATGTGACGTCCTGTATAGGGGTACGGTAAAGTGTAAGACTTGATGAATGAGGAATTGGGGTTGTACTTACTGGCACTGCAATTGAATGAGCCAATCACAGAGAGCCCAGCTAGAAAGGGGAAGAGTTGGTTTCCTCCTCTCTCTCTACCTCGTCCTTTTCTTCCTCAGCTGATTGTCATTTACCTGGTGGTTAGGGTTCTGCCCTCCTGATGGTGAGCTTGTGAAGGATGCAGTCGACCAGAACAAATTGTAACACACTTTTTAGTGAGTACCACAGGGCTACTCTAGAGCGGTTCAGGCAATGTAGGCATTGCTTAAGGACGTCAGTGGTTTGCCCGTTTATATTTTGTGCTGCAGCAGAGCTTGCGTTATATGAACACTGCTCACATCTACACGGGGTGTACACTAGAGTCCTGAGCCAGCTGGTCAGTGAATAGACTTCATCACCCAGAATCTCTGGTCACTCAATCGATGATTTTACAGCAGACGGGCACAACATGTAAACATCATAATTGCTACCTGGATACTGGATATTGACAAACATTATGAGCTGAACATGGTCACAAACCACCTGCATATTGAGTAAGTGGAGTCACATCTCTGAACTTCAATGCAATGCCACCAAAGCATGCATGCAGTCAATGGGAGCTGGCATCTTGGAGAAGCCCATCCTCTTGGTAGAGGTACATGGATGCCACCTGTCTATCTCTGGGAAGAGAGAAGACAAGCTATTCCTCTGTCTTTGCATACAATTACGTCACTTCCCTTATTACAGCAGTGGATGGTGAACTGAGATGTTGGCCATATCCCCTGCAACTGTCTGGAAGGAGCCCAATGCAAAAAAGTTCAATATACGCAGTCGCCTTTAGAGCCACTGGCAATGCCATTCTTACCCTACGTGGAGGCTGCAGGTCTGCCTGCAAAAGGTGGCAAGCTTCAGCGAACACCTCCTTCATAAAATGGAGACATTTAAGCACCCCCCCGCTGAGGTTTAGGTCAGAGAATTGATCCCTGTGAACCCTGGCTGAATATGAGAGCTGGGAGCTTTTTCCCCCTCCTCCTTTTCCCTCTTCAAGCCGATTGTTTGCCTCTGTGTGACCTCTGCTGCTTCCCCGAGTCATACTGCAGGCCAAGAAGGATTTAAAGTACAGCACCCACGAACGGGAGCAAGTGTTGTGAGTGGAATCCCAGAGGTGAAAAGTAAGGCCTTCCCCACATGGAATCCCACTCCTTGTAGATTTCACCAACCTCATGTAACAGTAGGAACCATCAAACACTTCCTACTAATGCAACAAGAGCCAGTCAAAATCAATCAAACCTGGTGATCTGTTTGAACAGCGATGATGAAGGTTCTTTCCTGCCACTGAATAGGTGTTCAGCTGTGCAAGCTTAAGAAAGGGTATTAGTTGGAGCATCAAAGACAAAAATCATATAATTGGCACCAAATCAGTGTTACACTGACTGAGGTCATGATCTGCCCAATCTGCATACTTCCAACACACAATCCCAGTGCCCACACTACCAAGCTGCCCAAAATGGCATCTGGTGCTAAAGTTACAGGCGCGACACAGTCAAAACTTTGAAGCCAAGACATTATTATGCTGATAAAGTGTAGATGTGTATCTGTTTAGAGACTGCAATGGAACAGATGCTTGGACCCCACCTCCCTCACCACTGGTGCAGTGCCCCACTATCCCCTGCATGTGCACTCTGTCGCAACTACCCCCGTGCCTCCATCTACAACACTCTGCGAACTCTGCTTACTCAGTGACCACTGCAAGTCAATGCAAAAGCTCCTGTCTATTCCACAATTTATGCAGCACCTGGAAAAAGCTCCCAGGTCTCTGAATGGTTCCTCGCTCTGCATCCACCTCATCTCCTTGGACACGCAACGGGTTTCCCATGCATCCCCTGAAAAATTTAAATCAGCCCAGCGACGATCTCTCAAAGGTTTTAATAGCTGCTATTGTCAGGTGGGTTGCCAACGGGATGAAAATTCAGCCCAAAAACTTGGCATAAGCTTGAATGAATCAATATTGATTTGTAAAGCAATTAACATTCATGAGGATGTGGCATTAGTTCAATCAAATTGACTGGGAGAGTGGGGTGGTGGGAGGAAAGAATAATGGCCAAGAAAACCTTAACTGTGGATGAATCCGAGGGCAGAGCATCCCATAGGGATTCTTCCAATCTACCACCATGATGTTAACGGAAACACTGAAGAAAGGTCATAAACAGCTGTTTACATTATTTCTCCAGAATTTCCTGTCCGTCTCCCACTGAAGTTATAGCAGGAGATTGAGAGAAACTTCCCAACTCCAGAAATCTTTTCCCAATGTCCGTAAGGATATTGTTTTTAGCCTGCAGGGTATAAATAGATACACATATTTATATAGCAAGAACTTATATGCGCAGACTAAACATGTGAGCGACTCTGAAGCCAATGTGAAATGAAATACCTAATACAAATTCTGAAAAAGCCACTGACAAGGAAACAATAAACCTTAAAGAAATTAACTAAGCAATCAAAACAGCAAAAAAAAAATGAATCGAGTTGTAGAAACAAATACATCAGGAAGAACATATTTCCGTGTTATAGTAGGAAGAAGATTATCAAAGGAATGCTTCAGGATACAAATGGGTTGAGACGGAGGATGAAGTAAAAATGGTAAGTGATTATTTCCTGAGAATGCTCTCTAGGGAAGGCACTAGTGGCTTGTCACTCATCAGATGAGATTCTACAACCGAACTTAAGAACTGACATCACTCATAATGAGCTTCTTACCGACTCAATAAATCCCAAGGCCGTAGATAATATGTACATGAGTGTGACATTAATTTGATTTGATTTATTATTGTCACATGTATTAACATACAGTGAAAAGTATCGTTTCTTGTGCGCTATACAAAACATACTGTTCATAGAAAAGGAAACGAGAGAGTGCAGAATGTAGTCTTACAGTCATAGCTAGGGTGTAGAGACAGATCAACTTAATGCAAGGTAAGTCCATTCAAAAGTCTGACAGCAGCAGGGAAAAAGCTGTTCTTGAGTCGGTTGGTACGTGACCTCAGACTTTTGTATCTTTTTCCTGATGGAAGAAGGTGGAAGAGAGAATGTCCGGGGTGTGTGGGGTCCTTAATTATGCTGGCTGCTTTGCCGAGGCAGCGGGAAGTGTAGACAGTGTCAATGGATGGGAGGCTGATTTGTGTGATGGATTGGGATATATTTATGATCTTTTGTAGTTCCTTGTGGTCTTGGGCAGAGCAGGAATCATACCAAGCTGTGATACAGCCAGAAAGAATGCTTTATATGGTGCATCTGTAAAAGTTGGTGAGAGTCGTAGCTGACATGGCAAATTTCCTTAGTCTTCTGAGAAAGTAGAGGCGTTGGTGGGCTTTCTTAACTATAGTGTTGGCATGGGGGGGACCAGGACAGGTTGCTGGTGATCTGGACACCTAAAAACTTGAAGCTCTCATTAAGGATTAAATCTATAAATTGCTATGGGCATCTTGAATGAATTAATACAAGGAATAATGCCTTTACACTGGGTAGGTTTTTGAAAGTAATGACAAACTTAGGTAACTATGAGTAAGGTCTTGTACTAATATCTGATTTCATTATTTTGCTGATTTTTAGGGATTAACCTTATGAGAATATTCTAGTAAATAGCATTCACAGTTTCAGTAAGGGGAAATCCTGTGTGAGCGATGGGCCGAGTGGCCTAATTCTGCTCCTATGTTTTATGGCCTTATCAACTTCACATTTTTGGTCAGGAAGTGGTAGTCCAGGTGGACGTTGACTAGCCCGATGGTTAGTATACCCCCCCCTCCAGAGAAAATAAAGTTAGAACATAGAACAGTACAGCACAGGAACAGACCCTTCCGCCCATGATGTGCCAAACATGACGCCAAATTAAACTAATCCCTTCTCCCTGCCCTTGGTCTGTATTTCTCTATTCCTTGCATATTCACATGCTTATCTAAAAGTCCCTTAAATGCCCCTATCGTATCTGCCTCCACCACCACCTCTGGCAGCGTGTTCCAGACACCTACCACTCTCTGTGTAAAAAACTTGCCCCTCACATCTCCTTTGAGCCTCCCTCTCTCATCTTAATTGGGGTGCTCTTGCAGAAAGTCGGTGCAGACTCGATGGCCTCCTTCTGCACTGTAGAGGTTCTATTCTATGAACTTAAAGCAGTGATTAACCAAGACAGAAGCCAAATGAAGATAAAGAAATACCTGAAAACTAGCTAGTAGCAAATATTAGTCAGAAGATTGATATTGGCAGGGAACCTATAATGAATTCCCAACAAGGTTAGCCAAATGTTGAACCAAAGGTTCCCAAATCAGTAAAGTCAGAGGTAGTTCTACTGAAACTGTATCTCATTCTGGTCAGGTCACACCTCAACTATTATGTTCAGTTCTAGTCCCTGGGGCACAAAGAAGGATTCAAACTCTGGACTTGGTCGAGAGATTAATTGATTATGCCAAAAAGAGTGCTTTGCATCTACAAAACTTGGCCATGACTTTGTCTGGACATCTAGAGGCTTCTAACTTGCATTCATCCAAATAACCAAACGAGAGAACCCATCCAGGCCTGCTACACGTGCATTTTTAAAGGGACTGAAACCTGACACACAATTTACTTCTTTTGTTAATAATCTAAATGCATGTCTTTTCTCTGGAACCCATCTTTACTTGTGAGTATGTCTGTGTGCATGAGGGAGTGTGTGTGTTTTGGTGCATCTACATTTTGAGATATTGTGTTAATAAACATGATCGTATCTTTTGATTTAAACTTACCTGAAAGCCACTCTCTTTTTCAAAAATTGAAAATCACAACACAAAAAGGTTTAAAACACTGCCTCTAAAACACATCTCATTGCGGAAAACCGAGAGATGAGAAGAAATGGGGAAAGTTATCCCATTTTGTCTCCTAGGGCCAATATCAGGAAAATCATCTTCACACACAAAGTGTGAATGCCCGGGAAGGTGGTAACAAGGTGAGATGCAGTAATGGGTGCAGGGAGCACCACAAGTTTCTATATGAGGATGTGCTAGTTGCATCATATTGGCTTCTCTTGTATGGATCCTTATAGAATACAATAGAATCCTAGAATGGTTGCAGCACAGAAGGAGACTATTTGGCTCACCAAGCCCATGCTGGTTCTCTGCAAGGGTAAGTTAGCTAGTCTCTCACTCCCTGGTCCTTTCCACATAGCCTTTTTGTCATTCAAATCTTTAAAAAAATGCTCATAATTTATCTTTGTGACTATATGTACAAATTTAATGACACTCAATTCTGGCTGATGCCATTTGAGGAGGAAAGCTATAAACAGATTTACCCACAACCACTCTCTTCCCATCAATACCCCATGTGCCTGTCTGCAGTTTTGGAGAGAGCGACTTGACAGAGAGCAAGGCAGCCAGACAGGTACAGATACCAATACATGGACAGTTACTTAATCTTTATATCATCAAGATTTAGTTATTTTTAGTAGCATTCTTTCTGTAATTTTAAAAGTCTCAAATTAGAAACTATTTGGACATCATTTGCCTAGTTGAATCCATGTCACATGGTGCCATTAAGGAATCAGCATGTTCTACCAGAACTCAAAAGTATTCATTTGGCCAAGATTGTAAGGGAAATCTGGATGAGAAAGCCATTCAGATCCCTTTCGTTTATCCCTTCGATAAACATAGAGGGGGAAAGGTTTGATTAGGACCGTCCTGGGCGTGGGAAAGTGATGCACATTACTCCTCGCCTTGTCCCACTGAGGCAGGAAGCACACAAACTCTGTGCTGCTTGCTCATCAATTTGATTGCAATGTGCAGCCAAGCATGAAATGCACTGTCAACTAACTGCACTCTCAGCAGGGGTCCAGGTACACACGCGGAGAGCACGATGCATGGTTCACCTGCACTTCTTAAAGGCAACCTGACCTCTGAAAGGAGAGCTACATTCAGGCTACAATAGCACGTGGGAAAGTTTCTAGAGGCAAAAACAGCAGATGCTGGAAATGCTCAGCAGGTCAAGGCAGCATCTGTGGAGAGAAACAGAGTTAACGTTTCCAGTCTGTGACCTTTCATCAAAACTGAAAGATTTCCAATGTTCACGCCACACAAGTGCCAGGCAATGACCACCTCCAACAAGAGGGACTCTAATCTTCTTCTTTTGACATTCAATGGCATTACCATTGCTGAATTCCCCACTATCAACATCCTTAGGGTTCTCACTGACCAGAAACTTAATGGACCAGCCATATAAATACTGTGCCTAGAAGCTGGAAATTCTGCAGTGAGCAACTCATCTCCGAACTCCCCAAAGCCTGTCTACAAAGCACATGTCAGGAGAGTGATGGAATCAGTTCCACTTGCCTGGATGATACCAGTTCTAACAACACTCAAGAAGTTTGATAGCATCCAGGATGAAGCAGCGTGTCTGA
Organism: Mustelus asterias; assembly: GCF_964213995.1. Lineage (NCBI taxonomy): Eukaryota > Metazoa > Chordata > Chondrichthyes > Carcharhiniformes > Triakidae > Mustelus > Mustelus asterias. The sequence continues at coordinate 121,480,686 of NC_135803.1, read as the reverse complement.
TTCGCATCCCATCCACCACCTTCAACATTCATCCTTCCACCTGCAACACAGTGTAGCTGCAGTGTGTCCCATCTATGAGACACACTGCAGCAACTCACCAAGACTCCTGTGGCAGCACCTTCCAAACCCATGAACTCACCACCTGGAAAGACAAGGGCGGCTGATGCCTGAGAACAGGACCATGTTCAAATTCCCCTCCGAGTCACACACCATCACAATTTGGAACTATATTGCCATTCCTTCACGGCTGCTGGGTCTCACTTCCTAACGGTATTGTGGGTGTACCTATACAGGGTAGGGGGTTTTAGTTCACATGGGCAGCATGGTTGGTGCAGGATTGCAGTTCAAGAAGATGGCTTACCACCACCTCAGGGCAGTTAGGGATGCGCAATAAATGTTTGCCTAGCCGCAACACCCACATCGTGTGAAAGAACAAAATAAACAAACTTTGGGGTGCAGACAAGCCGGCATCTCCCGTGCCTTTTGAAGGAGACAATGTATCACATCATGGGTCCAGCTGTAACTGAGTTCATGACATCTGGCATCACAGAGAACTTTCAGGATGATGGTACGTTCCTGTCTATATTCCTTCTCAAATCCCACCATCCTCACCCAACTATTATCTTGCATTAAGTACTAGTAACAGATGGTGTCAACTTGGACCTCTTGCTTTTTCCCAGGATGGGAGAGTCCATTACTAGGGGGCATAGGTTTAAGGTGCGAGGAGCAATGTTTAAGGGAGATGTGTGAGGCAAGTTTTTTTAACCACGGAGGGTGGTGGGTGTCTGGAACCCGCTGCTGGGGGAGGTAGTGGAAGCAGATACAATAGTGACTTTTAAGGGGTGTCTGGACAAATACATGACTAGGATGGGAATAGAGGGATATAGTCCCCAGAAGGGTAGGGGGTTTTAGTTCACATGGGCAGCATGGTTGGTGCAGGCTTGCAGGGGCGGAGGACCTCTTCCTGTGCTGTAATTTTCTTTGTTCTTTCCACCTCACGCTCCCTTCTCCCATCCCAATTCTCCCATTCTGCATTTCTACTTTGAGATACCCAAATACTGCAGCTAGGCCAGGCACTGAAGCCTGACCATGAAGGGTGAGAACAAGACCTGATTTCTGATGGACAAGCACCATCATTTGATCTGACAATTGCAGCCACTGGCTCAGACACCAGCACTGCACATACCTTTGAGGGTCGTGTAGAGTTGCAGCCAGACCAGGGAGAAAGAGCAGCGTGTGTGCCAAGTCTCCCGATGCGAGGTCACAGATAAGTTCTCCTGTGCAAGAACTCAGATGAGGACTTTGATGATGGGATGGTGTACCAGAGCATGCAGATGGACTGGCGCACAGGATACATTGGCAGGCCTACCACAGAGCCTCTTGTCACTGTTAAGAAGCATGGAGAATTCTGTCTCCAACTTGGCGCAAGGTTCTGCACAGAGCTTGAAGCCCATTTTTTCCAGAGTCGTGCCATGCAGACTCAAGACTCCTGCCACCATTTGTTCAAAGGGCATGCTGGCTCTCAAAGCAGTCCAGTAATGTGTTCCAGCAATTTACTGATGTATCCATCACCTTTGCAGAGTGACAGTGACCTGTTGGGTATCAAAGTGCTGTCCTCTCTCAGGTTGGTAGAATTCATGCAGCCACTACTGCCAGCAAAAGTAAATTTATCAGCATAGTAGAGCAATTAAATATTGGACAGAACCACTCAAAGATGAAGGGAAATTTTAGCTGTGGAGGGTAAATTGTCTATCATTTGGAGCTCACGTTATTGCTTAATTATCTTCAACCTACACGTTTGCTGAGTATTCGGTTACAAGCTCCAAAATGCTGGACATCCTGAAATCCTTTAGTACCATTCATTACACATTTTAAAAAAATATTCATGTATACATTGCTTTCCAGACCAACATTTATTGTCTAATGATGTGGACTCACCGCAGTACTAACAGCATTTAATGTAATGTAACTTGGATTATTAATTATTGCAGTCATGTTTTTATGACCTAAAAAGTGCATAATAAGTTTTAATGATGCCCGTTATTAACACTTTAGCCCTTTCCCAACCATTAACCAGCCTTCACATGTGTTCTGGAAATCGATGGGGCAACGCTTGGGTATTTTGCCAAGCAATTAAACCCATAACTTGTTAAAACTAAATCTCCAGACTTTTTTTTATATAAAACTCATGCCTCAATGAAATTTCTTGCAGATCCATGTGAAATAATAAGCTAAACGTTTTATCTCTTTTACCAAAACTTGGCAGTGGCCTATTCACTGCGCAACAGCTGTGCATAATTACAATAATGCTTAGCAAACCCAGGCACCAAACATATCAAAAGATTTGCATGGACACTTCCTAAGGCCCCGTAGTTAACATTTTAGTTTGCACAAGCTTAGCAAAAATAAATCAATACCTGAGCATTATTTTAATGATACCAGTCAACTGATCTTAGCAACTGCTACTATCTATATTTATATAGCACACATCACTTGAGAGAATATTTTGAGGTACAGTATGATACAAGCGGTTGGGGAAGAGGTGACCATTGGATAGGAAGCGAAAAATCTGGGACTGTGATTTTAGAAAGCTTTTAAATGGTGGGAAAGATGTACAAATAGATTTGGAAGAAAATATCAAAGGGCAAAATATATTGTTTGGAAGATTAACCTCTGATGATGGTGGAGTAGTGTCAATGAGGAAGACCCAGTAATCCGCAGGTACAGGAACAGAGAATATGGCTTGGAACACAGGGCCGGACAACGATTTCCTCGAGAAGGAAAAGCAAGCATATAGCGGGATCTGAAGATTAGGACTTTGAAATTAAAAACTGGAATACGGATCACTGGAGCTTAGTGAGGACAGCCAGATGGCTTACACCACAGAGTTCAGGATGAGATGAGGTTTGTGAAGAATGGAAGTGGGAATTTGGCAAATAAAATTGTACAATGTTGACGCTCGAGATGACAAATACGGATAAGAGTTTTCAGCAACACTGGCTGACAGAATAAACAGGCAAAGATCCAGAGTTTAAAAACACGTGATAATGGTTAATACTATCCTTTAAACATCTCAGTAAGAGTCTTCAATGTTTTACTCTGTATACAGATGGTGCATTTTGTCCTGGATCTTGCTGACAGTTTTTGTGATGAAAAAGATAATTCTGAAAAAATATAACATTATCAAAGCTTTCCAATTAAAAAACCCAAAAGGAAAAAACGCAACCAGAGCTTCTTTTCCTGATGACAAAAGCATCTACTTAAAGTCATCCTTTCTGTTCCCTCCATCCTCATGTACAATGACATAGCATGAAGGGCTAGGGCAGGAATTTTCAGCTGTGTTCGCCCCAAGACTGGAAATCTCGCCTGAGGTCAACAGACCTTTGCATGGTCCTGTCTCGCCTGCTCCAATTCCTGTGATGGATGGGACTAGAAAATTCCACCCGAGGACTAAAATTGAAGCCATCCACCTAGATCAAAAACTTACATGAAAAAAAATAAATCTAGCATTAATTTCTCACAATATGTAGCTCCCTGTAAAGCATCTCCAATAAACTAGCCTTACTCAGCCTCCAGTTTGACCTTCTTGGCTAACCCCAGTGCTAGCTTTATGCTAAGTCTTGACCTACTTTGAAAATACCAGTATTTTTAGAAATATTCTCTTGACAAAAGCTAAGAATAGAATTCATAACATATTCTTAGATAGTCGCTGCTCATATCATTAACACCTTTGGCAGCCTTCTGTTTCACTTAACCGTGTAACTAATTGGGTTGCCTAATTTTTGAGGCATTGTTCACCAACTTCTTTGCTGGCACTCTGCTCGGAGAGCTACAGTACTCTTCCCAAGACTGTAATTACACCTCAGTAGATGTTGGTCATGATCCAAAAATTGCCAATATTCCAAGAATTGCCAACTCAATTCTCGGAACCAAGATTATCTTGGCCATATCATAGTTTACTTCCTGGAACTGTGACTTCATGCAACTGTTGATATTAACTTTGTGACACACACTGACGTTAAGATTATGACATCTAAGCCACAATTGAGTATTATAATTATTGCAAATTGGTGCATATATCACAACTTAATTGACCTTTGAAGGTCTACCTCTCTGCAATGTAACATATTCACTAATCCAAGTCTCTTTCACCACTCACTATAAGTCATAAAAATAGACTTGGAACTTTTACAATAAGTTTGCAATGCTTAATCAGAGGTTCTCCACTAGTTGTGAAAAGAATTTCAACAAAACAAAAAAACCTTTTAAAATAGTTGGCCTTAATTTCAGGCAATTTTGCAGTTACACTTGCCACATAGATTTCAACAAAGTTGTCAGTTTTCATAAGCAAAATTATTATCCGATTTCTTGTACAGTTACAACTTTCCCCCAGTAAAAAGTTTCATTTCGATTAAAATGTTGTACACTTTTAGAAACTGGACACAGTCCAGAATATTGCAGAGAAAGGGACGGAATATACAGTGAAATTACAGAGCACCAACAATTATGTACATTTTCATAATTAAAAATATTAATTTTGTGAATTATAATCTGAAAATCATTGTCCTGTTCACTTTAACCAAATTAAACACTTACAAATGTAAAACAAAATGCCTTGAAGAACTAGAGTGGTGCACTCAGTTAAATGGTCCAGTCATGAAAACAATCAAAACATACACATATTTATCACAATTGTTATCACCTACTTATTTTTAAGTACCAATTATGCTTTCCTCTGTTGCAAATTCTATTAAATTGTTCCTACGCAAATTTTCCTTCCAGAGAGAGAAATCAGATCCTTAAAATGTTACCGAAAAATAAAATTTCAACACTTTTCATTTTCGCTGCAATGATTACTTTTCCACTAGCAACGTAGGAACACAAATCTTTCACCTCCTGCGTTTCCATCTTCTGTTGTTTGTTTGAGTACATGTGCTGCTTTCATAGTTCAGTTCAAATGTTATAAACATACCTGAGTTGCCACAAATATTCGTGACTTCCCTTGTCGTTTGAGTCTTCAGTGCATCTTGTTTGTACACAAGATGTGGTTTATTGTGCTCTTCATCATATTCTTCCCCATCAGGTAGAACAAGAGGTTCGACAAAATATTCTCCATCGTGAGACCTGAAGGTGCCAAGCTGTAGGGAAAAATTGAAAACATATTTATTAAACTCGGCACAGCTTTCCCTCATTTCGTATCCATGTTCCTAAAAAAAAACGACATGCTAAACTAAAACATGCCAAATGAAAATCACTTCCCATAAGAAAACCATGCAATACAGATGGGTTTTTACATTAAAAATCAATTGGCTGCCTTGACTCTGACCGGCCCAAAATTTCCTTTTCTGCTCACTGCCTTTGCTACTTACCTTCCACTTGCCGCTTCCCACCAACCACGCGCTGGCCTCCCTGCTGCTTCCCTCTCTGCTGCTTCCCTCTCTCTGCCCCACACAATCCCCTCCCTACTTTTGAGAATCCATAGAATCCCTACAATGCAGAAGGAAGCCATTCAGCCCATCGAGTCTGCACCAACTCTCCAAAAGAGCATCTTGCCCAGGCATCCCTCTCATCCCTGTAACCCCAAGCCAATGGCCCCATTAATGGCTCCACCCTAATGACCTGTCACTGACCCCATGGCCGATCCATCTAACCTGCATATCTTTGGACTGTGGGAGGAAACCGGAACACTGGGAGGAAACCCATGCAGACATGAGGAGAACGTGCAAACTCCACACAGTTACTGACCCAGGACCAGAATTGACCCCGGGACCCTGGCACTGTGAGGCAGCAGTGCTACCCACTGTGCCACCGTGTTGCCCATCCACTCGCCCTGCCCCTCATCTAAATCCCTCACTGCCTCCCTCACTGCCCCTCACCCAAACCCCTGCTGCTTCCCTCACAACAAACCCTTCGCTGTTTCCCTCACTGTCCCTCACTGATTCCCTCACTGCCCCTCACCCAAACCTGTTGCTGTTTCCTTCTCACTGCCCCTCAACCGAATCCCTCGCTGCTTCCCTCTCACTGCGCCTCATTTAAACCCCTCGTTGCTTCCCTCTCACTGCCCCTCACACAAACCCCTCACTGCTTCCCTCACCACCCCTCACTCAAACACCTCAGTGCTTCCCTCTCGCTGCCCTCCTCCACTGCTTCCCTCATTACCCTTCTCTCCCGCTCACAGACAAGACTCAGGAGAGGGGCAGCAATTGAGGCAATGAGCGGGAAGCAACTCGGGGTTCAGGAGGGAGAAGCTGCGAGGAGCAGCAAGTAAGACTCTGTGAAAGGGTTGGGAGAGGGGCAGTGAGAAGGAACCAGCAAAACAGTCAGGAGTGGGGCAGCAAGCAGGTAGAAGCAAGGAGTTAGGAACAGGGAGGGGCAAATGAGGCAGGAGAGGCAAGCAGGAAGCAGCGAGGGTGGTCAGGAGGGGGAAGCTGTGAGCTGGGGGAGGGAGAGGAGAGTGAGAAACAGCAAGGGGATGGGAAAGCGGTGGGAACTTAAAATATTTTTTAAAAGACTGAGCATGTGCCGTTAAAACACAGTTCTTGGCGCACGTACAGTAACCAAGCTAAAATGGAAATGGAGGTCAAGGCCGGCACTATTATTCATGTAAGCTCCCTGAATTTACAAGCAGTGACAAAACGGAAATGCATATTTGGAACATGCTTTAAACAGATGATGGCCTGAATTCTCCAGGCTCTAACATCCCAATACTGCTGCCGGTGAGAATGGAGAATTTGGTGCTCAGCAGCGGGACTGGATAATCCCAGCTACGGGTAAAGTCAGAGAATTCTGGCCCATATCTGTAAATGACTGCGGCATTTCTCACAGATGACATTCTGTTTATCAAGGATAGAACTGTAATACCATGTATTATTCTGCTGGAAAATGGAGTGGTCTACCTTTAAGACAACAAAGTCCAATTTCCGTTGGGTGAGATCGCGGTATAATTACTCTTCAGGCTGCAGTTCAGAATTCTGACTGATAATTTTTAAAAAGTGGCTGGGAAGGTGGTTTGGAGACTAGGAGTGTTATTCCTTCCAAAGCATATTTGCAAAATAAGGTTTGACAGATATCTCAATTTACTACAAGTGTTATTGGCAGGAAATGTGCACCACAAATACAGTTCTATTACACACAGAATTGTCAGCTGCAGGATGCACTAGTTAATGACAAGAAGAGCCATTGAGAGCAGTTGTGGTCACTCACTGAGAAACTGGGAGAGCTGTGCAAGACAGAAACAGCATCAGCCTGGATGAAACAGCAGAGAATCCATTCCATTCTCATCAAAGCTTGGGATGACGCAACACAGGATGAGGCCATTCGGCCTGCTATGCCTGTGCCAACTCTTTGGTAGATCTATCCAATTACCGTGTACAAGTAGAGATTTTTTTGAGACTAAATTTCTGGGAAAAAAATAGGATGTAATATTTTTGAGGGGTTGAATTTCTTTCTTGCCAGGGCTGGAGCGTGTGTGACCCGATCAGCTCTATTTTAGAGCAGCCTCTTCTGCTTCCTAAAACTCTGTCTCCCGACACCCTCACTTGCTTCCGCCCTCTCACCACCCCTCTCCAGAGTCCTCGCTCAAAGGGAGGATGAAAGAGGGAGAGAGAGGTGGTGTGCACATGAGCAAGAGAGAAAGGGTCAGAGTGGGCACGAGCAAGAGAGAGAGAAGAAAACAGAGTCATGTGCGCACACGAGAGAGAGATGGACAGGGAGAGAGTGTCGGCGTGAAAGAGGAGGAGGGACAGTAAATGTCCACGTGGGAGAGAGATAGAAAGAGAGAAGTGCCCATGGGGGAGGGACAGCGCGAGAGAGGGTGAGAGTAAGTGTTCACGGCAGTCAGCACATGGGTGTGCAGGCAAGGGACAACACACAGGCATGTGGGTGAGACACAGCGTCCGGGCAAGACACAGCACGTGGGCACCATCTGGCTGGCCTCTTGTTGCTGAGTTTATCCCTCTAACCTCTCCCCAAATCAGCAAATTTGGAAATATTACATTTGTTCCCTTCATCCAAATCATTTATATAGATTGTACACAGCTACGGCCCCAGCACTAATCATGGTGGGTACCCGACTAGTCAGAGTCTGCCACCCTGAGAATCCTACTGTCTGCTTTCTCTCTGTCTACTTCCTTCTTAGTGTGTGTCTGTGGTGGGCAGGGCACTCCTGGCTCCCTAAGGGAAGATGTCTCTCCTCCTGTCCAACTTCTGAATCAAGGCCTCCATGGCTGCAGAAAGCCTCGCGACATGTCGTTGTGCCACTTCCATCTCTTTTTCTGATCAGAGACTCTTCCTGAATCAGCACCAGCAGCTGCTCTGGCTAAAACGCACCTCGCGTTCAAGAGGTGCAGGCTGGCTTTACGTGGTCTGAGCCTTGTATGAACTTGAATCCCAAGTTGAGGTGCTCAACCCCTTAATAATCACACTTGGTTCTCGGTTGCACACCAATATGGCCTGAATTTTTAGGATGGTGGGTCTCGGCCCCACCATCTGAAGCATAGGTGGGAAACACATCCCTGCCAACTCCAGCAGCCCTGATGCCACATTACGCTCCAATGAATTTTGACTGGCATAGGCGGGTCTTCCGGCCTCCCTCAAGAGCAAGCCCTGCCTTGGAAGGTTTTTGACCAATCTGACTGGCCATCCGCTCTCCAGTCCCTCCAAACACAGTGCTGCAGTGGCCAATGGAGGTACTGCAGGGAACTGCCTGGAACCAAGTCTAGGTAAGTAGATAGGTAAGTAACAGGGGTCCCAGTGGAGGAAGGGTAGGGAATGTTTGGAGGATGGTAAAGGGGTGACCAGGGTCTCAAGGGATAGTTCAGGGAGGGAGGTGGAGTGCTCCCAATCAGAAGGTTCCTTCCCTCCTGGATATCAAACTGTCATACACCCACCAGCCTACAAATTGAGGCTGGTTGGGAAAAGAATTGGAGCAAGGATGAGCTTCCTGTCTGAGGGTCTGCCTGCCCCAGCAGGAACTGCCAACCAGGTTGGAGGGGTTGGAACCTGGAGAGAATCCCATCCATGCAAGTTCATGCTCCCTCCACTACCAGGTATGGACGGGGAAGGGACTGAATGCTGCCTGCGTTACTACAAACATGAACTGGTTAACCCCGCAATGCAATCCCTGCACTCAATTATGGGGAGGAAATGGCGTAGTGGTATTGTTTTTGGACTGGTGTCCACAGACCCAGGGTAATGCTGTGTGGACTTGGGTTTGAATCCTGCCATGGCAGATGGTGAAATTTGAATTCAATAAAAATCTGAAGTTAAAATGGTGTCCATGAAACCATTGTCAATTGTCATAAAAACCCATCTGGTTCACAATGTCCTTTAGGGAAGAAAATGCAGCTGTCCTTACCCGATCTGGCCTACATGTGACTCCAGTCCCATAGCTAAGTGTCCACTACAACTCTCACCAACTTTTACAAATGCACCATAGAAAGCATTCTTTCTGGTTGTATCACAGCTTGGTCTGGCTCCTACTCTATCCAAGACCGCAAGAAACTACAAAGGATTATGAACGAAGGCCAGTCCATCATGCAAACCAGCCTCCCACCCACTGACACTTTCTACACTTCCCGCCGTCTCGGAAAAGCAGCCAGCATAATAAAGGACACCATGCGCCCCGAACATACTCTCTTCCACCTTCTTCCATCAGGAAAATGATACAAAAGTCTGAGGACACGTACCAACTGACTCAAGAACAGCCTCTTCCCTGCTACCATCAGACTTTTGAATGGACCTACCTCGCATTAAATTGATCTTTCTCTACACCCTAGCTATGACTGTAACTCTACATTCTGCATTCTCTCCTTTCCTTCTCTATGAACGGTATGCTTTGTCTGTCGAGTGTGCAAGAAACAATACTTTTCACTGTATGTTAATACATGTGACAATAATAAGCCAAGTCAAATCAAAAGTGGTTGACTCTTAACTGGCCTCAGAAATGGGCATAAAATGCTGACCCAACGATGCCCACATCCCATGAACAAATATTTAAAAACTCAGTTACCGAACTGAAATAACTTTTTCCTCCAGGTACATTTTTTGGGAAACAGCTACAAGAAAAAGTCTGAATGTCAGATAAGATTCAGCAGAATACTGAACTAGTTGAATGCCATGGAGATGCTGGTGGAGTGTTATGGTAAGGTTATATAAGGCATTGGTGAGGCCGAATTTGGAGTATTGTGTACAGTTTTGGTCACCTAGTTACAGGAAGGATGTAAATAAGGTTGAAAGAGTGCAGAGAAGGTTCACAAGGATGTTGCCGGGACTTGAGAAGCTGAGTTACAGAGAGAGATTGAATAGGTTGGGACTTTATTCCCTGGAGCGTAGAAGATTGAGGGGAGATTTGATAGAGGTGTATAAGATTTTGATGGGTATAGATAGAGTGAATGCAAGCAGGCTTTTTCCACTGAGGCTAGGGGAGAAAAAAACCAGAGGGCATGGGTTAAGGGTGAAAGGAGAAAAGTTTAAAGGGAATATTAGGGGGGGCTTCTTCACGCAGAGAGTGGTGGGAGTGTGGAATGAGCTGCCGGATAAAGTGGTAAATGCGGGGTCACTTTTAACATTTAAGAAAAACTTGGACGGGTTCATGGATGAGAGGGGTGTGGAGGGATATGGTCCAAGTGCAGGTCAGTGGGACTGGCAAAAAATGGTTCGGCACAGACAAGAAAGGCCAAAAGGCCTGTTTCTGAGCTGTAATTTTCTATGGTTCTAAGTGAACAAGAGGAATCAGTTCCTCTGAGAAATAGATTACGAATGGATACCTGATGCGCGACAATCAAGCACGAGGAACAAGGCTTCAGCTATTGAAGGCTTTTATTAGCAAACAATGGAACTAACTAACACGAGTACACCAGTTCAGACTGGAGGGGTCCCGCCTGAGCAGAGGGTCTTATACCTCTCCCCAGGAGGCGGTGCCCGACCGGGATGTGCCATAACAACATCTACCACAGGTAAACACCCTAACCCAACAACATTATACAACCCCCACAGTGGCAACACCCTAACCCAACAGTAACATAGGAATAACCCACAGTGGTAACCAACGATGGTTCACCACATTCACCCCTCCTTTAAAAACAAAGGCCGGCGGGGTGCGAAAACAGGTCACATATATACAAAATTCACAAGTCCAGACGGTCTGGAGGACCGCACCGTCGCTGTGATCTCCTCAACACCAGTTGCGACACCGGAGCAGGTGCTTGCGGTGGCGTTCTCTCCAAAACAGCGTCCGGCTGTCCCCTCGAGGACTCCCGGGCCGGTTGACCCTGGTGAGGCGATGGTGCAGGGGATCCTGGAACCTTCTGTGGTGGCGCCGATCTCCGAGTCTCAGGCAAGCTGTACATGGGAGTATAACTGTTATGCACTGGTCCCGGTGCTGACCACGCCACGTCTGGGGAAGAAATAAGTGATAGGGGATTCGTGACAGGGGGTATGGGAGCGACAGGAGTTGCTACGTCCCCTGCGGGCGCCAGGTCTCGAATCGAGACTGTGTCCTCTCGCCCGTCAGGATATGCCACATAGGCATACTGAGGGTTGGCGTGGAGGAGTTGGACCGGTTCGACCAAGGGATCGGACCTGCGGGCCCTCACATGTCGCCGCAGAAGGACGGGTCCTGGGTACGTCAACCAGGCTGGTAAGGAGATCCCCGAGGACGACTTCCGAGGGAATGAGAACATCCTCTCGTGGGGAGTAGCATTGGTTGCCGTACACAGGAGGGAGCGAATGGAATGAAGCGCATTTGGAAGGACCTCCTGCCAACGGGAGACTGGAAGGCCCCTGGATTTCAGCGCCAGTAGGACAGCCTTCCAGACTGTAGCATTCTCCCTCTCCACCTGTCCGTTACCCCTAGGGTTGTAGCTCGTGGTTCTACTAGAGGCAATCCCGTATGAGAGCAGGAATTGCCTCAAGTCGTTACTCATGAACGACGAGCCCCTGTCGCTATGTATGTAGCAGGGGTACCCGAACAGGGTAAAAAGATCACTGAATGCCTTAATCACTGTGGCAGTCGACGTGTCCGCACAGGGGACAACAAACGGGAACCGGGAGTATTCATCTATTATATTGAGAAAATAGACATTCCGGTCCGTTGAGGGAAGGGGGCCCTTAAAATCCACACTCAGCCTCTCGAAGGGGCGAGTGGCCTTGACCAATTGTGCCCGGTCCGGTCGATAAAAGTGCGGTTTGCATTCCGCGTAAATCCGACAGCTTCTTGTCACTGACCTGACATCCTCCACCGAGTAGGGCAGGTTGCGGGCTTTTACGAAGTGGTAGAGTCGGGTGACTCCAGGATGGCACAGGTCATTGTGGAGGGCCTTCAAGCGGTCCTCCTGCATGATGGCGCACGTTCCGCGCGAGAGGGCATCCGAGGGCTCATTGAGCTTCCCTGGACGATACATAATATCGTAATTATAGGTGGAGAGCTCAATTCTCCACCGCAAGATCTTATCATTCTTGATCTTGCCCCTCTGCGTGTTACTGAACATAAACGCCACGGATCGTTGATCCGTGATCAGGGAGAACCGCTTCCCCGCCAGGTAATGGCGCCAGTGTCTGATGGCCTCCACAATGGCCTGAGCCTCCTTCTCCACCGCTGAGTGCCGAATTTCGGGGCCTTGAAGGGTGCGGGAAAAAAACGCGACGGGCCTGCCTGGTTTAGTGTGGCGGCCAGGGCGAAATCAGATGCATCACTTTCCACCTGAAAAGGGATGGATTCATCCACCGCGTGCATCGTGGCTTTCGCAATGTCGCTTTTCAAAGCCTTGAAGGCCAATTGGGCCTCCGGCGTGAGTGGGAAGGTCGTAGACTTGATGAGCGGACGGGCTTTGTCCGCGTAGTTGGGGACCCACTGCGCATAATACGAAAAGAAGCCGAGGCATCTCCTCAGTGCTTTTGTGCTAGCGGGCAAGGGAAGTTCAGTAAGGGGGCGCATACGGTCTGGATCAGGGCCGATGACCCCGTTTTCCACCACGTATCCAAGGATAGCTAACCTGCGCGTACGGAATACGCACTTCTCCCTGTTATAGGTCAGATTCAGGCGAGATGCAGTGCGCAGAAAGTTCTGGAGATTCGTGTCATGGTCCTGCTGGTCATGGCCGCAGATGGTGACGTTATCCAGGTACGGGAAGGTAGCCCGCAACCCGTTCTGGTCCACCATTCAGTCCATAGCACGCTGGAAGACCGAGACCCCATTGGTGACACCAAATGGAACCCTAAGAAACTGGTATAGACGACCATCCGCCTCAAAAGCCGTGTATTGTCGGTCCTCTGGGCGGATGGGGAGTTGATGGTCGGTGGACTTAAGGTCTATGGTAGAGAACACCCAGTACTGCGCAATCTGATTGACCATATCAGATATGCGCGGGAGAGGATACGCATCCAGCTGCGTATAACGGTTAATGGTCTGACTGTAGTCGATGACCATCCGAGGTTTGTTCCCGCTTTTAACCACCACGACCTGCACTCTCCACGGACTAGCACTGGCCTGTATGATCCCTTCTTTGAGGAGCCGCTGAACCTCAGATCTGATAAAGATCCGGTCTTCAGCGCTGTAACGCCTACTCTTAGTAGCAATGGGCTTGCAGCCTGGTACCAGATTCTTAAATAAAGAAGGTGTGGTGATTTTTAGTGTGGAGAGATTGCATGCGGGGCGCTTTGGGCAATTTGGAGGCTGCAGCTGATTCCCTACTGCCAGTGAAGGGAGTGGCCCACCGTACTGTAGGATCACACTCTTCATGTGGACCATAAAGTTTAGTCCGAGGAGAATTGGCGCACAAAGGTGCGGTAACACAAGGAGCCTGTATCGCTCGTAAATTGTGCCCTGCACCTCTAGGTTTACCATACAACGTCCTTGGATCGGTACAGACCGGGACCGTGATGCCATGGAAATTGTCTGTTTGGCAGGTAGAACCCGGAGTCCACACCTTTTTGCAGTGTCAGGGTGAATAAGACTCTCGGTGCTCCCACTGTCAAACAGACAATACACAGTACGACCATTTACCTTGATGTTCATCATGGAACTGTCAAGCCTGTGATGCTTTGTCTGGTCCAGAGAGATCGACGCCACCGTTGGCCCCTGGGCATCACTGCATGCAGCCGAGGTTGATACTGAGGACCCCTGCTGGTCGCTCCTAGTCGTCGTTGACCATGATGGCCGCCCCCATGAATCGCACGTGGGTGAGGGCGCCAAGCGTAGCGACTCCTGGTGGTCTTCCTCCTCCTCCGTCAGCCACGATGGCGCCGTCCTGGATTCGCACGTGGTCGGACCTCGTGGGTACTGCGACGCCGAAGGAGATTGTCTCCGCTCTGGAGGGTCACAGGCTGCACTGCCGTTTTTGGGCTTCGACCTGCAAACTTTAGCATAGTGCCCCTTTTTACCACACTGGCTGCAGATCGCCGTTTTTGCAGGACACTGTTGCCGTGGATGCTTGGCTCCGCCGCAAAAATAGCATCGCTGGCCGCCTGGAGCTGCCGCCGTCGTCGGATCGATATGGGAGCGCGAGCCCGTGGGGCGAGGAGGGATTTGTGCTTGCTCTTGCCACGTTGTCTCCACGTGGTCTTCGGGGTACAGAGCCAAGCTTTTCGACGCTGCCTCCAGCATCTCAGCCATCTCCATCGCTTGGGTCAAGTTGAGGTTCCCTTTCTCTAATAGCTTAAGCCGGATGTACGAGGACCCTACCCCTGCTACGAACGCATCTCGGGCGAGGTCGTACATATATTGCTCAGCCGACACATCTTTGCAGTCGCAACCCCTGGCAAGCTGCAAGAGCTCATTGGCGTAGTCCTCCATGGTTTCGCCCGACTGCTGACGTCGTGTAGCGAGGAGGTAACGAGCGTGGATCTTGTTGGGTGGTCTCGTGTATCGTTTCTTCAAGAGCTCGATGGCCCTCGGGTAAGTGGTGGCCGCACGAATCGCAAGATAGATCGTGTCGCTTACCCTCGCATGGAGGACCTGGAGTTTGTCGTCGTCTGTAGTAACAGCTGCAGAGGCTGCCAGGTAGTCTTCGAAACACTTCCACCAGTGGTCGAAGGTGTTAGCGGCACCGACCGCACGTGGGTCCAGCGCCAGACGCTCTGGTTTTAATATTTGTTCCATCCTCCCTTTACTGTTGAGAGTTTTATGTTTGCTAATAAAATTGATGCGCGACAATCAAGCACGAGGAACAAGGCTTCAGCTATTGAAGGCTTTTATTAGCAAACAATGGAACTAACTAACACGAGTACACCAGTTCAGACTGGAGGGGTCCCGCCAGAGCAGAGGGTCTTATACCTCTCCCCAGGAGGCGGGGCCCGACCGGGATGTGCCATAACAACATCTACCACAGGTAAACACCCTAACCCAACAACATTATACAACCCCCACAGTGGCAACACCCTAACCCAACAGTAACATAGGAATAACCCACAGTGGTAACCAATGATGGTTCACCACAATACCTTGGAAAATAGGTGAAAAGACGGAGTGAGAGGAACAACACATAAATGGCATCACGAGTTTCATCAGGACTTGACTGCAATGTGAGAACAAAATTGAATTAGCTAACCAGAATTATGAAGGTAAAACTCCCCTCACAATGTTCCTACACTTCTCAGAGCTCTTCAAACACCCTACCTCTGCCTCAGAATTGTCAGTGAAGTGGGAGTCAGCAGGTAAATACATGCTTTCTGCTTTCACTTACATCCTCACAATGACACCTCCGTTTTGGTTACACTTGTCGTTTCTTCCTTTCATCATGAACACCACAGTAAATGGGCCCATTCATGTTGCAAATCATTGCCCAGAAATAAATGAACACTTGCACTCTTCTTGCAGGAGATGTGGCAAGCAACAAGGGGACAACTAACACCAGAGATCCAACTAAACTGCAAAACTACATCACCAGCATGATTGCAAGACACTTCAACAGTCAACAGCAGCAAACGGCAAGCATCTAGGCCTTAAAATAAAAGCAACATACTGTGGATACTGAAGGTCTGAATCACAGAATCTACAGCACAGAGACAGGCCCTTCAGCCCAAACTGGTCCATGCTGATCAAAAAGCCCATCTAAGCTAACCCCATTTGCCTGCATTTGGCCCAATATCCCTCTAAACCTTTCCTATCCATGTACCTGTCCAAATGTCTTTAAATGTTGTCTAAGTCCCGTCCTCAACCACTTCCTCTGGCAGCTCATTCCACATACGTACCACCCTCTGTGTAAAAACGTTGCCCCTCAGGTTCCCATTAATTCTTTCCCCTCTTAACTTAAACCTATGTCCTCTTGTTCTCGATTCCCCAGCCCCAGGAAAAAGACTGCATTCACCCTATCTATGCCCTCATGATCTTATACACCTCACCCCTCAGTCTCCTACGCTCCAAAGAAAAATGTTCCAGCCGGTCTAATCTCTCCCTATAACTCAGTCCCTTGAGTCCTGGCAACATCCTGATCAATCTCTTCTGCAATCTCTCCAGTTTAATAACATCTTTCCTATAGCAAAGCAGCCAAAACTGAATGCAATACTCCTGGGGTGGCCTCACCAACATCCTGTACAACTGCAACATAACTTCCCAACTTCTATACTCAATGCCCTGACTGATAAAGGCCAGCATGCCAAAAGCCTTCTTCACTGCCCAATCTACCTGTGACTCCACCTTATACAGAACCGTGCACCTGAACTCCAAGGTCCCTCTGTTCCACGATGCTCCCTAAGATCCTACCATTCATCATGAAAGTCCTACCTTGATTTGACTTTCCAAAATGCAACACCTTACACTTATCAGTATTGAACTCCATTTGCCATTTCTCGGCCCATTTCCCCAGCTGATCAAGATCCTGCTGCAATTTTTGATAACCTTCCTCACTGTCTACAATACCACCTATTTTAGTGTTATCCGTAAACTTACTGATCATATCTGAAAAAAAACATAGAGAACGTTCTGTTCCCAAGAAGAGTCAGCCCAGTTTCTCTCTCCACAGATGCTGCCAGACCTGCTGAGTTTTTCCAGCAATTCCTGTTTTAATTCAAGTCTCCAGACCTTGTTCAGCAGAATATGCTAGCACCATTCCCACTGATAGTATTGATTATCTGCACTATAAGCACAATTATGAAGATTCGTTCATTTAGAATAAAAATCACTCAACAGCAACTCACACTCGTACAGTGCATTTAACATAGTAAAATATCCCAAGGCACTTAACAGGAGTGATATAAATCGGAAAAACAGTCACAGAAGGAAAAGTCAGGACAGATGACATGAAGCATGATCACAAAGAGGTCAGCCTTAAGGAGTATCATAAAAGAAGGCAAAGAGGTTCAGGGAGGAAATTTCAGAGCTTGTCACCAATGCAGCTGAAAGCACATCTGCTAATGAAGGTGCTATTAAAATCTGGGATGTACAAGAGACCAACACTGGATGAGAACAAGGACCTTAAGAGTTTGTAAGCTGGCTACAAAGGTCAAAGGGACGAGACCGTAGATGGGGTCTGAACACAAAGATGAGGATATTAAAATGGAGTTTTTATCAGGTCAGGAACCAGGTCAGCAAGCACTGGAGTAATGGATGAATTAGATTTGGAGTGAGTTAAGACATGGGCAGAGTTTTGAGTGAGCACAAGCTTACGTAAGCGAAAGATGGGAGGCAAGCACGGAAAGTATTAGAACAGTTACGTCTAGAGGTAACAAAGACTTGGAAGAGGAACTCTGCAACAGATGAGCTTAGGTAGAATAAAAATAAAACAATGTTATGGGGGTAGAAATCAGTCAGTTAGTCTTGGTGATGGTGTGGATATGTGGTTGCAATCTTATCTCTGGGCCCAACACCAAGGGTGGAAACACTGGTCAGGGACTGCCTTTTGTGGTAGGGACCAAATGTAATGACTTCAGTCCTCCCAGTGTTAATACGGAGGAAATTTTTGCTCATCCAATATTGGGTATTAGACAAGCAGTGTGACAAATCAGGGACAATGAAGGAGTCAAAAGAGGTGAGATAGAGTGGAATGGCATAAGCATACATATGGAACCTGATGTTGTATCTTCAGATAATATCGAAGAGGAGTAGTATAGATGGGAAATAGAAGGGGGCCCAAGGATAAAACCTTGGGGGATTCTAACAGTAATACAAGATTGGAAGGAGAAGCTAATGCAGATGATTATCTGGCTACAAATCAATTGATAAGAATGGAACTCAGTGAAGGCAATTCCACCCATCTGGAAGACAAAGGTGAGGTATGGAAGGAAGTTAGTGCAGTTAATCATATTGAAGGCTTCAGATAGGTTGAGAAGGATGAGGAAGAATAGTTTTCACTGTCACAGTCATAAAGAATGTCATTTAACAACGGCTGTCCCAATACTATGACCAGGTCAGAAACCTGATCGGATTGTCAGTGTCGTTACGCACTAGATTAAGATACATATGCTTTGAAATGCTTCAAAGTTAAGGATGCACACAGATTTGTAAAGCGATAACATGTGCAAGGAATTTGGAGAGGATAGGATGGTTGAAGATGGGATGGTAATTTGCACAGACAGAAGGATCAAGGCGTCTTTGATTTAAAAGTTCTGATTAAGAATTTAACCTATTGTAACACATCTCATTTGCAAAACGGAAACATCACTAATTGCCGGATTTCATTCTGGGTGCAAATGTAGAGATATCAATGATCAAATGAGATAATAGACTCCTTTTATGCTCCGTGATTCCCCTCTGGTGCTGCTCATCATGAATCAAAAGAGTTTATCCTTGCAACAGAGCGCGTCAGCTTAAGAGATGGCGAAAACACACGTATCTCAATTGATAGGAAATGGAGAAAGGTTTGTGTGAGAATTTGCTTTTTTTAACCATTGTATATAAGCAAGCATTCCGCCCCCCCCCCCCCCCCCCAGCCCCACGCCCCCCCTCCCCCCGCTCCACCCCACACAACAATTACAAAAATGCACCTCTACTCATCTCCGTTTTGAGTATGGGAAAAACGAAGAAAGGAAATAAATTGTGACCTAAACTGCCAGTTAGAATGGAAGTGGTCAAATGTAGGGGAGGATAAGATTTGCATGTATTAGCACGGCTTGCCCCAGAAAAAGGTCATGCAGAGGAACTTGTAGGTATCTCAAAGTTGCAGAAAGAACAGTGTCATAATTCACCAGCAACTAAAGGCAAATGGGATCAGAGTGGCCATTGAGGGTTCAGCACTTACAAACCCAATTAACAAAGGGAGTACACTGCAACAGTCAGTGAATTGCATTCCAAAGAAGCAGCTTATCAGAAACGTTGTGTATGAGGTGTGCAATCCAGAAATAGTTAAATAAACAGCCACTCTGCACTGACTCACATTATCAGTGTAGCTTTTAACCTTCATACCATAGAAGCCCTCCAGACACCCAAATGGGTCATTGCAGGAGTCATTAACCTCCAGACTATTCAGACAACAGCATTTTAAAAAAATTAGTGACTCCCCAGCACATCACTGACTGAATGTAGAGATCAGCACTATTAATAAAATCATACTGTCAATGTGGAAAATATGAGATTGTACGCACCACTCTTTTAAAATGCTTTACTCCATCCTTAAAGTTACAAAGCGAATGCTCAGAATGGACCAGGCAAACCCAGTGCTTGCTCCAAAAACCAAATTCAAACTGAATCCAATTTATTGTCCCTGCAAGGGAGGCAAAGAAGATCCAAGCTGACAAGATAAGGCATTACACCTCATCTTGGGATTGATCCGACACACTTGATCTTAGCCAAAAGGCAGAGAAGCGATGCTACATTTGATTTTAGCTATGCACCACTCATCAAAAATAATGGAGCACAGTCTGTGTTTTCCAAGAAGTATGCATGATGCTGTTTTTACTGAGGAGTAAGTAAAGGGCTCACTTCTTGGAGATGCTGGTTATCTGGTTGCTAACCACTACAAAATCCTTGTCCTGACTGAGCAAGCATTTGGGGCGCTGAAACATCACTTTAGACCTGTTAGTTGCTGGTGATGGAAGAAAAGGGCTTTTTGCTCTGTAACTTCGTGAGGTTGCAAAATCTGCTGACTACTGTCACAGACTAATGCCTCAACATAAGAGAGAAAAAGTAACAAGCCATGGAAGAACAAGAGTTGCAATGGACTGCAGCAGAACAGGTACTGCAGCTGTGGGAGGGAGGGAGAGAGAGATGTCCCTGAGAATCTCACTGCCTCCTGGTGTTCTCCCAGTCCCCGGGAACTCTCAGTGAGACAGCGTTACTCGCAGTGACAGAACTGCTCATTACTTTTCCCGCTTGCTCGGGCGATGGGGTCAGTGTAGAGCACTACTGGACAACTTTTCTGCATAACTTGAAGAACAGCAGCCTAACTCTTGACAGATAAGATTGCACATTTTTATTCCCCCTTAAGTGGATGTTGCCAAGCGACCAACCTACCCCCGGTGCCAAGTTCAGATGAGGACGACTGTTGGTAATAACCCCCCCCCCCCCCCCACTCCTGCCCAGAGTTGGGGGGGGGGGGGGGGTGGCTGAGTATGAATACCCCGCTGGAGCTCCTCAGCCTTCATGGCAAATGCTCTTGGCCGAGTGAAGGCAGCAGGGCTCCCTGCACCACTCTTTAAAGGTGGATCCCAATAGTGGTGCCTTTTCCAAACTTTATAAAGGAAGGGCACAAGTCAAAAGCAAGAAAAGTGCACTATTCTTCACGCAGCACTTTCAAACTTTTGCTACCTTTTATATCCAGGGTGCACGTTTGTGTTTTTTTAGCTCGACATAAAGATGCCAAGGGATGCACAAGTAGCATTCTCGACCGCCTTAAGAAAAGTGACCGTACCTTCTTGAGCAAAGAACCCAGCTCCGCCCCACAACCCAGCAAAACAACTGTCACGCTGATAAATTAAAGGGGTTAGCTGCTGTCTGCTTATATACGGGCGATCCAGGTTATAGTGAGATGAAAATGGAGACTGCTCCGATAATCTTCTTCCCTCTTCTGCCCCCAACCAAAAAAAAACCCTCAAGAACTTGTCGCTGTTTCCAACACTGGAGATTTAAGTGACCAAAACAAAAAAAAAGACTTTGGGGTCGCGGCGTCACATCCAATAATTCAAGGGGAGAGCACTCCCAAATAGTGAACACGAGGTAAGCAAATGAAACAAAAAAAGGTGGTTTGTCCAGGAACTGTTGCTTCTGGATCTACAGGCAAGGCACTGTAAGCAACCCAGCCCCTGTATATATATTTTTAAAATACAGCAGAAGTTTCAGCAAGCATCTCCACTCGGGTGCATTTTGAAGTTTAGTAACATGCAGCTGAGGTCAAGAATGTTTGGTGTGCATGACTTTAAACTTTTACAAAAAAACCTTTACAAAGCAAAACCACCCCCCAGTAATTCAGTGCTGTGGGCAAATCTGCTTAAACCCAAGCTATCAGTCTGGGCGAAGAATTAAACCGGGAAATCAAGTGGGTTTGGCCAGAAAGAGTGCTGACTCCGCCTTGGCGCTGTAGGTTTTTAGTTCAGTGTTGTGGTGGGGGTGGTGCCTTTTGCTGAGTGTACACGTAAAAGAGGCGTCTTTCAACTGGAGTTATTACCCTCTTGACGTCGATCTCAAACAGAGAGAGGAAAAAAAACTTATTCCCAGGATCTCCGAAGCCCCGTGTTCCACCGTGCGAACTGAGCAAACTGCAATCTTATTCTGTACCACTATTCCAACCTTATTTAGAGATAGTTATCTTGAAGGTGTTTTTCATGGGGGGGGGGGGGGGGGGGGGTTGGAATGACGACTTACGCATATTACCCAGAGGAGTACGTTATGTTTCCCAGTGAGGTCTGGCTGGATGGTCAGCACGTTGTAGCACTGATGAACTTTTAATCCAAACTTCATTCCCCATTGGCAATCAGTGTGGAATTGTATCAATATCGTTATGTTTCCAAATTCAGACTTTAAATATCATCTGTGTCCCCCTCTTTACACACACACACAACTTATTTTCTTTTTTAAAAAATCACCACTATTATACAGAACAGTGATTTGGAAACTCCCAAAAAAAGTTACAATTCAGCATGGCGAGGGTTAAAAATCTTACTTACGAGTCCTGAGCAGAGGCTGATCACAGCTGTGTGCTCTGGTTTAGCATTGACCTGCCCTGTGTAGTAGCAGTGCTTCGTGTCAGTGTCCTCCTGGTGAAAGTCTGTCACATTAGCTTGTATCCCAAGGTGTGTAACGGTAAATATCGGCGCGATAAATCCAGAATCGGCGGTCAGGTTGAGGTGAAAGAATTGCCCAAATGCACTAATTCTGTAGTGGGTTGCGGAGGCCCAGTGATCGGTGTCTACGCTTCGCTTTCTCCTTCTAAAATGCATGGTGTCTGGGAAAGGTTCCCCACACTCACTCACTCGAGTGGGAGTCACGATTTCATAGACCGTCAGCTGCTCTCGTAGTTTGGCTGAAACAAGATAAAAATCTTGATTTAACACATGGGACGTTACCACAAAGTCATGCCTAAATGTGTAGAATTATTGACGATTCACTTTGATAAATGCTGTTCCCTTTATTTTTTAAAAAAGGCTTAATAGTTTTCTTTTTGCAACGCAAGGTAAATAATGCACGGTACACAATACAATCAGGTATTTACCTTGTCTTTGGTACATTTCTGGTGTTCCTTCTATACTGCAGGCGAAAAGTAACGTTACCCCTACCCAAAACACAAGATGCATGATTAGCGACTGTGCACCAAGAGAGCCCTCACCACAGGTCAGAACCACTGTAACTTAGCACTCGGGATCTTTCATTCAATTTATCCTCGATTGAGCAGTGCTGTGAGAGTCGGTGCTTGGCGAACGTAGCATCCGAAAGCGTTGGCGTAATATTAGGTAAGAGAACATAATGTAAAAAGAGGTGGTACACAGTGGGGGGAAAGTCAGTGCTGGCTAGTTTTTTTACATTACTCCCAGTGCCTGTGAACTCGAGGATTTGATCTTTTTTAGTTTGGGGGGGTGGGGGGTGGTTGGAGGTGGTTGGGGGCGGTGACGGCTCGGCGGACTCAAGAGTTTCAACCCTGCTAATCTGAAAACCATTGACGTCTCCCAGAGACCTCCCCTCTCCTCCTTATCGAGGCCAATGGTATGTCAGCCTGCCTTTGTCGGGCGGATACTAATCAAACGCTGGTACTTTTTTCCCCCCCTCTCTTTTTTTACGAACCTTCCTTCTCCAGCATCAAAAGTGCAGAAATATGCAAGAACAGTATGCAAGTCTCTGGAACAAGAAAACTATCTCAGCTGTGGATACTTTTGACAATTGTTAATTGTCTGTTTTGATTTACCAAGTCAAATATTTAAAGTGAGACTTTCTGTGCCCCCCCTCCCGCCCCCCAGCTAGCTATTGCCACTATCTCTCACTGTCAAAAAATACGGATTTCCTTTATTATCAAGAACTTTGTATAAGCTTTAGCATCTTTTCTTCCCCAGTAACTTAATTTCACCTACTTAAAAAAGGTTAAAATCTGAAACAGTGCCATTTTCTTTACAGTGCTGTCTATAGTTCTCAGGAATGTATTGCACTTGGTTTAACAGATCGAGGGTTTTAACGATCATAGATGCATAAGTAATTAAAACTCCAAGAGACAAAATAAAAATGGCAAAGGACACTGTTTACTTGTTCGTTATCTCTTGACTTTCTCTGAATAGGTCTTGCATTGCAGGAAATGCTCATACGTTACGCGAACCAGCGCTTGGACACAAGGGCACCTTATAATTTACCAGTTCCCAGCCCAATAATCATTTCCTCTTTGTACGCCTGAGATCTCCAGTGCATTGCCTCTGACAACCGCAGCCGGCAGGATGCACCACGACCTTGATGCGATTAGAGTGGGTGGTGGTCACAGGAACTACTACTATTCATTGTCTTCCTCGATTATATAAAGAGTCAGTTATCTATTTTATCGATGGACCTAAAATATATATTTTTTAAAGTGTGGTCCTGTTGTTTTCTCAAAATGTTAGAAGGATTTTGTTTAAATTTTAGTTAGCGGTGAGGGCTTTTTAAAAAGAAAACTTAAGTTATATATCTTACAGTATTCCTTGCATGAATTTGAGGTTCATCAAATAATCTGTTAGGTTTTGAAGTTTATTTTATTAGTGTCACAAGTAGGCTTACATTAACAGTGCAATGAAGTTACTCTGAAAATGCCCTAGTCGCCACACTCCGGCGCCTTTTCGGGTATTCTGAGGGAGAATTTAGCGTAGCCAGTGCACTTAATCAGCACATCCTTCGGATTGTGGGAGGAAATCGGAGCACCTGGAGGAAATTCATACAGTCACAGGGAGAACATGCAAACTCCACACGGACAGTGACCCAAGCCGGGAATCAAACCTGGGTCCCTGAAGCTGTGAGGCAGCAGTGCTAACCACTATTGCCACTGCTTCTTTTTTCAGAAGACTTAAGTTTTATCTCTTACAGTATTCCATGCATGAATTTGAGATTCATTAAATAATCTGTTACGTTGCAGGTGAAAAAAACTTGTTCCTATTCTGTCTTCATACAACTGAAATGCCAATGCACTTAAAGAGATTATGATTCCATCACGTCGTAGCTAGTATGCCACCCTATTGACATTTATGGTCTCCTCTTGATGCATCAGGAGATAATTATAAAAGAAAAAAGATCATGCACTTTGTAAACAGGATCTTCTCACAAATTGGCTTGTAGCACAAGTTCAAGAAGCCAACTTTGTGTTCACGTAACAACTGCAATAAAACTCATTAGTGAACACCATTTTAAAACAAATTCCACATTACCATGAATAGCAACACCTTTCATTTATCTCTATTTTTCTGCTTTTTTAAATTTCAGCATGCTGTCATGATATCACAATGGAGTCATTGCTTTGGAGTTCTGGAACCAGCACGGTGCTGACAGAATTGAATTAATATCAGCAGTTGCACACATCATTAATTCAGAACATTTCAGCTTCAATTGGGAATATTTATCTTTCTTTGCACTTGTCAGACTCTAACTCCTTCAAGTTAATTCCCCTGATAATTCCACCAGTCTTCACCCTTTTCACACCTTTGAGCTTTCGGGTTTAGGATAATTCTTCAGTCATTTTTTTAAAAAAACAGTGGCTTTTTAAAATTAAAATGAAATTATTAAGTTTTGCAATATTTCAAGGTTGGCTCACTAAAACTATTCAAGGATGATGTAAGAATGTAATTAATAGTTCACCAACTTTCAATATACAGCTTGATGACAAAAAAAACTAAACTAACTTATCAGTGGTACCCTAGAACTATTCAAACAATGATGAAGACACAAATTAATGTGTCATCGTATTTCACTAAGCAAGGAACAAACACCAATCGACCTGTCATTTCATTTCTTGACTAATTAACTGAGTAGAATTCTCCCCTAGGCCAGTTCTTGTCTATAAACTTGCCTAAGTAATATTTTCAGTAGGTACCTCATTCTCTTTGAATTAAAATTCTATGTATATTTTGAGCTCACTTAACATTTGTTGGGGAATGATTTTTCCATGCACAATGGCAACAACTTGCAATTATTATCACACCTTTAATGGCAGGTGGAGGGTGGGTATACTGTGGTGAAAAGAAAAATATATTTTAAAAGGAATTGAGAGCAAGCTGTGTGGAAGAGTTTGGTGATGACAGTTTTGTTGAAAATATTAATTTTGAGTAGGTTTTGGGAACTGAGGGGTTTAAGGTAGGTATTCCAGATAATTTATATTACTCGCGAGGCAAAGATTATGGGGGAATGCATAAATGCCTAGAGCAGGAGGACCAAAGGGTATTGGGAAGGAAAACCAGACCAAAGGAGGTTGCAAAAATCGTATGGGCATCATGTAAAATAAGACAATGAAAGTTAGATCTTTAGAAGAGCGTAGGGATGGGAACAAAAGCTTTTGATGGAGAACCTTGAGTTGTATTCAAACAAATAAGGATGGAATCGTGCAAACCCAGTCCTATGGAGCTGGACAAAAAGAAATTTGTTAACCATATCAAATGCAGTAAAAAGGTTGAGGAAGACAAGGAGGGATAATACAGTCACACTCATATCCCAATTTCAGGTGTGACTTTGGCTAAGATCAAGTGTAGTTTTGGCATCCTGCACTTGGTTGAAGTCATGAGGTCGCGCTGAGGCTTCATTTGAAGCAATTTTTTAAAGCGGCATCTCGAGCTTTTGGCTAAGATGCAAATGAGATCAAGCTTGGAGAAGGTGCAATGTCTGCTCCAATCAGCTTGGATCATGTAGATCAGCCCAAGACAGGAAGTATCAGCTTGGATCTGGAATGTCTCACTTGCTGAGACTTTGAATTGGACTTTGATTGGATTGTATTGGATCTAAACAAAAAAAAACTCAGGTGTGACTTTGACTATAGTATTGGTACTGCAAAAAGATTACA
Organism: Mustelus asterias; assembly: GCF_964213995.1. Classification (NCBI taxonomy): domain Eukaryota; kingdom Metazoa; phylum Chordata; class Chondrichthyes; order Carcharhiniformes; family Triakidae; genus Mustelus; species Mustelus asterias. Next base: position 121,454,326 of record NC_135803.1, on the reverse strand, counting down.
TATTGGACCAAATGAATTCAGTAGATATTGGACCAAATGAATTCAAACAATGAGCTTTTGGAGACATAGGCAGGGAGCTGGAAGGTGACAATGTATTAGAACACGTTTTGAGAGGGAAATGTTAGTGATGAGATGGTGGCCAGAGAGGATGGATTTTTTTTCTGCATAAGAGGATAATGTAGTTTTTGAAAGGGGAATGAATGGTATCTGAAACAAAGAGTAATTTCTAGACAGCAATCTGAGGACAAGGAGGTGTTCCTGAGTGGGGGAAAAATTCAAAGGAGCAGGAGTTGGGGTCTCATGGAAGAAATGAGCTTGAGAGGTCAAATGCAGACGTGGGAGAAATTGCTAAGTAATGTGCACTGAAAGGTAGAATTGACAAATGACTGGTGGCAAATCAGGAGCAGGAGGAAGAGAAGCTTTGGTCACCTTTGGTAGACACAACTGCATAGATGGTCTTAATCTGAGAGGGGAAATTTCGAAAATCTCTGCAGTTAGTATTTGGGGTGAAGAGAAGAATAAAGGAGCTCGGAAAGTGGTTTGAGGAGGCATTGTGACATAGAGGAAATGAAGCATTCCCTATTGGGTGGTCTGAAATAGTAGGAGGTTGAGCGTAATGTGACATCTGTGCTGAACATGGTCTTGGCAGATCTGGAAATTAATGGCCGGACCAGATCAGCACCAGACGTGGTGAGCAGGAGTATTTCAGGAGAGAGTGGTGCTTCAAAAGCTGCTTATATAACGGCTGAGTGAATGGATGGCAACAATGAAACAGAGGAATTGGGCAAAGAAATAGGCAGTGTCATAAGAGTGGAGGGTATAGTTTTTGCAAAAATGTACAGCTCGAGATCACACGTGAAGGCCATAAAGAAAGTTGGATGGGTGTTGAATGTGGATAGAATCTGAAGTAGATTCTAGAATAATTGAAGCCTGTGGTGGATGGATGTTAATAAGTGAAGCCTCAAGATGATGAGGCTTGGACCTCAGCAGTAACGACGTGCCCCCTAAATAACTCCAGTATCGGTATTCACTGTTTGCTCACACACAATGGAGGGCTACCAACAGATATAGAACCACATCATTACACACCATTGCATTCAGGTGAAAATATAAGGTAAGGGCCAAAACGTGAATAAGCTCCCATCTTGAACTATAGTTTTTGCCCGAATTTAGTACAGATTTCAGTCATGTTACCACAGGGAACAACAGCCATGACTCCAAAAAAAGTAAACTCATTCATTTTGTGGAAAGAAATCTTATTTTTTGCATTCTAAAATTTGCTGTGGCATTTTCTGTTACAACTTAAGCACAGAATAAACCATGAAATGTAATGTTCCGTCATTTTGGAAAATGTTGTGATTTGCTTCCTGCTTACAGAACATTCGTCTACAAAGTAGTTATCACAAAGAAAGGTTTTACTGGGAGATGTGATTTGGCTGCCAACCACTTCCTCAGCAGGCTCTCAGATTGGAAACCATCACCATGGTGGGGACTAGTTTCTTTACCTCCTTGCTTGGGCCTCTTCCTCGCTCTCTCCCACTTGCAGCAGAATCCACCTACACAGCAGCAACAATTTCCACACTGGTTAGCAGATTGTACATTAGAGCTTCCTTAACCACACCAACAACAGATTCAAGTCTCATGTTTGCTGGCGGTTGGATTAGAGAACTCATAACACTCAGTGAGATTTGCTGCATCAGAATTAGCCCGTGGCGCTTGCTTGGGATCCTCACTGTCAGATGCAGCTGCTTCCTTTGCTAATGAGATGGATTTAAAGTGTTGAACGCAGTTAGCGATGAATTCTCCATTTGGATAGAGACATTTCACACGAGCAACACAATTATCAACTATTTTGTATCTTGCGATGCTACAATTGCTTCTCCCCAGGAAGAGCACAAGTTATCTAGACATTTTTCAATTCATTTATGTTTGCACCTATGTATATTTAGCATTGCTGGAAATCTGTAATGCCAGTACACAGCTATTAAGATCCTATATTACATAAGATCACATTTGTCTTTTGAAAGCATGTTATTAAGACTGTAACTGTACAGGCAAACTATTATATATGTTTTACCAAATGAATTAGAAATAAAGATATCACACAACATAGATATACAATGCAAAGGAATGGAGATATCTAAAACTGGTTCCCTCCCACAGTCTAAAGATATGCATATTAGGTGGATTGGCCATGCTAAATTGCCCCTTAGTATCCACAGATGCATAGGTTAGGTGGGCTAGCCATTGCAAATGCATGGGGTTACAGAGATTGGGGGAATGGTGGACCTGGGTAAGATGCTCTTTCAGAGTCAGTGCAGATTCAATGGGCCAAATGGCCTCCTCCTGCACAGTAGGGATTCTCTCTAAGTGGCATGCCAAGTTGAAGAGAAAGGGGTGGCAGGTGCAGGTATGAGTTTGCAGCCAAGAGTTAAGTTGCCTCTTAGGGTCCCAAAATGTGTAGGATAGGGGAGTAGTGGGCTCAATGGGATTAGGGGAATAGAGTCTGGGTGGAATGCTCACTCGGAGAGTCAGTGTAGACATGATGGGCCGAATGGCCTGCTTCTGCACTGTAGGGTTTTCATGATTGGTTTGGTTACTGTAGTTCAGACATTAAAATGTGGATTGACGATTATTTTACTCTCTATATATCTATATATAATGTGTTAAGATGCCTGCTCTAATCTACATCTGTCTGAATTGCATTATCTATTGTATAACGGCCGGAAAACTGATCCCAAGAGCAAGAATTTGGCTGCCTTGAGGGAGGATCATCCCCCCCCCCCGGCGGGGGCAGCAGCCAGGCCCAGACTTTGGGCATGACTTACAATCACTGCACTGACTGATGCATCAAAAGGGGATGGAGAATAATGTATGAAAAAGAGGCTCTTCAAAATCATATTGAAAAGGCATCGAAAAAACACAATTTCAGTGGATATTTTACAAAATTAAAATGTTATTTTTTTTAAAATGTACAATAATTTTGATCATATGATCACTTTTATAAAGTGTTTTAAATTAAAAATACCGACGTAAAATTTAAATATGATTAATTTGAGTGGACACATTTGTGCTGGTTCCTTTTTTGGTGCTTGAATTAGCAAGCACTTGGAGATAAGAGCGGTTCACCCACCGCAACATTCGGATCAGCGCACAGTGCATTCCCAGAAATGCGGGACCTCTCTGGCGTACGGTAGCAGTGAGCGTTGAATGCGTCGCCTAGACTGGCACCGCAAAATCCAACCCAATGTTAAACTTGCTATGTGGTTGGTAATGTCATTGAAACATCCTGAAGTACCTGTTACCCCTGTAGGTGGCACTGTAATAAGTATTTGTCAAGGGTGCCCCGCTGTGTTGTACAATTTAACAATGTTAAAACTGTCCCACTGAGACAAACAATGGCCCTTATTTTACTGTAATAATAACAGCGATGCTTTCAGCGCTCGCCATTGTTACAGGGGAAATCCGACAGTAACTTCTGGCGTCCACACGCACGGTTAAATGCGTAATTTACAGTTTAAGTTTAAAGTTCATTTATTATTGTCATAAGTAGACTTACATCAACACTGTAATGAAGTTACTGCGAAAATCCCCTAGTCACCACACTCTAGTGTCTGTGGTTAGCACTGCTGCCTCACAGCACCAGGGACCCGGGTTCAATTCCTGGCTTGGGTCACTGTGTGGAGTTTGCACATTCTCCCCGTGTCTGTGTGGGTTTCCTACAGGTGCTCCAGTTTCCTCCCACAGTCTGAAAGATGTGCTGGTTAGGTTCATTGACCTGAATAGGCACGGGAGTGTGACGACTCGGGGAATTTCACAGTAACTTCATTGCAGTGTTAATGTAAGCCTTACTTGTGACTAATAAATAAACTTTTTTTTAGAAAGCTCAATTAGCTGTATTTACCCATATTGAACCTTCACATCAATATCAAGAAATGGGAGGAAAAAAACTATTATGTAGAAAAAAAGACAATTCACTCTTCCAACTGCCACCAGTAAAATTATGCTCTGGAGTTGCTAATAAAATACTAATTACTAACAATGGTGCTGCTTTCAACCCCAAAAGAACAGTTTGACCTGCCATGTATATGATATAAATGATTACATATTTGCAGTACAACCAGCAATTAGTTTGTTGAAAAGTTATACTTTAAATCAGTTTTCAGCAAACCTGCCATCCTGTAAACTACTTCCAGACCGCAAATAGCCTAATAACAAATTTTCTATCTCCGGAGCGTAACTAATCTCTGATTAGATATCCTTTGATTACATTGTAACCTGTATTTATCTACAGGAGTCACTGTGTAAGTTTCCAGGTTAGCGTCTACTGAATTATAAGTAATGAAGTTATGCTACTAGAACATCTAATTGTTATGTTTGAACCAGCAATGCTCTCAACACAAATACAAAAATATGGAAACTATGATCACTGGATCATCAGTACTTAAGTCCAGAAGGAGGTCATTACGGCCAATCCTGTAGGCTGCACATTGGAGCTGTTTTACTGGATGGAGTAAGAAGTCTCACAACACCAGGTTAAAGTCCAACAGGTTTATTTGGTAGCAAATACCATAAGCTTTCGGAGCACTGCTCCTTTTAGGAACATACACACTGGATGGAAGCATAGATCAGCTCAAAAGGAGGCTATTGTCTCATTGGGTGGGATTTTCTGGCCACGCTCACCCCAAATCGGAAAATCCTGCCGAGGTCAATGGACCTTTCCATGGTCCGCCCCTTGCCTGCTACGATCCCTGTGGCAGGTGGAACAGGAAAATTTGCCCCGTTGTGTATGTGGCAGTTCTCTGCAAAGACAATTCACTTCGTCCCACTTCCCCGCCTTTTGTACATAGCCTTGCAAATGTTTCCTCTTCAGATAATTGACAAATTCTATTTTGAATGCCTTGATTTCAAGTGCCTCCACTGCATTCTCACACAGAACATTCCAGATCTTAATAATACACTGTATTAAAAAAACCTCACGTCACCATTGTTTCTTTTGTCAATCAACTTAAATCAGCATCCTCTGGTCTTGAGCCTTCAGCCAATGAGAACAATTTCCCCATATCAACTCTGTGCAATCCCCTCTTGGTTTTGAACATTTTCATAAAATCTCCTCTTAATCTTCCCTTCACTAAGGTGATGAACCTCAGCTTTTCCAACCTATCCTTGGAAAAGGTCCAAAGATCTAATCTACTAATTCTGTTCATACCCTCTCAAATGCCTGCTCATCATTCCTAAAATGTCATGCCCAGAATTGGATCCAATGGCATGATTTTCTGGATTCCTAAAGATTCTACACCTCATAGAATCATAGAATCCCTACAGTGCAGAAGGAGGCCATTCGGCCCATCGAGTCTGCACCGACCACAATCCCACCCAGGCCCTACCCCCACATATTTACCCGCTAATCCCTCTAACCTACGCATCCCAGGACTCTAAGGGACAATTTTTAACCTGGCCAATCAACCTAACCCGCACATCTTTGGACTATGGGAGGAAACCGGAGCACCCGGAGGAAACCCACGCAGACACGAGGAGAATGTGCAAACTCCACACAGACAGTGACCCGAGCATCGAACCCGGGACCCTGGAGCTGTGAAGCAGCAATGCTAACCACTGTGCTACCATGCCTGCCGCATCCAAATGACATTGTGACCCTAAATCCAGAAGTCCCACCTATCATTCTGACAGATCCTACTTTTGCTGGTAGGGGAACGGGGTCAGGATGTTAGTCCCAGCAGGGCCACTAGAATACAGTGCTGAGTTCAAACAGCCCTCATTTTTGCAAGAGTAAGGGCCTTATCCCTCAGTATGTGAGTTACAATTTTTAAGAGTAGATGTAAACGCTTGCAAAATGCAGATAAGGTCTGAAGAACAGTTAAGCTGTCAGGATATTTAAACCTCCTGCCAATTAAATTTTGAAAAAAACCCAACTGAGAAAAAATGTTCCATGCAATTTCAGTAGCTATTTGTTGACATAATCTTAAAGGCAAACCTTAGCATATTAATACCGCTTTAAATGTGCCTCAACCTGTTATTATCATAGTGGGGGGGGGGGGGGCGGTGACACGGTGTTAAATTCACAATTTGATTGACAGCTCCAAGAGATTATTAAGAGATTAGTTATCTTTGTGAGGTTATGAATCTAAATATTTATTTTTATAAAGAGATCAAGTACTTGCAAGGAGATTTAAATATATTGAATGAGAGCTTTTATCACTTTGTTTTACATAGTGATGTCCGTAATAGATACTTAGACCATTTCTATTTCATCTCAGTATCACTCCTCAGGTCTGCCTATTGGGGATACTGGATGAGTTGGCATGGAAGGCTTCAGGGCAAAAGGTGGTGGTCATCGGTTGGCATGAGTTGGTACTAAGTTGGCAATAGGGCTATAAGAAACCATGGGATTGAGGGGGACATAGGTGGCTTTGAGGGGCCATTTGAGGTTGGTTGGGCCATGGGGAGTGCAATGGGGTGGGGAGAATGGGGGTGAGAGGTAAAGGATGAAGACCAGAGGACCTAATATTCAACTATACAACTGGAACAAAGTGCCAAAGTACTGAGGCAGGCATTTCAATGAGGGAAATTTGCTGAGTCTAGGCACGTGCCTTGGGTATGAAAATCCAGGCCAATATTTCAGCTGATAACATTCTTGCTTTTGTATTATGTCCCTATTTATAAAGTCCAGGATGCAGTTTACTTTATGAACCACTTTTTCAACCTGCCCAGCCACCTCCAATGATTTGTGCATAGGTCTCTCTGTTCCTGCACCCACTTTAGATTTGTATCTTTTATTTTGTATTGCTTCTCTTTTTCTTGCTACTAAAGTGAATTACTTCACACTTCTTTGCATTAAAATTTGTTTCCACACACATGCCTGCTCCACTAGTCTATCTATGTCCTCTTACAAGGTTATAACTATCCCCCCCACATTTAAGTTTTGTGTCATTTAGCAAAGCAAAGGTCCAATTTCCTTGAACTTTCCCCTTCAAGTGTTTACTCACGTATTTAAATGGTCTGGTTGAATTGGTAGTCATGTATTCTAATGTATTCCAGATTTTAATGTACCTTTGCATGAAAAAAAAATCCTACCTCACCATTATGTGTCTAACACTAATTACAAACCCAAACTGTGTTCTTCAATAAGTGAAAATAATCTTTCAACTATTGATCAGTCTCTATGAATGGTATGCTTTGTCTGTCGAGCATGCAAGAAACAATACTTTTCACTGCATATTAATACATGTGACAATAATAAATCAAAATCAAATCAAATGCTCATAGACATAAAGTAAGGTGAGATCAGTAAAAAGATCCACCAAGTAATCAAACATGAAAATATATTTTTGTTTGCTTGGCTAGATTTCAAATTGTGTAACCTGATGGGGCTATACTTAAAGTAAAGTTTATTTGTTAGTCACAAGTAAGGCTTACATTAACACTGCAATGAAGTTACTGTGAAATTCCCCTAGTTGCCACAGTCCGGCACCAGTTTGGGTCAATGCACCTAACCAGCAGCACGTCTTTCAGAATGTGGGAGGAAACCGGAGCACCCGGAGGAAACCCACGCAGACACGGAGAGAACGTGCAAAACCACACAGACGGTGACCCAAGCCAGGAATCAAACCCGGGTCCCTGGCGCAGTGAGGCAGTAGTGCTAACCACTGTGCAACCATGCCGTCTCAATATTTATATCTGTCTTTCATGATCTTAGGATGACCCAGAGAGCTTTATATCCAATGAAAACTTTTTGAAATGAAATCACTGTTGTAATGTTAGACATTTGGCAGCCAAATGTATAACAATAACCAAATAACGGTCTGTTGTTTAGTTGGATGAAGGGCAAATATTGACCAGGGCGTTGGGGTAACTCCTCTGCTCTTCAAATACTGTCCACCTGGTAGGGCAGGTATGGCCATGGGTTTGAAGTCATCATTGGAAAGACAGCACCTTCTGGAGTGCAGCATTCCCTCAGCACACCACTGGGAGGGTAGCTTAGATTTATGAACAAATCTCTGGAGTGGGGCATAAATCCACAACCTTCTGACTCTGAGGTTAGCTACTGAGCCACAGTTGACACATACATGCTGTGCACACTGCAAGAACAGTGAAAGTGCTGCATATATCTTAGTAACCGGGGAAATATAGACTCAGAATGAAATCAGAAATGCAAAGATACATAAAACATGTCAGCAAGAATGCAGAGAGATTTTAAAAAAGCCAACACACATATATCTCAAGGCAGAGTTTGTGAATGCTCACAGATGGATTTTTACAGTCTCTTCCATAATTGTTTTGAATTGAAGCAGTAAGATTTCTTGCAATTTATGATACATTTTATAGTTTTCAGGAATAAATGTTGAATTAGAATTCCTGCCTCTTCAAAGAGATTGTATGGTTAGGAATATGTTAGTGTGTTTAATGCACTATATCCAGATCTAATATCTAGGAAGGCTTAGAAAGGCCTGATTGTTTTTCGCTAACCTTTAAGCATGCAATGCATTTAGCTTTACAAAATGATTAGGTCACTGTGTACGCAACTTGGAATGCAAAGTTGGGTAGATGTAAATGGATAAAAATCAGTGCTAAATTGTGATGTAATAAATATTCATGGAAAGGAATGATAAATATGTATTAAAGTGATAGTATATATATGCCATTACACAAACTAGAATCATAGAATCACTACAGTGTGGAAGGAGGCCATTCGGCCCATCGAGTCTGCACCGACAATGATGCCACTCAGGCCCTATCCCTGTAACCCCATATATTTACCCTGCTAATCCCCCTGACACGAATGGACAATTTATCATAGCCAATCCACCTACCTCGCACATCTTTGAGGAAACCAGAGCATCCAGAGGAAACCCACACAGACACGGGGAGAATATGCAAACTCCACACAGTCAGTGACCCAAGCTGGGAATTGAATCCGCGTCCCTGGCGCTGTGAGGTAGCAGTGCTAACCACTGTGCCACCTTGCTGCCCTAATATGTGAAATCCTATGATCCTACATTTCAAACAGCAGTAGTATTCCTGGCAGGTATTGGCATTTAACTCACCTTTCTTTGTAAGCATAGAATAAAGAAATTGCACCTGATATTCAATTGAGATGGGAAAATATACATATATGTATAATTAAAAGTTGTATGCATGGCCTATGTCACACTTTGAGTATCTGTAGAAAAATGCAACAATCATACTTCTCTGATTATAACATTGTATAAAATATATTCTTCAGGAATGAGCAATCCAGGCAAAAGCAACCAATTCCCTTCCTCCATTTTTTCTGAAAAATTATCTGTCTGAAAGAAATACAATGCAAGCAATCATGATGTAGTTTATTTTTTCCAAATTTGTTATACAATTTTAGCAGTTTTTCATGAAACTACTCATAAAATTACAGCTTCTTCCCTGCTGCTGTCAGACTTTTGAATGGACCTACCTCACACTGAGGTGATCTTTCTCTACCCCCTAGCTATGACTGTAACACAACATTCTGCACTCTCTCGTTTCCTTCTTTCTGAATGGTATGCTTTGTCTGCATAGCGCACAAGAAACTATACTTTTCACTGTATGCTAATACATGTGACAATAATAAATCAAATCAAAAAATGTTAGAGGTGTGCTCAAGAAGCTTCCATCTCTCATATGGCTTATGAGGAGAGACTGAGTAGACTGGGACTATACTCATTGGAATTCAGAAGAATGAGGGAGGATCTTATAGAAACATATAAGATTATGAAGGGAATAGATAAGATAGAAGCAGGAAGGTTGTTTCCAGTGGCAGGTGAAACTAGAGCTAGGGGGCATGGCATCAAAAGAAGGGGGAGCAGATTTAGGACTGAGTTGAGGAGGAACTTCTTCACACAAAGGGTTGTGAATCTGTGGAATTCCCTGCCCAGTGAAGCAGTTGAGGCTACCTCATTGAATGTTTTTAAGGCAAGAATAGTAGATCTTTGAACAGTAAAGGAATGAAAGGTTATGGTGAGCGGGTGGGTAAGTGGAGCTAAGTCCAGGAAAAGATCAGCCATGGTCTTACTGAATGGCAGAGCAGGCTTGAGGGGCCAGATGGCCTACTTCTGCTCCTAGTTCTTATGTCCTTTTGTTCTTATATCTATCACTTTATCTGTAGTCCATGGATTCATTTTTGCTGCGTTCTCAGCTATCTTTATGCATCTGGGACTTGTTCAATTTAAGAACTTTAACCAAGCAGCAGAGATTCAGAATGCAGCAGTGTCATTCAGTAATATGTCAGACCTCTGCAGCATCATCCCTGATTATGTCCTGTTTTACCACCAGGAAAGACACATCAGAGATGATGGCACAGTGGTGTATAGTCGAGAGGGTTAACCTTGGCGGTCCTCAACAATGACTCCGGATTCCATGAAATCTCTTGGCATCAGGTCAAACATGGACAAAGAAAATATCCTCTGATTACCACCTACTGCTTTCCCTCAGTTGAAAGATTAGTACTGTTACTTGTTGGACACCACTTGGAAGAAGCACAGAGGATACCAAAAAGACAGAATGCTCTCAGATGGAGAACATTAATATCCATCACTAAGAGAGGCTCAGTAGCACCACTACTGACTGTGCTGACCAAGTCTGAAACACACAGCTGGCAGACCAGGTCTGGGATATGTGGACTAATATGAGCCAGTGAAGCCCATATCCCTTGAATGAAATAGTGATAAAAGAAAAACCTACCTGGCCTTGTCTTCATCAACCTATCTGTAATAGATACATTTGTCCAAGCCAGTATTCACAGAAGTGACCACATCTTGTCTGAAATCCCATCTTCACCCTGAAGACACCCAACATTGTGGCACAACCACAGTGGTCAATGGATTCCAGCGACTCAAAGTTGGGCATCCAATGAGGCGCTGCAGTAGCAGACTTGTATTCCGTTAAAATCTCTAACCTCATGTCCTGGCTTATCCCTCACTTTACTATTACATCAAGTCAGGAGAGCAACCCTAGTTCAGAGAGGAGTGAAGGAGATTATGCCAGGAGCAGCAACAGGCATACCTCAAAACAAGTGCCAACCTGGTGAAGCTACACATCATGCACACTAAGGGCCTGATTTTACCATTTTCATTCGAAGTGCTGAACCTGGGTGCAATTCAGATCCGACTTGGAAATCTGCTTTCAGGCGCCCCCACTAGCACTTAGCCTGGAAAAAAAATTGCGAGTCTGAATTGCGCTGTGGGCGCGGCTTAGCGCACCCGAAACAATCGGAGCTCTGAACTGCGCATGCGCAGTTAGAAGAAAATTTGAAAAAGCGCGCCCATGTCGGATCGCTCCCGGGCCGCAGAAAGCGGAGAAAGCGACCCGGGAGCAAAAAGCGGGAGCGATGGCCCCCACAGACATCACTGTCCCCCTTATCCACTCACCCCCCCGCTACCCAGACCGATCACAATCCCTTGCCCCCTGCCCCCCCCACTGATCACCCGCAGAGTGGCAGCAGGCCCCCCTGCCCCCCCGTCACCCCCACCAGAGATCCATCTGGCCTCCCTCCCCTCCCCCCTAGAGGTACATCTGACCCGCCTCCTCCTCCCTCCCCACCCTCTCACCAGAGAATAATCTGCCTGCCTCCCCCCGCAACCAGACAACGATCTGCCCTCCTCCCCCCCACCAGATAACGATCTGCCCTCCTCCCCCCCCCTCCCCCCCGCCAACCAGACAACGATCTCCTCCTTCCCCCCCCCCAACCAGAGAATGATCTGGCCTGCCCCCCACCCCCACCACTGATCTGAGTCAAAGAGCCATTGGTTGAACTTATCTCTTCGGCAGCTGGAGCGCCCGAAACAGGCTTTTATTCAGCATGTCCATTGAGGTCCGATTCCGGATTGGTGAACGCAGTGATAATGGGGAAAATGCTGATAAAGTTGGGCGGGCAGTTCATTAATTCAATTGAAATGCATGCAAATGCATTTAAATCGCCGTTGCGCCCGTTTGGGCCACAAATCGGATCGCGGCCATTCCCGGGCCTCGGTAAAGTGGCCATCTGCGTGGACGCGGGCGCGGGCGCGGATCGCGTTAATGGCCTCACACCTGACTTTACCACGTTTTCGTGCCCAAAAACGGGCGCGAAGCAATGGTAAAATTGGGCCCTAAATTGTGGAAGTAGCATGCAGTAGAGGTAAACAATCCCACAACCAACAGAACAGATCAAAACTTGTGTTGTCCTGTAAAACCCAGTCATGGAATGACGGTGGACAATTAAACAACTGAAGGGAAGAGAAGGGTCCATGAACATCAGCATTCTCAATGAATGCAAAAGACAAGGCTGAAGCATTCGCAATCATATTCAGCCACAAGCCTGAGTGGATGAACCATCTCCATCTTCTCCTGGGTTCCCCAACATCTCACACACCAATCTTCACCAAATTCAATGCACTCTGCCTGAAATCAGGAAGTGACTGCATGCATTAGACACAGCAAAGGCTATGTGACCCAACATCATGCCAGTTGTAATACTAAAGGCTTGTGCTTCAGAATTAGCTGTGTCTAACTGACAATGTGGAAAATTAAGTAGGGAAACTAAGTATTCCCTACTCACAAAGAAGGAGGGACAAATCCAGTTTGACCAATTGCCACTCCATCAGTCTACTTTCAATTCCCAGCAAAGTGATGGAACATGTTGTCGACAAAACTATCAAACACCAACAACCTGCTCAGTTTGCATTCTGCCAGGACCATTTGACTTTAGACATAATTGCAGCCAGGGGCACTTTGCTCCAGACCTCATTACAATCTTGGCTAAAACATGAACAAATTAACTGAATTTAGAGGTGAAAGTGACGACTCTTGATATCAATAATTGAGCAGGTGCGATATCAAGAAGCCCCAGCCAAACTGAAGTCAATGGAAATGGAGGGGAAAATCTCTTCACTGGCTAGAGTAAGACTTAGCACAAAGGAAGATGTAGGTTATTGTTCGAGGTCAATCATCTCGACTCCAGGATATTGCTTCAGGAGTTCCTCAGGGCAATGTCCTAAACCCAATCATCTTCAGCTACTTTGTGATGACATCTCTTCCATCAGAAGGTAAGAAGTGGGGATATTAGCTGAAAATTGCACAATGTTTGGTAACATTTGCAATATCCTCAGACACCGAAGCAGTCCGTGCCTGCTTGCAACCATACTGGGACAACATTAAGGCTTATGTTGCTAAGTGTCATCTAACCTTCACACCACACAAGTGCCAGGCAATGACTATCTCCACTTGAAATTCAACTGTATTAATATTGCTGAATCCCACACCATCAATATCCCAGAAGTCACCATTGACTAAACATTTAATTGGACCAGCCAATCATAAAAAAATGCTTTAATGACACATCCAAATTTTGATTGGCGAAAGCAAGCTTTTTCTCCCAGTTACAGTCAAATCCAGGACTTTCTTTTCTAGCAGAGCAGTTGTCAAAAGTTTGCCATGTCAGGAGCTGATAAATAGAAAAAATACTCCTGTCAAGATCCAGCAGGTTTTATTTTAAAATTCTTGACCCTCTGTGTTTTACTCTTCGCTCCATGCTTGCCTCAGTCCCATTCTCCTGCACTCGCTCACCCTATACTGTGCTTCTGAGCCTGAAAGTAAGCAGACCCCAGACCACCCATGAACAATGTCTTGAGAAAATAATGTTAGAATACTTTAACACCAAATAATGTACAGATTATGGGAGCAATTAGGAGGGAACAAGACTTAGTGGGCAGGCATAGTAAAAATACAATAAACAGCAGTGGTCTGCTGCTGCTCTACACATTGAACTATTCTGCTAGGAGTTTAGTTTATTCTTAAATACCACAATGCAATTAATAAATACTGCATGATATGAAGGCATGTTGCTGGGATGGAAAATATCCATGGTGAGTCATGTGTGAAATATCTAATCAAACCGAATAATACCAGTTGCGAGGCTAGATCAGTATCTGGATGCTTCTCTGGAGTGAAGGTGAAATTTCAAATAAGTTATTTTTAAAATTTCACCTTTCTTAGGAAGTTAGGTAAATTGGACAGATTAAAGGTAGTGAATGAAGCACAATGAAAGCAAGAGATGTTGAAAATTCGCAGCAACTCATTCAACACCATCAGAAGGAAATTTCCTTTTTTAAGTGTGATTCCTCATTACAGCTCAATCGAGGTGGGAGGGTAAAACAATTGGGGCCTGATCTTTAAGTGGGGTAGACTGGATGGTATTTTCACATTTCAGACGTTAATGAGAATAAGCAGTGCACTGTCTACAATCACTGCTTTATGTAATGCATTATGAGTAAGCCTTAGAGCAGGCAATACAAGATATCAAATGACTAGATATTGAGATAAATGGCAGACTGTTGAGATATTAATGGAGCGAAAGAGAAAAATAATCTAACATCAAATATGCTGCTTAAAAGGTGAAACACATTGTGAATAAATAGTAATGTTATCACTATATATGGCGCAATGGAAAAAAAGATTGACAGTGGTATCAACACCGAGCTACTTCGCTGCCACAAAATGGTCAATTAGGTAGAATAGGCAATGAATTACAAAACCAGTTGAAACAATACTGGGGAGGATCCAATACAGAATAATATCAGACGGCAAGAGATAAGATTCACCAGAACAAGAATGATTGATGAGACTCTGATATGGTTATCAAATGGGCAGATACAATATTAAACAAGTAATGTTGATTTGCTAACTAATAAGTTAAGAACATTTTAATTATTAGGAACAGCACTTGGAAATAGACAAGATCATGTTAAAACATTTTAGGAGGCTTTTCTCACATGGTACCATCTTTGGTTAAAGTAAAAGGATACGTTGGCAATCTGATTACATTATTAATTTAAAACCTCAGCTGAACCAGAAAAATGCATCAGTTTATATTGCTGCAGATAAAAATCACTGCCATAGTGCATACTTGGCCCACAGCCACTGCGGTAACAATTTTCTGAGAGGCTCATTCCAGGAATTGAGCTTCCCCCAAATCTCTTTAATTTGTCAATTGTTTCTCCATAAACCTTATTGAAACTAAGCAGAAGGGTGTGATGCAACTTAAACTTCGAAGTTCTCGGGAAGAAAATTACACAATGTCACACCAACAAAAGAAACTCTGACAATGAGAAAACAAACTCAGTGATGTTTACAACCTAAGAACCTATCTTTTGCAGTGATTAAGTGGATTTAATGCTGCAAATCCAGACTCTCTTTAGCGCAAGTTTAGAATTTCCACTCTGCTTCAGTCACTATGATGTTTACTCCCAGAATGATTATACTCCTAATGCATGGGCAAAGCAGTAGAAAATTGTTTACTTGCAATTTTGTGAGAACTGTGCCGCAATAACAACTTTCCAAATTCATTCAAATTGCTTATATAGCATAGCAAGGCGATGGCTTAGTGGTATTATTGCGGACTATTAATCCAGAAACTCAGCTAATGTTCTGGGGAACCAGATTCGATTCCAGCCATGGCAGATGGTGAAATTTGAATTCAACTTTAAAAATCTGGAATTAAGAAACTACTGATGACCATGAAACCATTGTCGATTGTGGGGGAAAAACCATCTGGTTCACTAATGTCCTTCAGGGATTGAAGTCCACCATCCTTAGCTGTTCTGGCCTATATGTGACTCCAGAGCAAAGTGGTTGACTCTCAATACCCTCTCAAGGGCAACTAGGGATGGGCAATAAATGCTGGCCAGCCAGCGATGCCCATGTCCCACAAATGAATAAAAAAAACTACACACAAACAAGGTGATAATAAACCATAAAATAATGATCTACATTTACAAAGGGGCTTTCACTACGACAGGGCACTTCACAATGAAGTACTTTTGAAATGTACAAAATGTTTTGAAATTACTATTTTTAAATTTGTTATAAATTACACGGCTCACTTGGAAAGCAATAATTGTTAGTCTGTTAGTTTTTGTAAATCATTGAGATTATATTTAAGAATTACACAATGCATTAACTACCAATATCATTTCACGGTTTTTCCAGTTACGTTCAGTGCAACTTCAGGCATGTGCTAGAAAGTCACTAGTCAATCGATGTTCATTTGAATATAAGAGAAAATGAAGGGGAAGCTAATGAACTGCCATATTGCATCCAGTGCTCATGTTAAAAGCACTTTCACCATAGACTTGGATCTTGGAT
The DNA here is from genome assembly GCF_964213995.1 of Mustelus asterias. NCBI lineage: Eukaryota > Metazoa > Chordata > Chondrichthyes > Carcharhiniformes > Triakidae > Mustelus > Mustelus asterias. The sequence goes on along the minus strand of NC_135803.1, from coordinate 121,438,174 downwards.
TTCAGAACTCTTGTTTCAATTATAAAGGAAGTAAGTGTAGGGGAAATAACCAGTAGGTGGTATTTTGAAAATATTTTAGTTGCCAAACAATATTGTTAATTATATATATTTAATGGTGTGGCATGACGAGTAGTTTAATTGTGTTTTAATTTTAATTTATATTTAATTGTATTTTCTACTTGTACAGTGGAAGGCAGAGGTATCATAGTTTAAAACCAACATTAATAGTGACCTTCAGCCAAAGTCATACTTGAATCCACTTTAATATTTCCTCCTGGAAGGTAATTTGATGACATACGAATACAGTTATTGTCAACATGGTTTAGATGAATGGCACGGTGGCACAGTGGTTAGCACTGCAGCCTCACAGCGCCAGGGACCTGGGTTCAATTCCAGCCTTGTCTGTGTGGAATTTGCACGTTTTCCCCATGTCTGCATGGGTTTCCTCTGGGTGCTCCAGTTTCCTTCCACAATCCAAAGATGTGCAGGTTAAGTGGATTGGCCATGCTAAATTGCCCTTTAGTGTCCCAAGATGTGTAGGTTAAGAGGATTAGCGGGGTAAATGTGTGGGATTACAGGGATAGGGTGACCAGTGGGCCTGGGCAAGATTCTCTGTCAGAGAACTGGTGCAGACTTGATGGGCCGAATGGCTTCCTACACTGTAGGGACTCTATGATTCTATAAGATGCCCTGTCGGAGTCCAAATGAGTCAGCATGCTAACCAATAATTTTAACATGTTTTCCCAAGCGAGTTTGCAGGAATGAATGCATCTCATCCAAGGAGTTGTCCAACTGTATGTAAGCTGTTTGCTATTTTTCTGAATTTGGTATTCAGGGCGTCAATACTTTCTCCATAGCACACAACTCAGAAAAGTATTGCAGAAGATAGCAGCAGACTCCAGTGGGACATCTGTGAAATGAGGAGACACATGGTAGATGAAATTCAATTGAAAGCACGATGAAGTGATGCATTTTGTAAGGATGAGGAGAGGTGATATAACATAAATGATCCAATTGGCCTGGTGGTTTATAGAAGAAATCTTTGAAGGTGGCAGCACAAGTAAATATGACTTTATTAGTTGAGGCATCAAGCTCAAAAGCAAGGAAGTAATGCTAAATATTTAGACGCTGTAGGCTAGGCCTTATTTGGACTATAATGATCAGTTCTGGACACTGGACTGCAGGAAGGATGACAAAGTCTTAGCTGGGGAGGAGATTTACTAGAACGTGTGTTGAACCATAGTTGGTTACCACTATGAGTACTGAACCATTGATGGTCAGCACTATGGGTACTTGTAGATATGTTACTGTTGGGGTTAGGGTTGGGGTGTTCTACCTGTTGATATTGTTCTGTGGTACACTCCAGTTGGCTCCGCCTACCTGGAGGAGTATAAAGGTCACTGCACTGCCTGGTGACCCTTTAGTCTGGGATTGTATTGTATATAGTATGCTCCCTTCTTGTTAGTAATAAAAGCCTTTATTTCCCGGGTACGATCCAGCCTCCCGAGTGATTTAATCGCGCATCAATTTTATTACTAACAAAATTTTGGTAAAAAAAACCATGGAGCAAATGTTGAAACCTGATCGGCTTACCTTAGATCCACGTGCAGCGGGAGCGTCGAACACTTTCGACCATTGGTTAAAGTGTTTTCAAGACTACATCGATGCCTCAACAGCCATTCAAAACGACGCCGATAGACTGCGGGTCCTCCACGCAAGGGTAAGCGACACTGTATACTCATCAATCCGCAATGCCCAAGACTACAAAGGGGCTTTCGAACTACTTAAGAAACTGTACAACAAACCGCCAAACGAGATCCATGCTCGACACCTTCTAGCCACTCGATGGCGGCAGCCCGGTGAAACGACAGGACAGTACCTGCACGAACTTCAGCAGCTAGCCAGAGCCTGCAACTGCAAGCCAGTGTCGGCGGCCCAGTATACGAACGACTTGATCCGAGATGCGTTCGTGGCGGGAATCGGCTCATCGTATATTCGCCTGCGGCTGCTAGAGCAAGGAAACCTAGACCTCGCTAAGACGGTGGAATTGGCTGACACGATGGAAACGGCCTCCAGAAGTCTAGAAACTTACCCCACCGACCACGTGGGAACATCGTGGCAAGTGCAGCCACCGACTCAACTCTACCCAGCGGCTCTGAAAAACTGCGCGATTGTGGTTTTCAACCTCGGACCTGACGACGGCAGCAGCTCCAGGAGGCCTGCGGTGCTATTTCTGTGGATTGGTGAAACACCCTCGGCAGCGATGTCCAGCCAGAACGGTATTTTGCTCCGCGTGTGGGAAGAAAGGGCATTATGCCAAAGTCTGCAGGGCCAAACCACCCTCCAAGCATAGCAGCGCGGTGTGTGATTCTCCAGAGCCTGTCTCCTTGTCTCCTGCTTCTTCGAGGTCTTCCACCACGTGCGATTCCAGAGCGCCGCCATTCCTGACGACGAAGACGCAAGACACGTGCGACCTGCAGGAGCTGCCACTTTTAGCGCCACCGACCACATGCGATCCATGGGCACAGCCATTTTGGTCGGCACCGACCGCAGACGACCAGCAGGGGTCATCATCATCAACCATCTCAGCTGCCTGCAGTTGCACTCAAGACCCAACGGTGGCGTCAATCATCCTGGACCAGGCCAAGCCTCACAGACTCGACAAGTCCATGATGGGCATAGAGGTAAATGGACGCCTAATTCATTGTTTGTTTGACAGCGGGAGCACGGAGAGTTTCATTCACCCTGACACCGTGAAACGGTGGGGTCTCCGAGTACGGACTGTCAGACAGACAATTTCGATGGCGTCAAGGTCCCGGTCTGTTACCGTGCTTGGGAGCTGCGTGGTCAACCTAACGGTGCGGGGCACAGTTCATGAGAACTTCAGGCTCCTCGTGTTACCGCACCTTTGCGCTCCGATACTCCTGGGACTAGACTTTATGGTCCACCTGAGGAGTGTAATCCTGCAGTACGATGGACCACTCCCTCCACTTTCAGTGGGAGCACAGCAGCCTCCAAATTGCCCAGCGCGCTCCACGTGTAGCCTCTCGACACTCAGAATCACCCCACCATCCTTATTCGAGAATCTCGTGCCAGGCTGCAAGCCCATCGCAAATAAGAGCAGGCGTTACAGCGCTGAGGATCGGATCTTTATTCGATCTGAAGTTCAGCGGCTCCTCAGGGAAGGGATCATTCAACCTAGCACTAGTCCATGGAGAGCGCAAGTCGTGGTGGTTAAAACTGGAGACAAACCCCGGATGGTCATAGACTATAGTCAGACCATTAATAGATACACGCAGCTGGACGCGTATCCTCTCCCGCGCATATCTGATATGGTCAACCAGATTGTGCAGTACCGGATGTTCTCCACCATTGACTTGAAGTCAGCTTACCACCAGCTCCCCATTCGCCCAGAGGACCAAAAATATACGGCCTTTGAGGCGGATGGTCGTCTTTACCACTTTTTAAGGGTTCCCTTTGGCGTCACGAATGGGGTCTCGGTCTTCCAGCGTGCAATGGACCGAATGGTGTACCAGAACGGGCTGCGGGCTACCTTCCCGTACCTGGACAACGTCACTATCTGCGGCCATGACCAGCAGGACCACGATGCCAATCTCCTTAGATTTTTACGCACTGCGCCTCGCCTGAATCTGACCTACAACAGGGAGAAAAGTGTATTTAGCAAGCGCCGCCTAGCTATTCTCGGATACGTGGTGGAAAACGGGGTCCTTGGCCCTGATCCAGACCGTATGCGTCCCCTCCTTGAACTTCTCCTGCCCACTAGCATAAAAGCACTGAGAAGATGCTTAGGTTTCTTTTCATACTATGCACAGTGGGTTCCCAATTATGCGGACAAAGCCCGTCCGCTCATAAAGTCTACCTCTTTTCCCCTGGCAGCAGAGGCTCGCTTAGCCTTTGAAGGGATAAAAGCCGACATTGCGAAAGCCACGATGCACGCGGTTGATGAGTCCATCCCCTTTCAGGTGGAGAGTGATGCATCTGATTTCGCCCTGGCCGCCACACTTAACCAGGCGGGCAGGCCTGTCGCCTTTTTCTCTCGCACCCTCCAAGGCCCTGAAATTCGGCACTCCGCGGTGGAAAAAGAGGCTCAGGCCATTGTGGAGGCCGTCTGGCATTGGCGCCATTACTTAGCGGGAAAACGATTCACCCTGCTCACGGACCAGCGGTCCGTGGCGTTCATGTTCAACAACACGTTACGGGGTAAGATCAAAAATGATAAAATCTTGAGGTGGAGAATCGAACTCTCCACCTACAATTATGATATCATGTACCATCCGGGGAAGCTCAATGAGCCCTCAGACGCCCTGTCGCGTGGAACATGTGCAAGTGTGCAGGAGGATCGATTACAGGCCCTCCACAATGATCTCTGCCATCCGGGGATCACTCGGCTCTTCCATTTTGTAAAGGCCCGGAATCTACCCTACTCAGTGGATGATGTCAGGTCCATAACCCGAAGCTGCCAGGTATGTGCTGAATGCAAACCGCACTTCTACCGACCTGACAGGGCACACCTCATTAAGGCCACTCGCCCTTTTGAAAGACTGAGTGTGGACTTCAAGGGCCCCCTTCCTTCGACAGATCGGAACGTGTACTTCCTCAACGTGATTGACGAGTACTCACGATTCCCTTTGCCATTCCCTGTTCAGACATGACCGCAGCCACGGTTATCAAAGCATTACGGGATCTTTTCACCCTGTTCGGTTACCCCAGCTATATCCACAGTGATAGGGGCTCGTCATTTATGAGTGACGACTTGAGGCAATACCTGCTCTCAAAAAGGATTGCCTCAAGTAGAACTACGAGTTACAACCCCAAGGGTAACGGGCAGGTTGAAAGAGAAAATGCTACAGTCTGGAAGGCTGTCTTACTGGCGTTGAGGTCTAAGGGTCTTCCAGTCTCCCGTTGGCAAGAGGTACTTTCTGATGCGCTCCATTCCATCCGGTCCCTCCTGTGTACGGCAACCAACGCTACTCCACATGAGAGGATGTTTTCCTTCCCTAGGAAGTCTTCCTCTGGGACCTCATTGCCGTCTTGGTTGATGTACTCAGGACCTGTCCTCCTGCAGCGGCATGTTAGGACCCGCAAGTCCGACCCTTTGGTTGAACAGGTCCATCTCCTCCACGCCAACCCTCAATATGCCTATGTGGCATATCCTGACGGGCGAGAGGACACGGTCTCTATTAGCGATCTGGCGCCTGTAGGGGACTTGGAAACCCCAGTCGCTCCCACAACCCTAGTTAGGGACCCCTTGATCTTTATCTCCCTTCCTGACACGGCGCGGGCAGTATCGGGACCACCACTTAATCCTCTTACTCCCGTGTACAGCTTGCCTGAGTCCAGGAGATTGTCGCCACCTCGAGGCGTGCTCGAGTCCAGCAGATTGTCGCCACCTCGAGGTCCACCTGTCCGTGAAGAACTGGAGGAGTCACTGGACACCGCCTTGGAGAGAAGGTCACCACGGTCACCAGAACCGGCGTTACCGCCAGTGTTGAGGAGGTCGCAGAGACGGTGCGGTCCTCCAATACGACTGAACTTGTGAATATATGGACAGTTGTTCTGGTTTTTTTTGCCCCGCCAGCCTTTGTCTTAAAGGAGGGGTGAATGTGGTGAACCATAGTTGGTTACCACTATGAGTACTGAACCATAGATGGTCAGCACTATGGGTACTTGTAGATATGTTACTGTTGTTACTGTTGGGGTTCGGGTTGGGGTGTTCTACCTGTTGATATTGTTCTGTGGTACACTCCAGTTGGCTCCGCCTACCTGGAGGAGTATAAAGGTCACTGCACTGCCTGGTGACCCTTTAGTCTGGGATTGTATTGTGTATAGTGTGCTCCATTCTTGTTAGTAATAAAAGCCTTTATTTCCCGGGTACGATCCAGCCTCCCGAGTGATTTAATCGCGCATCAGAACGTACTGGAGATAAGGGCCTTCTGTTACAGGAGGGACCAGAGAAGCTGGAATTGTTCTCATTATAGTTAAAAAGCTGGAGGGAAAATTAAATAGAGGGATTCAAATTCATAAAGAGAAACTGTTTCCATGGCAGAAAGGTTGGTAACCAGTGTACACAGATTCAAGGTCATTAACAAAACAAAACAGCAGTTAGAGGAAAAGAATTAAAGAAAACACATTTAGTTAATATAATCTGGAATGCAGTGCCTGAAAATGTGGTGGAAGAAAATTCCATACTAACTTTCTAAAAGGAATTGGATAAATACTTCAAGGGGAGCAAATTGCAGGGTAAAGGGGAGAGAGCAGGGAAGTGAAACTAAAACGGCAGCACAGGTGTGATGTTCCAGCTTATCTTTTGTGCTGATGAGACTCTGTAATTTTGTGAATCAAATTGTGCTTAGATTTTTAGTAATAGATTTTAATCCTCCAAAAGTCATAGTCCAAGTGGCTAAATTGCCTCTTATTTTTAAAAGTAGCTTCACAATGCAATGCTATCATGTGCATTCAGGTTGCTACCTGGAGATTTCTTATACTGATTCACCCCCATTAATCCTGTACATCTTCACAGTACTCTCATGTTCCGCTACTTTTCTGACGTTCTTCCAGAACCTTACTCTCCTTTACAATCGTCCCACATCCCAGGATCCCTATTCCCAATCCCTGAATCATAATTTCAACACTATCAATCCACAACCACCATCCTCTTACCTCCACACTCTTGAATGACTACTCTTGATGTACATAGTGTATAGCTTTAGGAATGTCCTCAAAGCTTCCCTGAAGGGATCAAACAACCCCACTGACTCGTGGAAGTTCCTGAATTAAGACCTAACAAAAAGACTTATCCAATATAAGTCCATATTAAGAGATTTTATTGGGAATGTGAGGAAAGAAAGTTGAGGGGTCAGAAAATGTACAAACATTCAAAACAGCCCATCTATTCAACCCTTCAAGCACTACTTGCAGTAAAGTCACATACTGGACTTATCAGCCATGCCAGGACTCATTGAATTGGAGTGGAAGCAAGTCATTAGGGTTGCCTTGAAGAGAAGAGATATATAATCTCTATAAGGTGCCAACCTGAGCTTGGAATATCTTCCCTATAATTCTTCTAGTTTGTCACAGTGGCTAGCACTGCTGCCTCATAGCACCAAGACCTGGGTTCAGTTCCAACCTTGGGTGACTGTGTGGAGTTTGTACATATTCCCCAAGTCTGTGTGGGTTTCCTCTGGGTGCTCCGGTTTCCTCTCACAGTTCAAAGATGTGTGGGTTAGTTGGATTGTCCATGGTAAATTACCCATTAACTGCTAAAAAGGGTGACAGGGATAGGGTGGGGGTGGGACTGTGTAAGACGCTCTTTCAGAGAACGGTGCAGATTCGATGGATCGAGTGGTTTCCTTCTGCACTGTAGGGGTTCTATGATCTTGCAAAAGAATCTATTTGTCACCCACCTGGCATCATATTTTTAAGTTGGTTTCTGCATTTGTTGCCAAGAGAGACTGCTTTTCTTGGAATGTGAAACTCAAAAGTACTTTCCAATCTGCAAATTTCTCTGACCAAACAATTCAGATTGTGAAATTCAAGGCATTAAATTTGAACATTTCTCTTTTGTTGCAGCTGGACCCTGTGTTCAGCACTAGCAGTATGTTTCACACTAAATAAAACAATAATAACATTGAATTGTATGATTAATTTTTATGCAGAAGAAATACTTATGTTATGTCACAGGAGAATGTTAGTAATATGGGAGAGGGGGAAATCAGAAACATAAAGGTTGTGAACCTGTACTTTAGGAATACTATTTTAATGTCCGCCCCATTTGTGGTCCGTTTGAATTATCATGATTAATCTTGTTTCAGAGCTTCCTGTCAATCCCGAAGCTGGTCCTCAGGGAAAATGATCCTTAGCTGGGGCCTCTTGGCTGAGGTTGCCTTTCTTGTTCCTGGCTTTGCTATTCCCCTCTATTTGGTATGCTGGGCCCCTTGTTGGTTCACTGGAGTGCCTCTGAGTACAAGCAAGTGTTTGTTGATCTCAAGAAAGCATGCGGGAGTTCATTCCCGTTCTCTCTCTTGTTATCTACACTTTTCCATGTGACATATCTGGGGTTGAGACACTTTCCTAAGCGCTGGACAATGGAATGTTACCCATGTTTGTTCAGCTCTTACTCATTTGTCACTCTGAGGCAGTGGCCCAATGCATGCATGAAGGCTTCGAAGTGGCAAAGAGGGCACAAGTACCTCGGCCAATGTTATTAATTTCTGTTATCACATAAGGGTTGACACAGAGATGTGGTGCAATCTTACCTGGACTGAGGACACAGCCAAATATATTCCCTTTAATGCAAAGAGCTGCCAGATCAGGTACAAGAATGGGATGGAGTTCTTCCAGGAAGCAGGGTGTGAGGAGGTGTATTCAAGGTAGCAATGTAAGTCGGCAGGTTTGTGATGAATATTGGTGATCAGATTATCGCCAGAAATGGAGACAGAGAGGTCAAGGAAGGGAATTGTCGGAAATGGACCATGTGAAGGTGTGAGAGGGATTGAAATTAGAAGCAAAATCGATAAATTTTTCCAGGTCTAGACGAGAACATGTCGTGGCACCGATGCAGTCATTGATGTAACAAAGAAAGAGTTGTGGGAGTGGCCTGAGTAGGACTAGGACATGGAATGTTCCATATAACACACAAAAAGACAGGCATAACTGGGGCTCATGTGGGTACTCATAGCTACACCTTTTATTTGCAGCAAGTGAGACAAGTTAAAGGACACTTTCCATTCTGCCTCAGCTCCCTCTCCCAGTATCGAAAACTGATCACAGAATCCTACAGTGCAGAAGGAGGCCATTTGGCCCATCGAGTCTACACCAACCACAGTCCCACACAGGCCCTATCCCTATAACCCCATGCATTTACCCTAGCTAGTCCCCCAACATTAAACAGCAATTTAGCATGGCCTATCCACCTAACCCGCACATTTTTGACTGTGGGAGGAAACCGGAGCACCTGGAGGAAACCCACACAGACACGGGGAGAGTGTGCAGACTCCACATAGACAGTGACCCGAGCCGGGAATCGAACCTGGGTCCCTGACGCTGTGAGGCAGCAGTGCTAACCACTGTACCACTGTGCCGCCCCATGTAATTGATTACATTTCTATTCCTTTTCAGTTCTGTAGAAGGGGCAATGGACTCAAACTTGTGTTTTTCTCTCCACAAATGCTGCCAGACCTGCTGAGTTAATCTAGCACTTTCTGTTTTTCTTTCAGATTTCCAGCATCCCCAATATCTTGCTTTTATTTAAGTAAAAATGTTTAGGAGATTCCCAAACCAGAAGGTCAACTGCACACAAGGCTCCTCTCTGTGTTGAGCAGAAGGATTGTTATGTGATCGATGCGTTGCTTCCACACAGAAACATGTATTGGCCATTAATTCACCAGATAGTAGAAGAAGAGAAACCATGATGTACTTTATGTAAGGAGTTATAGCACATGTAGTTTTTAGTGAACATTTACATGATGAAAAAAGTAGTGGAAAAGGACAACTGAGTTAATTAAGAAAAACACCTTAAGAAATTTTTCTGAAATAATTGCTAAAATTTGCTTCATGATGACAAGATATGTCAGAGCAGCTCAAAATCATAGAATCCCTACAGTGCAGAAGGAGGCTATTCGGCCCATCGAGCCTGCACCGACAAATGATGATTCTATGAAAACTCCCACCCAAGCACTAACCCCGTAACTCCCCGTAAAATGTTCTTTGGTTTCCCTTTTGTTTCACTGGATCCATATTTGGTGCTTCTTTCCCAAAGATCAAAAAATGGATTTTACGGGAATTGAGCAAAATTCCATGGTGGATGGAGTGCTTTCTCCATTTTAAAAATCTCAATACTAGGCTTTCATTATGTAGATCATTTTCATTGCAGGCCATCTATTAACAATTGAGCCTTTTATACAACGGTAAACATCCTTATCAGAAGGAAAAGATTGCCGAAGGAAGCTTTAAGCTGTTACTATTACTGAAGGAAATGGAGGTAGTTGATTTCATGCAGGTATTAGAAAAGGAAACGAGTAAGACAAAACAAAGCATCAGCGTTGCAGCTTTTGAACTACTGCCATATTTGGGACAAAGGCAGGAAGTAGTTGTTGACCAGGCTTGTATCTATGGTGTTTTTGATTGAATCGAACAAGTGTTCGTACAATATTTTTAAGAAGTCTAGATGGTGAGGCCTGCATAGTTCCCAGAAAAGACTGTTTCTAGAAAATTAATGATTTATTCACCCTTTACCCAATTTACTTTCCGTTTTCTGCTTTCATTAGCAGCTTATCCATTTTATTTATCTTGTATAATGTACCAGTTTTTTTCTTAAAGATATATGTCATCCATGTGGGTGAATAAAAACTGAACTGCAGTCTTAGATATTCACATTTTTGATCTGTAATGTGGACAGATTCTCTGTGGGGAAAGGAATGTTCTGCAGCAGGCTAATGGATGGAATAGTTGGTTTACAACACACTGCAGTCCATTATTTCTCTCCATGGTGAATCAGTTCACATAATTAAACCAATATAGTGTTACAGGCTAAATGTAGCATTCATAACTTTACTCTAGATGGCAAGGACAATGAAATAGTGTGTGGATCCTCTTTTCCCATACTGAATTCCAACTGATCATTGCCAATTATATTACTGATTCACGAGCAATTTTCTTTATTTAATGAATTCAAACTTCCATTAACATAAAATTCTGACTTTTTTGATATAGTTATTAGTCCTTTCAATGTTTATTTTCCTATCAATTGTAGTTTGTCCAAATAGGTTAGCACCTAATGAAAGTAACTCTGAAACCTGGGCTCATGATAAGAAAAAGTTTAAATTTTAGAAGTTTAAATTGCAAGACATTTCAAATTGTCATAATGGGAAAGCACAATGATATTCACATTTTTGATCTGATTTATGATTGTCACATGTATTAACATACAGTGAAAAGTATTGTTTCTTGCGCCCTATACAGACAAAACATACCATTCATAGAGAAGGAAACGAGACAGTACAGAATGTAGTGTTACAATCATAGCTAGGGTGTAGAGAAAAATCAACTTAATGCAAGGTATGTCCATTCAAAAGTCTGACAGCAGCAAGGAAGAAGCTGCTCTTGAGTCGACGTTGTCTCCAGAGATCAAGATGCACTCTGAGGTGCTTTAATTCACTATTAAGAACATTACAAACTTTTCAATATTTTCATTACAATTCTATTCAATTTATATACATCAGTCATGTTGCACTCTGAGGTGCTTCACTATAGTTATATACCGTTAAGGTTAAACACACAGCCCGAAGGGGCTTTACACTGTTATCAGCCCCTTGGTGTACAGTGGCCTTTTCCCATTGCGTCTTGGCAGCTGCTGCCCCAAGCCTGGGTGCGTCCCTCAGCACATAATCCTGGACCTTGGAATGTGCCAGTCTGCAACACTTAGTCAAGGGCAATTATTTGCACTGGAAGATCAACAAGTTTTGGGCAGACCAAAGAGCATCTTTCACCGCGTTGATAATCCTCTGGCAGCAGTTGATGTTTGTCTTGGTGTGCGTCCCTGGGAACAGCCCATAGAGCACAGAGTCCTACATCACAGAGCTGCTTGGGATGAACCTCGACAAATACCACTGCATCTCTCTCCAGACTGTTTCCAGAACAAGCCATTTAGAATCTGACCACGACTGAAGAAAACAATTGATTGGCCATCTGGTTTCGGCACACAAGGTCAATGATGTGAACCCAGTGGAAATGCACATTTATGTTCAATGGGTTAAAATAATGCAAATTGAAAAATGTAGACCACAACCTCCAACATGACACCACTGAGAATGGACCAAAAGCAGGGGTAGTAATCTGCATACATTGTTTCAATAGTGAGCCCCCAAGTCCATGTGGTGTAGGTACACTCACAGAGCTGTTAGGGAGCGAGTTCCAGGATCTTGACCCAGTTCACAGAAAACTTAGTGAAAACATCCAGACCAGAAACCTTGAAATTTGTAATCATGCAAACACGTGAATGGAACACCATACAAATTTACTCAAGAACAAAGTGAAAATAAAATGATAAGAAATAAGATCCGTCAGCCTACCTCTGACTGAGACCAAAAGGCATCGACGAGAGTATAGGTGCAACGTGACATTTGCTTCAATTAAAATTCCCAAAAACCTTGAGAACCGCCCCCCCCAAAAAAAAACCCTATTTAGTGTCTGCACACTTCAGCAGGGAGTCCAATTACATGAGAAGTTAGCACCACTAATGCCGAGACAGCACCATTTAAAATAAATCTGCATCTTCTAAAAGCAGGTGCTTGCTGGCTGGGGCAAGTGCAGGATCTGTTTATGGAAGAGAGTCTGAGCAAGAAAGGTGCATTTCAACACAGGGTGCTCTGTCAATCCACTGGATACCTGAGCAGAGGAGGTTGAGCAGATCAGAGGTGTGATTTATCCACAGGGAATCAGGAAGCCCTCCAGACAAAGGTTGGGATTTTCCGTACCTCCCCACTGTGGCATGTTTCATGGCAGGAGAGGTGGCCATTGGCTGGTGGCAGGATCTTCCGGTCCAACAGGTTTTCCCGTTGTTTGTACTTTTTGCCACCGGAAACCCACAGTGTTTGGGCGGGGGGGGGGGGGGGGGGGGGCGGCCTCACTGTGGGCAGGAATGGAAGATCCTGCCAGCGGGAACAGCCGGAAAATCCCACCCAAAGAGTGTGTAGGCAGCCAAGCCACATTGTGGTGATCAATGCCAGGAGTCAAATCCAAGCGCCTGGATGGACTGCCGCAAGAAGTTCAGTGACCTTGCACAAGCGGTGAAGGTCAGTAATGCATCATCAAATGCCATAGTCCACCAACTACATCATTATCTATGCATCAGATCTTCATTACTCATCTACCTCCAATTTCTATTAATCGTCACTCATACCTAACATTTATAGTTTCACTTCACCCTCGCAGACTTGGCATTGCTGCTAGTCTGACATCCACAATTCACTGCTTGCACACACTGCCAGTTGTTGACCCATGACAGCAATATCACTCA